>NW_027611655.1:1172307-1727307 GCF_964261635.1 Lissotriton helveticus
CATGGCCAGTCCACATCAACAGTACACCCCCAAAAAACAGAAAAACAGCCAGAAATCACCACAATCCAATGCCATCCATGATGTTTACATCAAAGAGAGTGAGACCACACCACAGGCACACTCAGTCCATGCACCACCACCACCCCTGGGCAAGCAAAAGGCCACACCAGCAGCCCCCCAAAAACGACAAAAAACAATAAAATAAGCACAATCCAGCCCATCCATGGCCTCAATTATGTTTAAATTCAAGAAGACACCCCACAGAAAGACTAGGCCCATGCAACACTCACCACCCCTGGGCAAAGGGCCACACCAGCAAGCCCAAAAAAACGACAAAAACCAATACAATCTGCACAATCCCAGCCCATCCATGGCCTCAATGGTGTTTAAATTCAAGAAGACACCCCACAGAAAGACTAGGCCCATGCAACACTCACCACCCCTGGGCAAAGGGCCACACCAGCAGGCCCAAAAAAACGACAAAAAACAATTAAATCTGCACAATCCCAGCCCATCCATGGCCTCAATGGTGTTTAAATTCAAGAAGACACCCCTCAGAAACACTAGGCCCATGCAACACTCACTACCCCTGGGCATAAGGGATGAAAAGTAGGCAAAATAAGTGCAGGCCTCAGACACTGCCTCTCCTCAAAATGGCCCCCTTACACCCCAAGCACATGTTGCCTGTACCAGCCAGCACTCAAGATGGCCACCACCACCACCCACATGGCCAGACCACATCAACAGTACACCCCCAAAAAACAGAAAAACAGCCAGAAATCACCACAATCCAATGCCATCCATGATGTTTACATCAAAGAGAGTGAGACAACACCACAGGCACACTCAGTCCATGCACCACCACCACCCCTGGGCAAGCAAAAGGCCACACCAGCAGCCCCCCAAAAACGACAAAAAACAATAAAATAAGCACAATCCCAGCCCATCCATGGCCTCAATTATGTTTAAATTCAAGAAGACACCCCACAGAAAGACTAGGCCCATGCAACACTCACCACCCCTGGGCAAAGGGCCACACCAGCAGGCCCAAAAAAACGACAAAAAACAATAAAATCTGCACAATCCCAGCCCATCCATGGCCTCAATGGTGTTTAAATTCAACAAAACAGTTGTATCATGCACCCATAACCAACCCTGGTCCTACTGGATACTGTGGCTACCCACAATATAATTTATTTAATTTTCTGAAAAAGTTCCAAAATTGTACTTGCACCAACTGTAATGCCCCAAACAAACTTACTTGTGAAAGTTGATTTCTAATCCAAAAGTGATCCAAAGACAGTCAAAAAGGCCTCAAATCCAAATATCCAGCAGCACCCACAAAAAGTAATCCTTCCAGCTCCAGATCCAAATGAAAGTGACCAGGAGATGGACAAAGCACTGGGAGGAGCCTGCTGGACAGGAACAGGAAGTTGGAGACTGTGGGGCACTTCCTTCCTCCCCCCCCCCAAAATGGACTCCTTGCAAAAAAAAAGGCCATGCAAATGTCAACCTGAGGAGTGATTCTGATAAAAATCATAATTTTCTGAAGGTTTATCCTGTTTGCTGGTGATTTTCTTGTGCGAAATTGCAAAATCTCTATTTCGCAAGTGCGAGATTGTTCCTTTCCGCCGCAACTACGTGTTCGCAATTGCGAACTCTCGCGAGGTGTGCTGTGCAAGGTGGCAAGCCGCGAGTACGTATTCGCGGGCGACAAACTCCCGCGGGAACACGCAGCAAGATCTAAAATGGCGCGTCATTCGCAAAGAAAAACAACTCGGCAAACGCTAAAATGACGGAAAGTGAACGCCGTGCACCACGCCGCGCGCCGCAACCAAGCAAAAAATCCGCCGCGAGCGGATTCACGGATTTTCGACAAATTCGCGAGAGTTCGCGGATTGCGAATTTGCCGAAAATCCGAAAAATCCGCGATCGGAGCGGATTTTACGCCCATGCTTACCTGCCACATCTTGCAGGGAGGAAATGCGCCCCTGTGCCTCCATCGCTCGCGAAGATAAGTTACGCAAGTATTGACGAAGGAATGAGACCCCTACCCCATAAATATTGTCTGTCAAGTATTTGTGTTTGTCTTTGATCACCTGGAGTACTGCTGCTGTGGAAACTGTCACTTCCTGTGGTAGTATGGGAGGCCCTGTGCTTCTCCCTCTACCGACCCGCCATGTGCCACTTGTTTGGTGTATTTATCTATCTGTCTCTGCCCCCCTGCAACCTTCCCCTTCACCATGTTGGCAATCCAATAGCCAGCATGAGTATTTGCTGTTTGGGCACTCACACGTCCTCAGCCTCTGCCCCAGGGCAATTAGTTGCCTCTGTTGCGGTGCAGGGCTTGATCAACGCCACTCCCCCCACCCCTCATCTCTGTGTCTGTCAGCAAGGACTTGGCCGTCGTTATCCAGCGTCATCGCCTGGTTGGTCCTCTTCCCTTTGAGACTCCCACAGTGGGTCAGAATTGGTGTGAGGGGAAGGCTGCTTCGCGTATATAGGAAGCAAAAGACGAGAGAGGGGCCTATCCACCTCTCTTGGCAGGTATTCTTAGCCCATCTCCTCTCTCAGGGGAGCCAGCAGCAGAAAGGGAGAGAGCTGAGTTCGACCCCCCTGACCCCAGCTGCCACAGCAGGAGTCCCCGTGGGATGACCACTCCTCCTCAATGTCTGTTCAATGGCCGGTGACTGTGTTTTCAGCCTCTTCTTCACTCATTGTGGGTCCAGCAGCAGGACACATTGATTGGTGGCAGGTAGTCAGCCACTGGCAAGGGCTGATCCCTCTCCAGAGGGGCAATATGCTGAAGGATATTTGTGGCTGGCACAAAGCCGTTTAGATTGCAGCCACCAGGAAAATATCTTTAATTAGTGTAGTGTATAGACCACTGACAAGTTTCCTATATCTGCCCATTTTGTCTTAGTAGGAGTTAGTAGTAGAGTCAGAGATGATATTTGATTGACTGGAGGTCTTCAGGGCGCAGTTCAACTGCTGGTAATGCTGGAATTTGGAGAGGTCGAATTCCTCCCAGAGAGATTCAAAGGTTTTGAGGGCCTCCTCAGGAAGGACCTAGCTGCTATATCTGGATCACCTGGTGTGAGACGATCTATTCCTCCTCAGTGGAGTCATCGTCCACTAGCAGGAGTAATCAGCTGTATCATCTATATGGGGACAATCTTGAAGAATCAATTCCCATGCCTGTGTGGTCTGGACTCCTCAGCCCCTCCTGTGCTTCGGCTTTTAGTATTGTTCCCTTGCATGTGGCCCATTTGATTAGTTTATTTCCCCACTCTTGGGTGTGGGTCCCCTGAGGGGTTCCAAAAGAGGGTTGTCTAGCATCGTGCAAGAGCCAGGGCTATATCTGCAAATCCTGAGGAAATCATATTGGCTTTAGGTTTAAGAAATACGCCCAGGAGGCAGGCCTCTGGGTAATTGGATTTGACTGTTATGCCATGAATGTAACTTGTCTCTGTTTCCCAACTTTTGGTACAGTTCATTTTGTACCTGGAAAACACTTTAAAGTCTTATATGGTGGACATGAGTGCTGGCAGCGAACGTTCTGGGGAGGCTAAAGTGAGGAGTATGGAGTATGTTGTCCGCTTACAGCATCATTTCCAGTTTGCCGCCTTTGGTTTCAGTTCCCCTAATGTCTTCTGAGCAGTATAGGGTGAATGTGAGGGGATCTGGGGCTATCAGGAAGAGTATGGGTTAAGGGGACGGCCTTGCCTCATGCCGCGTGAGCTGCTTTCTCTTCCTTTTGCTCTTCTCCACTTCTTTTCTTGTCTGTCATCTGTTTGTTCTAATCCAAGTGCTCGCTCACTTCACGTTGTGTGCACGCTCAGAATGTAGATTTCTTAAGTGTAAAGATTCAGAAAGTCTTGAGTATTATGCATTTCATCCCTTGCTTTATCAGCATCCAAGTTAAACACAGTTACAAAATGACTACACTTCCCAAAGCTCATGGAATACATGACTACGGAAAACTGAACCTGGTGCCCCATCATGGCACACTAGGTCTCGTTGTTAATCCTCCTGTGCATGCAGCAAGTCCTCTTCTCTGATAATGATCATTGAAAACAAGATGCGTAGGTTGTTCTGTTTTCAGTTTCCATGGGTTCAAAATGATGGTGTTTTAAAAAAAAACATCAACAAGAAAAACGAATTGAGGAATACAGGTTACAGGAAGCACGAATGACATAATATATGTGACATATGTAAACAGATCATGGTTGGGCAGCATTGCCATTTACATCAGTCTCAGAGCAAGATCTACTAAGGTAAATGTGGTGATCTGGCTGGACTGTGTCATCAGCCATGTCATATGCCCATGTCACCTGAGTCTAGAATGTACAATGCTTTACCTGCCTGAGACATTCTATGTATCTTCAGTTACTCAGGACCTGCTACAGCTGTAACCAATAAATACTTCACTTGATATATCCAGCCTTTGGTGATCCTTTCATCATTACAGAAAAGTATGATCACAAGGCAAGGAGGACGGTGAGGACTACAAAACATGCCAATCCTAATAGCAGACAGTGCGTCAATAAAATAATAACTTATAAGGAAGTAGGTGTAAGGGGGATGCTGCAGGGAACACATATGGGTAGATCAACAGGGGAACAGAGATCAGATGAACAGGATGATATACATCATACTTAGGTACAATTGTACAGAAGTTGTGCATTCATGAGGTCCCGGACACAGTCCCTTCATTGTGGTCGAATATCGTTTTTGGCTTCTATGCTAAGATATACATATCACAGTTCCCTCCCATCCACTCTCCCCACTCCTCCAGTGAGTAGCATGTGTAGTGTGTTGGCCTCTGGTCCTGCACAGTGCTGGAGAGTATGCAGCCACCTCTTAGTGTCCAGCACAGAGCCTGCTTTCCAAGACATTTCTATTTGGCGCTTGAAAAGTGGGAAACGACCTTTACATCGCGGTCATTACACCGTGATGCCATTACAACGTGGTCGTTACAACGACCGCGTTGTTACCACACAATGCCATTACAAGGCAGGTCATTACAACGACTTGCAGTAGATGGCGCTCTAACAAAAGGAATAGTATAGTTTACTATTCCAACACCTTCCCTACTGTTACGTAGACTGGAGTTGGAGTAGTAAATTATACATTTCTAATGTTAGCGCGCCATCTACTGCAAGCCGATGTAATGACTTGCATAGTAATGGCATTGCGTGGCAACAAAACGGTTGTTGTAACGACCGTTTTGTAATGCCACGCGATGTAATGACTCGTTAACGAGTCATATTCTTGAAAAGTACTTATGCAAGGTCTGTAAACTGGTGTAAGTATTTGCCCCCTCTTTACTTTAGGGTGAAGGCCTAGCAGTCAGGATTCAGGAGTAGGTGACCATGTATGGTCTGCGAGTTCCGCTATAGTGGCTGTAACTTCAAGCCATGCCACCTGTAGTCATGGCTTGAGGTACTCCCACACCATATGTTAGAAGCTGGCATCAGCCAGTTAACAGTGTGGGCACACTGGTCTCGATACAGGAAACATGTGCTGGATACGGTGGGGGGGAGAACTGTGGTGTGTGTAGTTAAACCGTGTGAATTGGAATTGAGGGTTCAAGGAACCCTTCGCAACAAGTTGTAGCACCCGCATGCATGACTTGAGCGGTTGCGGGAGCACAGCATTCCATCTAACCAATGCAGTCCCAGTGTGCAACTGGTGAAAGGTTAGTGGTCGGCATTTAACACACCTTCCTGTTGCCCTGTTCTTCAAACAGTCATTGAAGATTGGCTGAAGTGAGGGGCTCAGTGCAGTGTTATTGAAAGCCATTGTCCTATTACCCAGCTCTTTATCTGAAAATACTTCTGGGCCTGCACCCGCTCTACCTCATAGAGGAGAAGCTGCTGAGGAATCAGCGCACATGCTCTTGGTTTCAGGCTCTTCGGTCTCAAGACGGCCATCCAAAGAGACATGCGCACTACAAACTAGTGCACAGGAAGCCCACCACTGCCACTCATCAGGCCTGCCCTTGCCTGAGTCTCGTTGGGTTTTCTCTGGTGCATTTAAGTGGAGTGATGCTCCATCCCGCCAATGGAAGATCTGCCCGTGAAAGACACAGGTAAGGCAGGCAATAATAAACAATAATAACCATTGCAATAACAGTATCATGTGAGCTAGAGCAAGAATGTGTTCATCAGAAGCACTTTTACGTATCTTTTGAAAGATGTAGGTGAAGAGTTAACTCGGATTTCCGATTGTAGAGAATTCCAGATTCTCGGGCAATTGCCAGAGTAGGCGCGATTGTAAGTTTTCTTCTTGAATTTCTGCATGTGGTGCTTCCTGAGGTTCTAGAGTCACCAGGCAGCTCCAGTTTTTGTGCAATGTACCTCGGGGTGTTGGAGTGTATGGCTTTGTGTGTCATGCAGGCAATTTAAAAATGTATATGTGCCTCGTAAGGGAGCCAGTTTAGTGATTTCAAATAAGGTGTGATGTGGTTATTGCATTCAGATCCAGTAATACGCCTTGCAGCTGAGTTAAGGGAGGCCCTAAGGGGGGGAACTTTGACCTAGGAAGGCCGCAAAGGGTTACATTTCCATAGTCCAGCCTGGAAAACACTAGGGCTTGAGCAACTGACTTGAAGTCATCAAATGCTGATGACGGGTCAAGGACGCTTAAAAGGCAGGATTAAATTTGATCAAGCATTGTGTAACACATCATCAGCTATGTGAGTCATGGCTGATTCAGTGCTGCGTCCCAGAAGGAATTCAGATTGGTATTGATTTAAGAGTTGAAATTGCTCTGTGTTTGCATAGCTGGGTATGGGCACATTTCTAGAGGAGCTTTGAAAGAGTTGGGATGCTAGAGATAGGGCGGAAGTTATGTAGATCAGTGTGGTCTGCTATGGGTTTTTTCAGAACGGCGGTTATCTGTCCAGACTTGAGGTAGTCTGTTATGCTGCCTTGAATTAATGAATCATTTACTATTTTGGTCCAGAGTGGGAGAAGAGAGGTTTTAATCTCAATTAAGAGATTTGAAGGAAGCGGATCGCTGAAGTGCTTTGAAGGTTTAAGTGTTGACAGGATTTTTAGTATGGTTGTTTCATCAAAGGATTTGAATGAACACCATGCAGCAATATTTTTGGGGGTGTGTGTAGGACGCTCAGGCCACACAGGTGAGAGGGGACTGACGTGTGAAAGCATCGGGGGGAGATCCAATGCAGTCTTTAAGTCACTTTCAATTTTGTTCGTCTTTCCCAGGAAGAAGGCGGCAAGTTCTTCGCAGTTAGGCTGCAGATAAGACCCAGAAAGTAGATTGGGTTTCCTGTTAGATTGCAATTTAACGAGTTCAAACAGTTTTTAGGTCGATTCCTGGCATTGTTTAGCAGTTTCCTAAGGAAGTTTACTTTTGAGCTATGCATGTGTTTGTTGTAAATGATTCTTAGAGATCTCAGGTGCTGGAGGTGTTCGAGCAAGGAAGAGAATCTCCATGACCCTTCACTCAATCTTAGATTGCATCTTTCAGCGTTTAGACTACCACTGTACCAAGATGAGAGTAACATTGTGTGCTTGCTTCACACAGAGAAAGGTAATCCACGGCTAAGGGCACCAAATTTTCAGAGTGGAAAGAGGGGAGGGACCGGGGTACTCAATGCTCACGTGGGGGGAAGCTGAGGGGAGATGAGGAGAAGGGGGTATGGTCAGATGAAGGAAGGAAGGAAGGAAGGAAGGAAGGGATGGGGCAAATCATGGGGTGGCTGGAGGAAAGTTGGATGACTCCGTTCTACAAAGACAGTCCATTAAACAGCAGCTTAATGACAGAAGATGTCAAGAGAGAAAGTACTCTTTCTGTTTTAGGCTTCCCAGCGTTATATGCATGTGATTACTAGGTGGAAAACAAAAAATCTTCAGGAGAGGGCTCATCTGCGAATATAAAAAGGGGAAGTTGAAATACATTAGGTCAAACTAGATTATGCAATTAGGAAGACAGAATCCAGATTAGAGGGATAGGGGGGATAGAATGAACAGTGGCCTAGGATGCACTTGGAAGTTCGATAGACCGAGCCAGTCTGGAAATCTAAGCAGAATTAGTAAACAACATCATTCTAAGATGGCCGCCACCGTGGAAATACTTTGAAGCTATAGAACATGATAGTCCTTCTTTCATGTACATAAGAAGGACATGCTAAGTCCTATGTCGATATCTATATTCCTAGAGTCTTGGAGGCGCCGCCATTTTAGATTGGGCAGGGACTTTATATGGGGAGAGGATTGATACATGATGCAGGGCCTACAAGGCCCAGATATAGAGCCCCTTTATGCCACAAGGGCCCCAAACACAATCAGCGCACAAAAGGCCCCCATTAACCAGGCCTTGAGACAACAACCGGGGGAATCCTCCTGAAAAAAGAGTTAGGAGTTAGTAGTGAATGGAGCCAGGCACCTCCGTGAACAATAAGATTTGATGTATGGCACAACTTCCTGTTGCCCACCTTGCTGTCTTGAGTGTTCCTGATCCATCTTTTACTCCAAGAGCTGTTCTTGTTTTAACAAAACTTTGACCATATGCATCTACCTAAAGCTGTAGCTAGTATATGTGTGCTATGCGAGTGCCCTTTTTTGCAAAGTTACTCTATGAACACCTTTGCTGAAATAAATACGTTTGTGGCATGTTCAAAGAAACTTTTATGCAAATATCTCTGTATGGTTAAATGTGTCTTAAATATGTTTGATAAGTTTCAACAATAGCAATAAATGAGATGCTTTTACAATCAACTAAAAATTGTATACGCACATTCCGGTATTTTCCATATAAGTAATTTAAATCTCTTTACATCCAACAGAAAACAATCCTTGAATGCACAAAATGTTTAGGAATAATGAAGATAATACTGTAAATCTGCAAAAGCAAAGTCCGAAACATTGAGTTTCAGTATTAAGGAAAACATAAGAGCCCTCAGAGGCAGCCGAACCTGAACATAAACTGACAGATCTTGGAAGTACCGTCAAGGGCAATTCGGTGGTTCTACGAGTCTCAGCTGTGCAACTCTGTGCCTTAAGATGAAGAAATGACCTCTAGAAAATGAAGGCAACACTGATCAACCACTTCTTGTGTAAACATATCCAATACCAGCTCTGATCATGAGGTGGTTACTGCAGTACTCTGCTTCCTAAAGTGATATCAGACCACCAGTCAGAGCTAGAGGTGTATTTTAAACTCTTTCAGGCCATTCCACAGCAATCAGCTAAAAGCACAGTTAAATGAAAGTTAAAGGAAATGGGGGTTCTGCTATATAAAACACAGAGTATATTTACCAAGCCTAAAACTACATCAGAGAACACACACAGGGGAAAAGTCATACAAATGCAATGAATGTCTGAAGAGCTTCAGCAAACACACACGGTAAAAAACAGATGATTGCAGTGAATGTGGAAGTAGTTTTACAGAAGTCATGAGTCATCAGCGAACACACAATGGGGAAAAAACATTCAAGTGCAATGAATGTGGGAAGAGCTTTATATATTTATCAGACCTAAAACGGCATCAGAGAACACACACTGGAGAAAAACCATATCCTTGCAGTGAATGTCTGAAGAGCTTTAGTCTATTATTAGACCTAAAACGGCACCAGAGAACACACACCAGAGAAACACCATATCCTTGCAGTGAATGTCTGAAGCGCTTTAATCAATTATCACACCTAAAACAGCATCAGAGAACACACACTGGAGAAAAACCATATCCTTGCAGTGAATGTCTGAAGCGCTTTAATCGATTATCACACCTAAAACGTCATCAGAGAACACACACTGGAGTAAAACCATATCCTTGCAGTGAATGTCTGAAGAGCTTTAGTCAATTAACAAACTTAAAACAGCATCAGAGAACACACACAGAGGAAAAACCATATCATTGCAGTGAATGTGGAAGTAGTTTTAGTTCCTCTTCAGTATTAATGCATCATCACCAAACACACATAGGTGAAAAACCGTATCATTGCAGTGAATGTCAGAAGAGTTTTTATAACTTATGGCAGCTAAAGCAGCATCAGAAAACACACACTGGGGAAAAACCATACCATTGCAGTGAATGTGGAAGTAGTTTTAGTGACTCATCAACATTAAAGGTACATCATCGACAACACACTGGTGAAAAACCATATCATTGCAGTAAATGTGGAAGTAGTTTTAGTTCCTCCTCAGGATTAAAGTATCATCAACAAACACACACAGGGGAAAAACCATATAATTGCAGTGAATGTCTGAAGAGTTTTTATAAATTATCGCACCTAAAGCGGCATCAGAAAACACACACTGGGTAAAAACCATTCCAGTGCAAAGAATGAGGAAAGAGATTTTGTCGCTTATCAGACCTACATAGACATCAGCGAACACACACTGGAGAAAAACCATACCATTGCAGTGAATGTGGAAGTAGCTTTCGTGATACTTCAATATTAAGGATTCATCAGCCAAGGCACACAGGAGAAAAACCATATCATGGCCGTGAACGTGAAAAAAGCTCTTGTCAGTCTTCAAACCTAAAAAAAAATCAGCGAGCACTCCACCATCACCATCAATGAACGTGTCTATTCTCTGCTATTGTTTATTTCCCTACAGCTAGGAAAAACATGAAATATCACGAAACCCATTGGGAGACTAGCACAAAGTGGACTAAAAGTAAAGAAACATTGTTGGTTTTTATTCTGTGAGAGAGTTTTAACGAAAGAAATCCAAGAACACCGGACCATGCTACCTGTAAAAGCAACACCATGAACAATGCTTGGACTAACAAGTCTATTTTCAGCTAATTTTAAAACATATAAAGCCAACACACTCAAAACAATTTAACAAGCACAAAATGAGGTCTCCTGAGCTGGCTGTGGTTTTTGTCATTTTATGCATCATTAATTGTTCTGTGACAGTGGCCAGAGAACTGTGTAGAAAAGCAAAAGTGAAAGCAGGAGAATGTGAGCTGCAGCTCTCTGGGTTAACCCTCGCAGTGCATGACATTTACCTCTGAAGCTCTGATGTAGAACTAATGAGGACACAAATTCTTCAGCCATGAAAATAATGATTACGTTTTAACTGTGAAACTATGTGACAACAATTACATTGATGTTACTCTTTTGGTCTGTCCTTACGATGTAGCAACTGTTATACAATTATGTTAAAAATTAGACAGTGCATCTATATAGAAATAGGCAATGGATGAATGTGGAAGTATGCCTGTATATCTTCAGTAGGTACCATGGACTAACTATGTGCTGAATATTGATCATCTCCGTCGCAATTGCATTGCAAATGCTTTTTTAGGTCTCGCACCTGCGATACAGGGCGAAAGCCCTGTCGCAGCGCGAGACCTATAGCTGTCGGCTCTGCTTACAAGGAGCCAAAAGGGAGACAAGAGATGGGCATGCGCAGCCTCAGGAATCGGATCAGGTCGCGCGCGCGTTCACCATCTCCTGTCTCCCTTGAAAGCCTCCAACACACACAGTCACCCCCCCTGCTTTCGCACACGCATGCGCACACACACTCACGAGCGCACACACAGAGAGACACCCACACGAGCGCACATACACGCACGCACACATAGAGACACACACCACAACCCCCCACCCCACCCCCTGGTGCCGCAATGTGAGATAGGGGATGGGCACGTGCAGGAGAATCCCCCATGTGAGCGCGCACGTTCACCCAAATGCCGTGCACATCTCCTGTCCCACATTGGTAGCAAGTGGATAACACACAGACACACTTGCGCGCATGCACACACACACCCTCCCCCCCCTCCCCCCTTACCTCACGGGGCTCTTGTCTCTGCATCACCTGGCACACACGGGGCTTCCTTTGTTCATGGGAGCTCCGCAGGGCACTCCAGCTCCTCTGCCAGCACGACGCGGGGCTCTCCCCTTAGGCATGGGAGCCCCGCAGTGCTATCCACTGGTCTTCACCCGGGCCCCCTCCTGGGACCCAGGACTTCAGCTGCCGCACTTCGCTTTGGCACCGGGGCTCCCTTTTCATTACAAATAGCGCGCATGCGCGGGCAGCCCCCGCCCTCTCAGTCACAGCCCGGATACTGAGCTGCTTTCTGTTTAGCTGTCAGTGATCCGGTCCCCAAGGTACGTCGGGGCACTTGGGAGCGCGGTAAATGATATATTTCTCATTTACTCCGGCAATAAATAGCCCGGGCCTGTGTTTTCATCGCAGCCAGCCCTGGGGACTCCCCGGTAAACGAGCGCCAGGTAACTGCGCTGTAATTACAGGTTTGTGCGGATTACTTGGTAAGCGACAAAAACAAGTCTTGAAAAGTATTTGCATGAGACAGCGAATCCCTGCGGAAGGTGGAAAGAGTGCTGGTCGAGGATGTTTGTCAAGGTGAGGAATCAGGGCAGAAGGTCAGCTGCACAAGTGCTATTCACAAGCAGCAGACAGGCCCGCGTCGGCTGAGGGCTTCTGAGCAACCCTTTGGGCTGGGGGCGTATTCACAAATTAAGCAATGGGCGCTATACATGTGTTAATTATAAAAACATTTCTCCAGAACCTTGTTCCATTCTCTGACACTTTTGTGACTATGGCACGAGCGCACACTAGGAGCTACGCAACCCCCTGCCCACACCCAAACGACTCCAATCCTCATTGTAAACAGTGCTCCCAATGTCTCAAGGGGACCCCCCTCCCTCATCCCGGGCCCTCAGTCAGCCCAGTGGGTAACCCCTCAAATAACCATTACTGTCAGCTCAACCTCTCACACCCTCACCCCTCCATCGCCCCCAGGTCCTTCCACCCCTATATTGCCGTGCTCAGCAGTATGGACATGTAGCGCCCCCTCTCCCCTCCACCCCTGCGCGCTTTCCTCCATCACCCCCAGGTCCCCCGCTCACTCACCATCAGCTCAAGCTCTCACCCTTCTACTCATTGCCCCCCACCACCTCCAGGTCCTTCCACCCCGTTGCGCCTCGCTCAACACAGGGCCACGTAGCGCCCCCTCCACCCCAGCGCGCTCTCCTCCGTCACCCCCAGGTCTCTGCTCACCATCAGCTCAGGGTCTCACTTACTGATAATGTCTATGATGATACTATAAAAAAAGCGATCAAAGAATATTTTCACATAAACGAACCGGTGGTGGATGACCCAGTGCTTCTCTGGGAGGCTTTCAAAGCCACTATAAGGGGGGTCTGTATTACAACTACCATTGGCATACTAAAAGACATCCGACACCAGATAAAACGACGTGAAAAACGCATGAGAGAGCTTGAGACAGAGTTTGAAGCTACACAGGATACCGTCTTGCTAGCTGAGCTGCGACAGATACATTCAGAGCATCAGACATTCATCGAAGATGAAATTAAATATCTAGACCGAAAACACACCGCAAGAACATTTGGAGAGGGGGGTAGGCCAGCAGGATGCTAGCACATAAAATATGTGAAGGCAAGAGTCACTCGGCTGTGCTACGGATCCAATCGGATGATGGCAAAATACACACACAGGCTGAGGGCATATTGCATAGCTTTGTAGACACATATTCCTCACTATACAAATCGCAACTGACTGCACCAGGGGACGAAATTCTCCAATATCTAGATGATGTAGCAATAGGGTGGCTATCGGACGGACATAGGGAGTACTTAGCGATGCCAATCTCAGTGGAAGAAGTCACTGATGTAATTAAGACCCTTCCCAACGGTAAAGCGCCTGGTCCAGATGGCTACACCAATGAATTCTACAAGCAGTATGTAGATCTTCTTGCTCCACACATAGTGGGCATGTTTGGAGCAGCGTTCGACCAGAAAGAACTACTTCCCACGCTTCAAGAGGCTGTAATAATAGCTCTCCTCAAACCCTCCAAAGACCCGAAAAAATGCGACTCCTATAGACCGCTATCACTCATAAATACTGACTCCAAAATTCTAGCGAAACTACTAGCAGTTCGCCTAACGCCATTGATGATGAAATTAGTTTTACCGGACCAGGCAGAATTCATCCCCACACGGTCAACGTCACACAACACTCGATTACTATTTGCGTTATCACACTATTTACAACCCACTACAAAAGCGGCAGCGGTTTTACTCGACGCCGCCAAGGCTTTTGATTCCATAGAATGGAGATACCTGATTGCTGTACTGCAGAGGATGGGCTTTCCTAAACGGTTCATCCAATGGGTGACACTGATCTACACCAATCCATGTGCTAGGGTACGTGTCAATGGGTATATTTCTAACGCTTTTGCAATTGAGCGAGGCACCAGACAAGGGTGCCCACTATCACCCTTGCTGTTCGCTCTAGCGCTCGAACCCTTAGCTTGCATAATCAGACAAAACTACAAGGCATCGGCCCTCCGTTTGAATGCAAGACCTCTTCACATATCTCTATATGCGGACGACATGCTCTTATATGTCCGCGACCCAGAGACACATTTAAACGAACTACTGAGAGAATATATCAAATTTGGGGGCCATTCGAGCCTAGCTATAAACTGGACTAAGTCTTCGATTATCCCACTCACGGACACGACGACCCCGTTTGCGACGGAATTTCCGTTAGAATGGCAAAGCGAACCCATCCGCTACTTAGGGGTGATGTATCACAGAGACCCGGTGGAGGTAATTAGATCAAACTATGGGGCAGCGATTTCCAAATTGGAGGATAAGGTACAAAGGTGAATCCAATTGCCATTGTCACTTGCAGATCTTATTGCGATTGTCAAAATGAACATACTGCCTAAACTGCTATATCTTTTTAACAATATCCCCATTACGCCCCCTGTGGTATATAAATAAATAATACCGGATCTATTTTTGTCTAGGCATAGCAATAACAGATAGCTCAATAAATAAGAGTCAAGATTCGAGGTAGTAGGAGTTTGCAGGTTTATTACAGCATAAAGGACAGGAACAGGACAACCTGCACAGGAATAGGATGGCAGGGCCCGGCAGCTGCCGGGGCTGGATCTGGGATGAGCGCGCTCTGGGGAAAGGACTGGCGTAACATTTAATAACAATACACAGGCATATATATAGTAAAACAGTTGCATTACAGTACATATGATAGGCGGAGCGGTGGGTGGAGCAAAGGGTGTGACGCGTAGCAGTCGCGAAAGATAAGGGTGAAAGTAGGTGTAACAGGGCGTATACATAGACATGTGATGCAAACGTAACAGAATATGTCATGAATGGGGCGGAAACATGGAGGGGGCTACCTAAGGAGCCGGGACCTCTAACCTGATGGTGCGCGCAAACTGGCAATGACGTGTTACTAGGAGAAGCTGGGGGCTATGAACTCTGTGCTAGGAGCAGAGACTGAAGTCTGGAGAGTCAGGGCGACATGTGCCTAAACAGTATCTAGTATCTGATGTTTAGAGAACATGTTGATATAAACTAGAAGTCAGGAGGGGAAAGGCTAACAGACTCTAAGACTGGTGCATGCATTATTCTACATGTAGTGCGTGATGAAGAATATTAAATGACCATTAATACAGTATTTCTCTAACATGGAGACGTAAAGGCTAGACTATGACGGAAACTATTGATGCGGTTCAGTAGCTTTAGGAATGCAGAGAAGGAGGACTGGACTGATAACTAGAATCATAACATACTCTTGGCAGACTCAGAGGCAGAGCCAGGCTGAACCGGGCACTGCGAGGCAGGAAGTAAGTGAAGGGTCAGGGATACAGGTGGGGGCTGTGTCGCTCCTCAGCGAGGGCTTCAGGAGACAGGAGCTGAATCTGGCGTCCGGGCCCTTTTGAGGCCTAGGAACGGGGACTTTACAATGAAATAACGTGCACACTGAGAAACGTGGCAACGTAGCTTTACATAGGCCTAATATTCGTATCATTCACGAGAACTGGAAACAGGCATACTAGAGGTGGACACAACTATAATTGCGTCATTAATCGGACATGGGGAATACATATGCATATTAATCATGCACACATAACATATGATGGAGGACGCGTAGGGACACAGAACATGGCAGAATTTACTTTTCCACATTCCCTCCTTGTCACTACGTTTCCATCAGGAAACATCAATATTCATGATACCATCTATCATTTCATGCAGTATCATTTGCTCGTCTCGAATTGTCTTGGAACGGGATTTAGAACGGGACTTGGGACTAGGAATACAAGAGGTAGCACAAATGCCGCAAATCGCAGGGCCACATTGTATACAGAGGCAGCAACTGAATATGATCGCTACTGCAATACCTAGAAAGGACAAGACTTTCCACCCCCAAGCGGAAATTATATTCCAGAACCAACCGGACCATGTCCAGGTGCCTGGGTCTTGGTGTAACAGATGGGCAATTTTATGGAGTCTGGTTATAGCTGAATAAACAGACGGCGCATTATTTGGAATGAAAATGCAGCAACTAGATCCGATGACTCTACATGCCCCGCCCCTATCGGCCAGTATGACGTCAAGGACGAGACGATTCTGGAGCACGACAAATCTCATAGCAGATTGCTCTTCGGTTAAATTACCTAGGGCAGAGGCAGTCTCATTTACTACAGCTTCAAGGGTTCTGGTTAACCTACGAATTAGCTTACTATTCTGGACAGGTCCTATAAAGAAGAAGAAACCTCTATTGAAATCTGTATACTGTTCTAGAGCAGTTTCAGTATAATCGACAATTGGGGACTCAATCTCCCTTCTATGTCTAATGTGTACTAGATGTGTATTTCTATGATAATCGGATGGGGCTAGGAAAACAGGTGGCAGTAGGAAGGCAATATAACAGGTTCCCTCCCAATCGAGGGGCAGACGAACATATGCAGTCTGACCACAAATAAAATAAGAATGACGTGAGGCTTTGAAAATAGATTTCCCACTGTCACTATACTTGACAATAGTAGTACAATCACTATGCCCTACATGTATGCAACCATTATTTCGGACACATAGTTCGCCTTTGACTGGTAGTACTGAAATAGCAGGTAAGTCTGGAGTAGTATCAGACTGAACATTCAGGACCATGAAATTCGAAGAATAATTACCTAAATTGTAAACTTCATTTTCTAGATCTAACCCTGTTCTGTGGGGAAGACCTTGCTTGTCTGGGAAACATGTACTGTTAAGGAAAGACATATCTGTTGAGGATGACGTTAACGTGGACCATGCTCCACACGAACCATTATGTGAAAATGGATAAGGAAAGAGTGGCAGAACTCCCTTCGGTGTCTGGAAAGGGGGGAGTCGACCACACACCCAACAATTAGTGGCATTGCTGGTCTGGTGTGAATAATGTAACATGCGGATAAAAGAATTGTTACGCATAGCGAGGCGGTAAGAGAGTTCATGAGGAGGCAGATCACTAAACGTGTGCTCTACGGTAACATTAGAAGACTTATTTACATGAGAAACTGGAAAATACAGGAAAAATGCATAACTGGTGCAGGAAATCATAATGCTGAGAAATAATATGAAACTTAGAAAAACGATACATCGGATTGAGTTTTGACTAACTCTCTCACTATGGGGGTCTATTTTATACATGTCAGAAACCGGTCTAACCGTTTCACCTAGGGGAGGACTTAGACAATCAAACTGGCTGACTTATTTTACTAGACCTTAACTTTTTCTTATACTCCTGTTGCGGAGTTGTCTCTAACAGGGAGGGTTCAGTAACAGTGTCTTTTGCGGGACAGTCCTTAAGAATAGTACTTTGGCGGTCCTTTAAATCCTTGGAAATGTTCTTTGAAACTGGTTTCAATCCATAAAACTTCTTGATGTGCGATAGATGCACCCAGCCTTTGCGTCCCTCCAACTTCACGGCTGTACGGGTGGCCAGGAGGACCTGTCGGGGCTCCTTCCAGCGAGGCTCCAGCGGACTTGAACGATCGAAATTTCGCACTAGGACCATGGATCCGGGAACGATTTCATGCGGTGCCACCTCGGTATTGTCTGGAAATGCGGCGGCAACCTGTGAACGACAAGAGTTGAGGGCAGACATCAAGGAAGCTAGGTAATCTGTCAGCATATTACTTGAAACATCGGTAATACTTCGGGGTCTAGGTGTACCCCACATGTTAGGGGGGCGGCCGAAAACGACCTCATACGGGGACAGACCTGATCTGGAATGTGCGACCATGCGCATATAAAACAGGGCAACTGGCAGAGCTATTAGCCAGTCCACGCCTTTCTCTTGACAAACTTTTGCAATTCGAATTTTCAGGGTCTGATTATGTCTCTCTACGAGACCGGCTGCTTCAGGATGGCGTACACAATGGAACTTCCACTGGTACCCTAACAAAAGGGACACGTGTTTCATTAGCTCGGATGAGAATGGCTGGCCGTTATCAGAATACACGACTCTAGGGAGTCCATAACGGGGGAAGAATTCACGAACCAACTGCTTGGCAGTGGTCGTGGCTGTGTAATCAGGGACTGGATATGCCTCTGTCCACCTGGACAAAGCGCATACTACTACAAGGACATACTTGAAACCTCGACATCGCTCCATCTGAATGTAATCCATCTGGAGGACTTCAAAAGGGTGGTCAGGGGGCTGGAATCCACCTTGTTCCACCGGGACACTTTTACCTGGATTAAACTGACAACATATCATACAGGTACGGACTTTCTGCTTGGCTGCAGCTCGTAAATGCTTGTTAAACCAAATATTCTGGATACTGTCTAACATTGCTTTTTCTCCTAAATGTGCTGGACTATGTGCGGTATTAACAATGACTTGAACCATAGAGTCGGGGAGAAACCATGTGGCTTTACCCTTCGTTAACCATCCTTGATCTGTCTGGACCCCTCCTTGTTCGGACCATTTCTTGATTTCATCGGGAGTAGCATGTAACTGGATATCTATGACATCTTGAGTAGGGTCCTTAACTGTCATACATGTAGTTGGATCTGGAGTATGTGTCCGTGTCGGGTTAACTGAAATGTCTGGAGCCTGTGCTGTAAGCTTGGCTGTGCGATCTGCTAGATCATTACCTTGGGAAATAGTGTCAGTAACTTTCGTATGTGCTTTGCACTTCATGATAGCAATGGATGTCGGTAAATGTATTGCATCTAACAGAGCTTGAATAAGGAGACCATGCTGAATCTTGGTTCCATGAGAAGTCATGAAACCTCTCTCCTGCCAGAGCACTCCGAAGTCGTGTACAACTCCAAATGCGTAACGTGAATCTGTGTAAATATTAACTTTAAGGTTCTTGGCGTGTATGCAGGCTTGAGTCAGAGCAACTAGCTCTGCTGCTTGAGCAGACAGGGTGTCAATACGGTGTGTTTCAATAACTTCAGTGTCAGTAGTCACTGCATACGCGGCTACTAGTTCTCCTGTACTTGTTCTCATGCATGAACCATCCACATAAAGTGTCAGGTCGGGATCTGGTAATGGAATATCTGTCAGATCTTGTCTTGGCTTTGTCGTAATGTTAACTACTTCCACACAGTCGTGTGTGGCAGGATTTGGATTAACTGATGGTAACAGTGTAGCAGGATTTAGAACGTTGCAGCGTCTGATTTCTATGTGTGGCTGGAACAGTGTCAATTCATAACCTGTTAAACGTGCAATTGTCAAGTGCTGAGTTTGTGTTCGGTTTAAAAGAACTTCCACAGAGTGTGGAACTTGTACTGTCAGGGAGTGTCCTAAGACTATGGAATCACTTTGTCTGATAGCTAGTGCTGTGGCTGCAACTGACTTGAGGCACGCAGGCAGAGCCTGGGCTACAGGATCTAATGTGCTCGAAAAATAAGCACAAGGCTTGTATTGTCCTGCTTGATCTTGTGTGAGAACAGATAATGCTGTACCTTCACGTTCAGTAACGAAAAGTGTAAAAGACTTACTGTAGTTCGGTGTAGCTAGAACTGGAGCTTGGCATAGGGCTTTCTTTAACTCATTGAAACTAAGTGTATGTTCAGATGTCCAAGGGAGGACAGTCGATACGGCTGCCTCCTGTGTCGTTAACTGTATCAGTGGCTTAGCTAGAAATGCATACTGAGGAATCCATTGTCTGCAATAAGAAGTGAGGCCAATAAAAGCACGTACCTCCTTCTGGGTCTTGGGCTGAGGAAGACTCGCTATTAACTGGATACGGTCTGGTGTCAACTGCCTACCCCACTTGGACAGCAAGTGGCCTAAGTAGATTACTTGCTGGACACAGAATTGAAGCTTCGAAGGGGACCCCTTGTGCCCCATCTCGGCAAGGAAATACAAAACTGTGAGTGATGCTCGCTCGCAAGCACGTTCAGAACGGGCTGTGATCAGTAGATCATCGACATACTGGAGCAGGGCAGTGTCAGTTGGCATGTGAATGTTGTCTAGTTGTCTCTTGAGTGCTTGACTGTAAATACTAGGACTTTCTGTGAAACCTTGAGGAGCGCGTGTGAACATATAGCTCCTTCCATTTAAACAAAATCCGAAAAGAAACTGGCTGTCTGGATGAATGGGGACACTGAAAAACGCGTTCTTGAGGTCTATGACCGTAAAAAATGAGGCTTCGGAATCAATGGCTGTCAATAGGGAAGAGATATCTGGGACAACTGGGTACTGGGGAATAATGCATTTATTAAGTTCTCGAAGGTCAATCACTAATCGATATACTGGAGGTGCATTTGGATCAGTACGTTTCATGACTGGAATGATCGGAGAATTACATATGTTGGAGTCAGTTTCTACCACTACTCCTTGAGCCATGAGCTCGTCAATAATTTTGGATAAGGCTGCTACAGCCTCAGGTGGCAATCTGTACTGTCTGATTCGTGGCAGGACTACACCTGGCTTGAGAGTCACACGATGGGGTGTGATTTGCATAAAGCCAACATCAGTTGGACCTCGCGCCCATAGATGCTGCGGAACATTAGACAATCTCGGATCAAAATCTCGTAATACATAGTGACCCTTGAAGTCACGTAGGAACAATCGTATTCCCTCTGGGGAACAGCATATAACTGCACCTAACTCTTTCAGTGTCTTAATGCCTAATAAATTTTCTGGACATGACTTCGTAAGTAACAGATCAGTAGTGCGGGACAATGGACCTACTTCTAGAGTAACTGGCTTTGAAATTTCATTTACAATAGGTTTTCCTGAAAATCCAAGGGAAACATTTCTAGAGCCTGAGAGCGGAGCCCCTGGAACTTCGGCGTGACTGATGGTGGTCCTACTTGCCCCTGTATCAATCAGAAACTTTCTGTCTTTCCCTAGTACTTGACTGTGAACATAGGGACCTTCTTGATCTACAGGTATCTCGATGAGAGGCAAGCCTACCTCCCTCTCTAGGCTGTTTCATGAATATGGCTGATACTCTGGATACTCTGACTGCGCATACTGGTACATCTGTTGTGTAACATGCTGTGTTGCAGCGATGGGCTGCGGTACTGGAACTGTCTGTTGTGCATTCTGTGGCTGAGGAGTCTGTGAAACTTGCTCTTGTCTAGGCGGACGTGGTCTTTCTTTAGTCTTACCGGTAGCTATGTTGTGTTTCAGAACTGCACACTCGTTTATAAAATGACCTGGCTGTTTACAATAATTGCAGTTCCCTTTAACGGGAGCTGCAGGGTGACTGGCTTGATTCGGACCCCTCTTCTGACTGTCTTGAGGAACAGATTGTGCAACTAGTACTTTCATTTTCGTGTCTTTCATACGTTTTCTCTCATGTTCTTGCTCTTCTCTGATTCTATTCTGGTGATATTGAAGCATCTGTAACATCTGGGACGGGGTATTAGCTTGCCAGGTAATTTCGACTTTCAAAACTCGGTTTTTAATTGGTGGACTTGAATTCTCGACTAGTTTAGTAACAAAAAGGTGAGGGTATGACTCGCTACTTGTCTTGAGGCCACTGTTGATGCTAAAACATTTCTCAAATCTAGAATAAAAATCACTAGTATCTTCATCTTGTTTCTGTTTACAGGCTGAGATTGCATCCCAGTCTTCTTTTCTAGTTGTCAATAATCTAGGCAAAACTTGAATCAATAATTCTGGTAATTCTTTACATTTCTCTCCTAGACCGGTACCTGGTACTCGTGCCTTATCTTCAGCTTCTAGAACTGCCCAATCGATCTTTTTCTCTCCCACCTCCCAATCTTTTTCCTTGAGTTTTTCATATACCCCTGCGGGCAACAGGACTTTTAACATTTTAATAATGTCTGGATACGTGTATTCTCCCATACGGAGCATGTCTTTTAATTCTCGGTGGAACCCTGCTGGATCTTTATCATGACAGGGAATTAACTTTTTCATCTCTAAGAGTTCCATCTTTGTAATCGGAGTGTAAACAAACACTCGTTGCATTTCACCATCTGTTGTCCTAACTGGGTGTACTTCTCGTAACGGATTCTGTCTGTCTATGTAAAAGGGCTTATTTTCTGGAGGTGAGACATGAACAAAATGCGGGTTCAAGAACATACTATATTTGTGGCGCTGTTCTAGAATGACACTAATCAAATCGGTACCTAAACCTTTCCATCTATACTGGAGTAACTCGTTCAGGACATCATGTAACGGACCTGGATCAGAATGTTGACCCTCATACAATGTAATGAGGTGCTGGATCATATACATACCCACCAGTCGTTGCTCGGCTGGGGGCAATTTCAGAAACATTTGTGCCACTATTTCGTCTGGAAAAGTGGTAGAATCAGTAATCCATCGGACTGCTGATCGGACTAGTTCTTGTTCATGCATAGTACTTAACTCGCTATAACCGATTCGTGATTTCAGAATATGGTCGGTAGCTTGAAATACTTGTTCTAGAGAACCTTGTTCTGGTGTTGGACGATGAAAAACTGGCTTGTGTTCTAGACGTAAATGTCGGTCTGGAAATCTAGATTTTCCTACATACGCTATTCTGGCGGGATTCTCGTCCTCTACCTCTTCCGCAGAGTCATTTTCTTTCTCGCTTACTTGTGCTGCTTTACGTTGATCATGTAACCTTATTATTTCCTTACGAATTTTCTTGTACATACTCTCTATACTGCTGATGGTCTTATGCTTACCCTCGGCTATATTATCACTCCACTTTGTCAGGGTTCTCATTTCGGCTTGATCTTTGGTCGGATAATCTTGTTCTCTTATTAGACAATTAATCAGAAACTTTAATATCATGAGCTGAATTTCAGCTTTCCTTTGAGACATGGCGTCACTAATACTTTCTGGATCATTCCCTGTACGGATGAAACGATATATTCTGTCTAGATCTCCTTTCATATCTGGTAGGGTGACTAGATACTCGGTCACCTTTCTCACGCGTAATGAATATAGAACCATATTATCCTCGCCTGGGACTGGATCATAGCCACATTCGTTAAGGGCTTTTCTTATTTCTGCAACAGACTGATATCTGGGCGTACGCTGTGACGCTTGTGCATGTAATTCGACTAACGTTAAACGTTGGTGTGGTGGGGGGTACCAGGAGGACCTCCTCCTGCGGCCCCTAAACTAGAATCATCGACTGATGCTCTTCGTACTAGCGCGGCGGGAAATTGAAATGCGGGCTGAACTTGTATGGCGGGCTGGACCGGGGGTGCCGTAGCAGGTACTGCGGTATCTGGAGGAGCGGGAAGTGCCTGATTTACAGGGACTGGCGGAGCAGGAACAGGATTTGCATATTCCGGGACTGTGTCGTCCAAATAGGACGAAATGAAAATATCAGCTGCGGTCGGTTTGTGACGTAGCTTGGTCGGAACTAAGGGTGGCGGAAAATTACTGGATGCCTCCGGGGTCGCTTTTGGCAAACCCTCGGCAAGAAGAGGATACATACCCTTAATAAGAGCATGCCTCTGTCTGTCTGACTGTTCGGTTTTAACTCGTTCACCTATCTCGATTAATTCTTTTTCTTGAGCTCGTTCTAAGGATTCTCTACTTAATTCTGACTTTCTGATTTCTTTTTCGGTTCTTTTATGAGATTCTTTGCGCCATAACTCGATGGCATCTTTCTGTGACTGTCTGGCTTTCTTTTTCCATAATGCTTCTTCTACTCTCATGATGCACTCGGCATCCCACGTACCTGATACGGGCCATCTATACTTTTCCTCTAACTGTTTGGTATACTCTACCCATAAATCTAGATACAATATGGCGCTTATGCCATGCTTCTGATACATAAAATGACCTGGACTGTCCCTAGGCGGGACAGGAACTGCTTCTTCTAGCAGACCCTTTCTAGTTTTTAACTGACGTAATCTCGAAAAGAGGGACATTGCAAACTTGAATCTGAACACAATACAATACACGAGGAACAATAACAATTGAGAAAACAATTCAGGCATACCACGACATTGAAAATACATTGAATAACATTATGAAGCAACAGTTCGGACAGAATACTACCTGGAACACTGAGAACAGAAACACATGAATTTCTCGAGAACGGAACAGACTAGAATTACTGGATGCGCTGCTGAAACAGCATGGAACATACCGGTCCCATAAAGGGACGCATCAAGACCCGTATCCACCTAGGTGAACACTTCGTTTCAGATCTGCGTACCCAGACCCATCGGACCAGAGACAATTTAGATTGACCCTGTCTAGATACTACCCCAGTAATGGTACTCACCGGGCAGCAAGAACGGAAGGCCTCAGACTGGACGGGACTGCTTCGACGCCGGACGGACGAACTTCGGACTTCTGTTACGGGTGGGCCTCCGGATACCTCGGACCTTGGACTCTCGGCTTGGGCTCTGGTCGGGACTCGCCGCGTTCCTCCACCGTCTCGTCTGGATGCTGGACCGCCTCCTCCGTCTCCTCCGTGGGCCTGAGGGATACTTAAAGCAGAAATATCTGCCGGTGCGCAGAAGAGTTCCGTCACGACTGCAGAGGGTCAGGGGGCCGGCGTGGCTTCACCGACGCGTGGGGAAAGGGCAAGTCCCTATTCGGGCGCCATTATGTGGTATATAAATAAATAATACCGGATCTATTTTTGTCTAGGCATAGCAATAACAGATAGCTCAATAAATAAGAGTCAAGATTCGAGGTAGTAGGAGTTTGCAGGTTTATTACAGCATAAAGGACAGGAACAGGACAACCTGCACAGGAATAGGATGGCAGGGCCCGGCAGCTGCCGGGGCTGGATCTGGGATGAGCGCGCTCTGGGGAAAGGACTGGCGTAACATTTAATAACAATACACAGGCATATATATAGTAAAACAGTTGCATTACAGTACATATGATAGGCGGAGCGGTGGGTGGAGCAAAGGGTGTGACGCGTAGCAGTCGCGAAAGATAAGGGTGAAAGTAGGTGTAACAGGGCGTATACATAGACATGTGATGCAAACGTAACAGAATATGTCATGAATGGGGCGGAAACATGGAGGGGGCTACCTAAGGAGCCGGGACCTCTAACCTGATGGTGCGCGCAAACTGGCAATGACGTGTTACTAGGAGAAGCTGGGGGCTATGAACTCTGTGCTAGGAGCAGAGACTGAAGTCTGGAGAGTCAGGGCGACATGTGCCTAAACAGTATCTAGTATCTGATGTTTAGAGAACATGTTGATATAAACTAGAAGTCAGGAGGGGAAAGGCTAACAGACTCTAAGACTGGTGCATGCATTATTCTACATGTAGTGCGTGATGAAGAATATTAAATGACCATTAATACAGTATTTCTCTAACATGGAGACGTAAAGGCTAGACTATGACGGAAACTATTGATGCGGTTCAGTAGCTTTAGGAATGCAGAGAAGGAGGACTGGACTGATAACTAGAATCATAACATACTCTTGGCAGACTCAGAGGCAGAGCCAGGCTGAACCGGGCACTGCGAGGCAGGAAGTAAGTGAAGGGTCAGGGATACAGGTGGGGGCTGTGTCGCTCCTCAGCGAGGGCTTCAGGAGACAGGAGCTGAATCTGGCGTCCGGGCCCTTTTGAGGCCTAGGAACGGGGACTTTACAATGAAATAACGTGCACACTGAGAAACGTGGCAACGTAGCTTTACATAGGCCTAATATTCGTATCATTCACGAGAACTGGAAACAGGCATACTAGAGGTGGACACAACTATAATTGCGTCATTAATCGGACATGGGGAATACATATGCATATTAATCATGCACACATAACATATGATGGAGGACGCGTAGGGACACAGAACATGGCAGAATTTACTTTTCCACACCCCTGCCGAAGTGTTTCGCGGAATAAAAACACTAGTGTTGAAACTCATATGGGCAGGCAAACAAGCCCGTATCGACCTTCAGACACTTACTCTTCCCTATGCGCGCGGAGGCTTTGGAGTACCAGACTTTCTGCTATATTTCTTGTGCGCACAGGCGCAATATGCTGCCTATTGGTACCACGAAATACCGTATCTCACCCATACCATTATCGAAAGTGATGACGCAGCACCAATTCCACTGACAGCAATTATATCCCACACTAGACAACCACTGCATGCGCGAGACATCAACTCGGTAGACGTGACGGTTAGAGCCTGGCAAAAACTAGCTCAACCAGCGCATAAGACACCACTATATGCACCAGCAATGCCACTGTATCACCGTCAAGCAATATCAGTAACCGGGGCAAAAGTAGGTATGACACTGCTGCAGCGGGTTGGGATTGACAAAATGGGAGAGCTATTCAACGAGGGCGAATTTCTAGAAATCACAGACCTTACATATATTCAGAACAAATCACCTATGTTTATCTTCACATATCACAGGCTGAAAAGTGCTTTGAAAGAATTGTATCCTACATTCCCTACTGAACCTTATAGCCTGAACACACTGCAAATGGTTATTACAACATCAGACACATCGCACATGGTATCCAGATTATACTCCAAGGCGCAGGAGGAAATACCGCACGACACGGGGAGGGCCAAAGCACGTTGGGACAGGGCATTGATAGGACCACTATCAGACCAGGAATGGGCGCAAGCATGTGCACTGACACAAATTCTCACCCCGAATGGTAACCTAAGAATCATTCACTATAAATTCCTCCACCAAACATATTATACACCCGCACGGATGTGCAAATTTGGTGGTCAAATGGAAGATAGATGCAAAAGATGCGGCCCAGACAACGCAGATTTTTCACATTTAGCATGGAACTGCATAAAAGTACAGGAATACTGGGGGGAAGTAAGCGGAACCCTCTCCGTTATGATAGGCACTGAACTGGACTGCACAATACAGGTTTGCCTACTGGGGCTAACTCCACACCTCAAATCCACTAGACGAAAGTTCTGTGCGGTTTCGCTATTATTGGCCAAACGACAGGTTGCACAATGCTGGCACAGTAGAAAAGTACCTAAGGTGTCCAGATGGTTGCAAGATATGTCCAGCTGCAGGGATAAGCTTATGACGTATGAGGAAGAGTTGCCAGCGATATCCAGATCTAAAGACTTTTGGTGCTATCTAACAGATTATCTGCTCACATTGGATGATAAAGACGGGGGGGGGGTCGTAAGGCCTGATTATCTAATTAATATCTATTCGTGAGTCGATAGATGCCTGATATGTTCCGCTGTAACACAAAACTGTTGCCATTTCTGAATCCATAAGGATTGTAAGTCAAAGAAGTATAGAATACAATACGTATTATGATTAGGTCTCTAAGTTTCAGTTTCTGGTTAATTTCTTTAATTCCAGTTGAAAAAAAAAGAAAAAAAGTGCAAAACGTAAGACCACTAGTGCAATATTGTTATATATGAGGCGACGTCATAGATGGCGTGTGTGACCAATGAAAGCATTCAAATAGAAAAGTATATCTAACCTGCGTCGGTGTTATAGTGGTTTTGAGGCCGGCCGCAGGGTTGTAGGCCAATAATGATGTACTTTTGTAAAAGATCAATAAAGGTTTTGCAAAAAAAAAATAAAAAAAAATAATGAAGGTTGCAGAGCTGCAGCTGTGTGATAGCCAGGCCAAGCACACTTCAGAAGAGTGCAGGATCAATAAGGAAGGTCACGGAGCTGCAGCTGTTTGATAGCCAGGCCGAGTACTTCACTTCAGAAGAGTGCAGGATCAATAATGGAGGTCTCAGAGCTGCAGCAGTGTGATAGCCAGGCCGGGCACACTTCAGAAGAGTGCAGGATCAATAATGAAAGTCACGGAGCTGCAGCTGTGTGATAGCCAGGCCGGGCACACTTCAGAAGAGTGCAGGATCAATAATGAAGGTCACAGAGCTGCAGCTGTGTGATAGCCAGGCCGAGCACACTTCAGAAGAGTGCAGGATCAATAATGAAGGTCACAGAGCTGCAGCAGTGTGATAGCCAGGCCGAGCACACTTCAGTAGAGTGCAGGATCAATAATGAAGGTCGCAGAGCTGCAGCTGTGTGATAGCCAGGCTGAGCACACTTCAGAAGAGTGCAGGATCAATAATGAAGGTCACAGAGCTGCAGCAGTGTGATAGCCAGGCCGAGCACACTTCTGAAGAGTGCAGGATCAATAATGAAGGTCACAGAGCTGCAGCAGTGTGATAGCCAGGCCGAGCACACTTCAGAAGAGTGCAGGATCAATAATGAAGGTCACAGAGCTGCTGCAGCTGTGTGATAGCCAGGCAGAATTCTAATCACCATAGATGAATTATTAACAAAGTCTCCGACCCACATGCTGTGTGATTGCCGGGCTGAGCACAGGGCTTCTCTGCAGAAAAGTGACGGATCATTAACAAAAGTCACAGAGCCTCCCAATGTTTGATAGCAAGGCTGAGCACAAAGTGAACAAAATCACCATTTTACATTCGTGGATGACCGTTTTAGATGGGTGATGGAGATGCATTTTGAAATGATTGTTCTACAAAGGAAATACAAAAAAAGATTGATTGCACTATACTATTATATAGTTGGAACTAATCATGACACTATAGAATGTACATAATAATGACTAGATTTTACATGGTAACAAAATTGTATGTTTTTGGTTATGTAATAAAACAAAAAAATATTTGGATTTATAGTATTTGACTGCTGATTGTAAGGAATGAGATTGCTCCCCTACACTATCAAGATACTTTGTGCTGCCTGCAGGGAGTCTACAGACAAACCACAAATGATGGAGGGAATGCAGAACAAATCAAACATGCATCCACAGTCAGGAGATCTGATTTAAATCCATCGTTCTTTTGCTCATCATGCCATCCCTGTTTAGAACCAGCCATATGCAAATCCGTCTTGACCCTGCTCCTCATTGGGAACAGTCCAGCCTCAACTGCCAAACCAGGTCCTCCCTGGACCAGAAACGAGCATCCTGAGAACGGTTTTGGCATATCCCACTTATCAGCCAGGTCAGGTTCAATTCAGTGGCACAGTGAGCCCGGGACTCCTGTCTGGCCATACCAGGAGCACTTAGGGCAAGAAAGCAAAAGACACACAAATGATGGACGGAATGAGGAACAAAACAAACATTCACCCCCAGTCAAGAGATCTGGGTTCAATCCATCGATCTTTAGCTCACCATGCTATCGAAGATTAGACCCAGCCATATGCAAAGTAGTTTTGACCCTGCTCCTCATGGGAACAGACCATCTCGAACTGCCAAGCAAGGTCGGTCCTCCCTGGACTAGAAACAAACATCCTAGAACCAGTTTTGTGGTATCACCCGCCATCAGCCAGGCTAGCTTGAAACAGTGGCACAGTGAGCCCGGGACCCAAATCTAGGCATACCCGGCGCACCTAGGGCGAGAAAGCAAAAGACACACAAATGCTGGATGGAATGAGGAACAAATCAAACATTGACCCCCAGTCAAGAGATCTGGGTTTAATCCATTGTTCGTTTGCTCAACATGCCACCCCAATTTAGAGCCAGCCATAGGCAAATCAGTCTTGACCTTGCTCCTTATGGGAACAGTCCATATCGAACTGCCAAGCAAGGTCGGTCATCCCTTGACTAGAAACAAACATCCTAGGACCAGTTTTAGGGTATCACCCAAAATCAACCAGGCTAGCTTGAAACAGTGGCACAGGGAGCCCGGGACCCAAGTCTGGGCATACCCGGCGCACCTAGGGCAAGAAAGCAAAAGAAACACATATGATGGACAGAATGAGGAACAAATCAAACATTCACCCCCAATCAAGAGATCTGGGTTCAATCTACTGTTCTTTTGCTCACCATGCCACCCCAATTTAGAGCCAGCCATATGCAAATGAACCTGCTCCTCATTCAAACAATCCAGCCCTAGCTGCCAAGGCAGGTCCTCCCTGGACTAGAAACAAGCATCCTAAGATCAGATTTGAGGTATCACTCCTCATCAGCCAGGCTAGCTTGAATACCGAGGCACCGTGAGCCTAAGACCAATAATTAGGGCGAGTCTGGCACAGATGGCAGTTGAAGGGGGTCCAACTTGACAGCGTGTCTACTGTCAGTATGGCTCCACCTTCAGTGTTCCCTGGACTGACAAGGTTCCTTTGGTTGGGATGGTACTAGCTCTCCTGTGTTGCTGGAAAGAGAAGTGCTACTGGTAATACAGAGATCTGTACTACACTACTTTTAATTCATACATTGTTACCCAACCAATGCATTATTTTTTAGGAACGATAACAATATGTCTGTCGCCGGCACTCCCCTTGTTAATAATCCATATAAATGCCACAAAACGTTCAGTACTTGAATGTATTTTGCTACAAGAGGGATGTAAACATACATTTGTCATATTCAAAAAATACTTTTTCAAGGTTGTTATTTAGTGCAGCTTTATATACTGGGTGTTAGATCGTGATACAGCTAGACCAACGGTATCTGTGATGGATGTGGAATGAAGGAGCCAAGTACAAAGAGTTTCTCAGAAAGCTATGAGCACCTTGGAAGGGTCAAACAGTTATAAAGCTAAGGTTATTTATGGATTGAGTTTCATATCTAGAATGTTGGTCTACCCATGTCCCAGACTAACAGGGCATTTTAAACTTTTTTCATGGTAGGTAAGGCTGTTTTTCAAGGCCCTTGTGAGAACATACAGTGCTAAAAGTCTAGCAAAAGCAATCCATGGCGCCCTCCACTGGTGTTTCTGAGTAGGACCTGCTTGAGCTTCTGTTGTATAGAAAGTTCTGTGGGTTGCTCTAGGGGATAATAATTCCATAGTCCTATGGGAGCTTATCTTTAAATGTTAATTGAGTAGAATGGAACTAAAAGCCCTGCTAGACTGGGCCAAGATATGGGTAGGTAAGTAGTCCATACGGAAGTATGTCTTTGTTATTGACAAGATCTGCTGAGATTCCAAGGAGAAAGTTCACGGAATCATTTTGATAATCTTGTTGTCATGAGTGTAGATGATTAGAACATGGATCACTGACATCTCACTGTTTATTCGGCTCAAATATGTGTATGGAATTGTGTTAAAATGTCCTAATTTCGTGTGCATTTTCACACCAATACTTCTGAAGTCAGGGGACCATATTTATAAATTAATGCAGTTGAATACAATTACTAGAGTGAGGCTGAGTCATTTGGTAATTTTAGAGAGCCAAAACATTTGCCACCAATAATTGTGAAATTAAAATGATTATATTTGTTTTTTTTAATGGGTAAACCGTTTTCTGCCCCTGATTCTCTTTAAAACAGATGCCAGCCGATATGCCTATAAAGCTGGTTTGATATACAGCCAAGCACACTAGGTCAATGTCTGGAAGCCTAGGACGAGGTCACTTTCAGAACTTGGAATTGAAACATTTAGGTGGTGTTAAATGCTAGAAAGAGCAACGCCCCTCCATGGAGCCAGAGTTCCGTCCACCATGGCACTTTTGGTATGGAAGGCTTTGTGAACCAATGATATTCAAGTAAAGAAATACAACTTTCTATCGACTTGGCTGCTTGTCCTGTATGACATGGTGGGTGTTCATAGAGAACTGGCTTCTCAAGCTAGGCGGAGGGCACTGAGGATGTTACAACTAATTTAAGAGATAGTTTGATTGATAAACAAGAGATCTGTCCCTAGCTTTCATTGAAGGGTACAGAATAAGGAGGTCGTCAATTTCTGAAAACACTAGTAGCTGACATCGAGACGACAGATACAATTATAACAGAGCAGCAAATATACAGAGCAGCAGATATGGCTTTTTGATACATATGGCCCTTAGTCTCTTGCCCGGAGAGCTAAATATGCTTTCAAATATAAGGGAGTTTCTTTTTAAAGAGTTGCCCCATCCACCAATATTTAGGTGGAACCCTTCAGATCTCCAGACCGTGGCGTGTTCGCCGTGCAAATCAGCAGTCTGAACACATGTTGACTAAGAAGGATTACAGATCTTAAATTAAAGACATCTGAAAATATAAAGACAAGCATTATCATTGTGATATTTAATGTAACTTTATGGATTTACTTTTGAACTTGTGCAGAGGATTTATATATATAGCAGGCAGCAGTGATGGTTCATCTCCCACACAGGACACATAAGCATTTGGCTCTCAGTGTGCTTTGAAGAATTCTGCCTTTTTCCAAAACAACCAAAATTGGAATTTTAAGCAAAATCTTTTTTTTCTTTCCTTTGATGCTATTACTGAGCACCGCGGCTTTCAGACTCACTCAGTTGTTCAAGCTTTATATGTGAACATATTTTAAAGGACTTTTCAAGATTTTTAAAGGACTTATAGAGCTTTTGACACATTTTTGTTTTTTAAAAACTTCAGAAATGTTTAATCTGAACCTTTTAACAATGTTTTTATGATTGATTAGAAGGACATTCCCTAGTGTTTAGTATATCGTCAGGTCGGATGAGGAGTGTGTTTTATGATTTGTAATGTAATGTTTTGGTATTGAACTTTTACCTAGTTAGGTGCTGCATAAATGTTGTGTAGTTTTCCTTGAAATCTAGCCTTATTTATTATGCATGATGATTCTCAGAATCACAGCAGGATTACCATCGTATGCATTATAACTATGTATAAGGGTCATCCCTTTCGTCATCCTTGGCCGACATGACACAGCAAGGTAGAACCCCTGAGGGTATCTTTTGGGTATATGAACACCATATCTTTACTGGGGCGGACAGAGGAGAAAGACTTCCATGCTGATACCCTGACGCGAGACACTGAGGTACCTGCCCGCAGACACTCCAGCACGCAGTGGTCTGACATCCCTCGCGCGGTGTCCATCTCGAGACCAAGACGGGATCCTTCATTCTCTCACACCAGGTTATAGGGTTGGTTTTATCTTAGGGGGATTCTTGGCTGTACACATACATACATGCTAGGTTCATTTAGGTACATCTAGTTAGTGTCTGCATCGTAGGAGTACGCATTATTATTGTTATGTATTTATAAGCTTGTATATGTTTATTGTTTTAGCACTATGGTAGGAATCTACCATCCATTTATTCTGTTCAATCAACTAGCAATCAAACAACAAGTTGAGTCTGCTGTTCAGATAGGCTGGTCCGGCGTTGTGGAGTGCTTTGTGTGCGTGAGTGAGGAGTTTGAAGGTGATCCTCTTGTTGACAGGGAGCCAGTGGAGCTCTCTCAGATGGGGGTGATGTGGCTGCGGGGGGGGACATTTGCGATGAGTCGGGCGGAGGCGTTGTAGTCGTCGTAGGTGTTTGGCTGGGATTCCTGTGTAGAGTGCGTTGCCGTAGTCTAGTCTACTGCTGACGAGGGCCTGTGTCACAGTTTTTCTGGTTTCGGTCGGGATCCACTTGTAGATCCTGCGGAGAGTGCGGAGGGTGTTGTAGCAGGAGGAGGAGACGGCGTTGACTTGTTTAGCCATGGAGAGGGTAGAGTCGAGGATGAATCCCAGGTTGCGAACGTGGTCGGTGGGGGTTGGTGCCTTTCCTAGGGAGGTAGGCCACCAGGAGTCGTCCCAGGCTGAGGGGGAAGGTCTGAGGATGAGGACTTCCATCTTGTCAGAGTTCAGTTTCAGGCAGCTGTTCCTCATCCAGTCGGCGACGGCCTTCATTCCCTCGTGGAGATTGAATTTGACGGTGATGGGGTCCTTGGTGAGGGAGAGGATGAGCTGGGTGTCGTCGGCGTAGGAGATGATGTTGAGGTCGTGACGGCGGGCCATGTAGATGTTGAATAGCGTCAGGCTCAGGCCGCAGATGATGTCGGTGGCTTCTGAGCAGAATGGAGGGAGGCGGATGCTCTGGGTTCTGACGGAGAGGAAGGATGTGGTCCAGTCTAGGGCTTTATCTTGAATTCCGGCTTCTTGGAGGCGTGTCATTAGGGTGCGGTGGCATACCATGTCGAAGGCTGCTGAGAGGTCCAGGAGGAGGAGGGCAGAAGTTTCGCCGTTGTCGAGTTGGCGCCTGATGTCGTCTGGGGTGGTGATGAGGGCTGTCTCGGTGCTGTGGTTTCGTCTGAATCCGGATTGGGATGGATCCAGGATGTTGTTGTCTTCAAGGTGGCGTGCCAGTTGCATGTTGACGATTTTCTTTTCGACCTTTGCCGGGAACGGGAGGAGGGAGATCGGTCGAAGTTTTTGAGGTCCTTGGGGTCGGCCTTGGGTTTCTTGAGAAGGGCGTTGATTTCTGCGTGTTTCCAGCTTTCCGGGAATGTAGCTGTTTTGAAGGAGACGTTGATGATCTTGCGTAGTTGGGGGGCGATGAGTGTGTCTGCTTTGTTGAAAATGTGGTGGGGGCAGGGGTCTGTCGGAGATCCTGAGTGGATGGAGTTCATGACCTTGCGCGTCTCGTTGACGTTGGACCAGGAGTTGAGGTGGTTGATGTTGCTAGTGTTCGCTGAGGCGGTGGGGACTGGCATGGTCGTGGTGTCGAAGCTGTCGTGAATGTCAGCGATCTTGCGGTGGAAGAAGGTGGCCAGTGAGTCACATAGTTCCTGTGAGGGCGGGATGTCATTGATGTTGGCACGGGGGCTGGATAATTCTTTCACAATTCGGAAGAGCTCTTTGCTGTCGTGTGCGTTGTTGTCCAAGCGGTCTTTGAAGGAGGACCTCTTGGCTGACCTGATGAGGTGGTGGTGTCTGCGGGTGGCGTCCTTGAGGGCTGCGTGGTTGTTCGGTGTGCCATTTCTTTTCCAGCTTCCGGCAAGCGTGTTTGGAGGCCAGGAGCTTGTCGGTGAACCAAGTGGTTTTCATGCTGGTGTGGTTGTTGGAGGGTTTCTTCAGTGGGGCGAGGATGTTGGCGCAGTTGTTAATCCACTGTCTGAGGTTGCACACTGCGGAGTCTGGATCAGTGGGTTCGGTTGGAGGGTTCTGGGAAAGGGTGATGAGTAGCTGGTCTTCGGTGACTTTGCTCCATCCGTGGCGGGGGAGCTGGAGGGTGTAGTGGTGTAAGGTGTTTTTTCTGTAGGTGAAGTGGATGCAGCGGTGGTCGGTCCAGTAGGGTTCGGTGGTGTAGTTGAAGGTGACGTGGTTGCTTGTGGAGAAGATGGCGTCCAGCGGGGTGGGTCGGTGTGGTGACGAATTGTCTGAGGCCGAGGTTCGCGAGGTTGCCGATCAGCGTGGTGGAGTTAGCGTCGTTGTTGTTCTCGAGGTGAAAGTTCAGGTCCCCGAGGAGGATGTAGTCCATGGATGCGAGTGCGTGGGTGCTGGCGAGGTCAGCGATGGCATCGCTGAACTGGGCCCGTGGTCCGGGGTGTCTGTAGACGAGCGTTCCTCTGAGGGTGGTGTTGGGGTCGGTGTGGATCCGGAAGTGCAGGTGCTCGGCGGCCTTGAGGTGGTCGTCTGCGTGGGCGGTGACCTTGAGGGTAGACTTGTGGATGATGGCGATTCCTCCTCCGATGCCGTTGGTGCGGTCCCTGCGGGAGATCTTGTAGCCGTCTGGGATGGCCATGGCGATGTCTGGCGTGGAGGAGTCGTTCCACCATGTCTCGGTCAGGAAGACTACGTCGGGGGCGATGGTGTTGAGCAGGTCCCAGAGCTCGATGACGTGTTTGCGTGCGGAGCGGGCGTTGAGGAGTATGCAGCGGAGGTGGTTGGGTCTGGCCTTTGTAGGTTTGGTGGTTCGGTCGCAGGTGAAGTGGCAGTTGCGGCAGGAGAAGGGTCCATGGGTGGGCTTCGGGGCGGCTTGATTGCAGTGTTGGTTTCGGCCGGTGTTGATTGCTTGGAGGGAGTCGGCGTCGTAGCTGAGACTGGGTTTGATGCGGTGGGGTGCGCGGGGTCCAGGGGTTCTGGGCGCGGTCTAGGTGCGGACGGGAGCAGACGGGCTTGCCTCTGGCGCGCCGGCGACGCGCCCGCTGCGCGGTCACACAGCGACCTGCATTAAGAAGGGGTGGAGGGAGGGAGGAGCAGCAGGGAGGCGGGTGGCAGTGAGCGAATGGGAGGGAGGGGGGCGGGGCCATGGGGACGCAGCGGCGGGAAACAGGCACTGAAGCGGCAAGCGGGGAGAGGGAGGGGGCGAGGCGGGGAAAAAAAGCAGGGAAACAGAGGCGAAAAGGAAAGAGGCGCAAAAACAGAGGAAACAGAGGAAAAGTCACGAAAAAAGCAGGCAGCGATATACAGTAGTGAAAAACTGGAGAAAAACAGAGGGAACAGAGGAGAGGAAAAAACACAGAGAGAAAGGCAGCAAAAATACAGGCACAGGGGGAAGAGAAAAAGGTTACAAGGCACACAACAACAGACCAATACTTACTGGCCACCACTGGGCCCCCAGGGATGAGGTGCAGGCGGGAGCCTGCGGGTGGAGGAGGGCCTCAAACTCACGGGCAGCAGCAACCTAGGGGCAGAGCACCAGCAGGGAGCACTGGGGCGGCGGGAGAGCGTCTTGGCCTGAGAACAGGTCAAGGATCGCTTGTTGGTGCTTATAATCGTTTATATCTGTTTCTGTCTTATGGTTGTTTCAGCACACATGCTTGTTCAATAAATGCTTATTGAAATGTCCCCACTGTTTATTCTGTTTATCTCTCTGAGACAAAGTGAGCACGAGTGACTGAGCGAAAAGTACTGTACTGTTTTCATGATACCTGATGGGGCAGGTTTGTCATGTTCGATAGTTGCCAGAAACTATTCTGTCCTTGGTAAGAGGAGTTCATTGTGGCACTGTGAGCTAGCTGGTATACAGGCGAACATACCCGGTGGGGGTGTCTGGAATCAGTCTGGACGCCAATCCCACAGTTTATGTTGTCTAAACGTTCAGATCCTATACAGATTTAACGGAACTACACAACACCGTACGTGAGTCAGATATATCAAACTGGACCAAGGTGGGATGCAGACAAAACATGGGGACTGTATCAACCTAGAAAAACAATTATATCAGTAATGACGTCCAGTACCAGCTCTTTGATGCAGTCATCTTTAGTAACAAATCTTTAGTGAATAGAAAACTTGCGATCCTTACCATGCATTGGGCCTGGTGGAGGAGCCCTTCTCAGTCGGTATTTCTCTTGCCGTTGATGTGTATTTCATGAAGAGTCGAGATTCCTTTCTCTTTCAGGTGCTTTAGATTGTGCTGAAAGGTTTAACCTGCAGACCTTTCATAAGTGATCTCTCTTGTCACCTGCAGTTCTTTGCCCCCGATGCACTGGGCATGGGAAGACATTATCTGCAGCAGGAGCAATTGCTCTTCCCATTGACGTCGTCTGATGTGCTAGAATGTGGTTGCTTCCAGGATCCAGACGGGCTCAGATGGGCTTGCCTTCGGTGCCCCAGTGGCACATCTGCCCTTTGAACATCTTAAAAAGCGTTAGAATAGAAAAGAGTAAGCTGCCCCGCCCACTGCTAAACACTGGAGTGAGGAAGTGAAGGCTTCGCAGTAAAGTTACACCGCCGCCATTTGAGTGCAAGGAAAAGTGATTCAAGCAGATTCAAATTCAAGCAAATCCAAATCGTATTAAAGCAAATTCGAATTGTATACCCCCCAGTAAAATTAAAAACAGAAAGCCACCCCAAACTTGTATGACAACTTTGCCCCGTGGCATGAAAGTACAAATAAGCAACGTACAAATGAGTAAGGTATTTTTTAAATGAGAAAGGTCAAATGAAAAGCGTTTGAAAGAGCCAAAAAACACGGCGTGGAAGGCATGAGGTGTCACTTACTTGCGCTCTATCTTGGGAATTCATTGTTTCAACAATACCTTTTTGTATTTTTTGTAAGTGAATCTTTCTTGAGAGATGGAGGTATTTTTTTTGGTCGACTATTATTGGTGTTGATGAGTGTCCAGTGATAGATGGATTGGTTATGGTGGAAATATACGATTATTGACCATCTGGAGGGAAACGCAATTAATTAATCAGTTTACTTATGACGTATTGCCTTTTATTAATTTTTTTAAGTCAATTTGTTGTGGGATAACTAACTGATCTAAAACAAGCTTGGTAGTGTTGTATATTTTTATCCCTGTATTGGCACTATTTCATATTTAATGTCTTTTTATTAAATTATTGTAAATGTTTTATGTGCTTTTATGCACTTTTATGCAAAATAAAGTATTGAATTGATTGAGAGAGGGAGGTGTTCAACAAAACAACAAACAAAGAGACAGTCTCAAGTATCAATGCCTGACAGCGGCCACAAACGTAATATTTTAAGAGGCAATTGTGCTCGTAAACCAGAAACTCTACACCTAATTTGGGTCACAATTTCAATCTTGTTCGAAGATGTAAAACCATATTAAATATAAGGAATTGTCCACAGATATAGGAAAACTAGCTAGCTTTCCTTAAAATGTTTGCTTTGACACATGAACTATGCCACACACTTTATTTGATTTAGTGTATAAAACTGCGTGGTATTTTTCTCTGTTTGCTTTGCTATGTACCACACTGCGTTTGAAAAAACCTGATAAGGGGCCATATGTATCATCAACCTGATTTGCGATTCTGAAATAGCAATTTTTTAGAAATCGCTATTTCAGAATCGCAAATTGGGATGTATGTACAAATTCGCAATTTGTTTGCGAATTTTTAGTATTCCTTAATTGCGATTAGCAAATTGCGAATCGCAATAAAGGAATACTTTTCCATTCATTTCTATGGGCCAGGAGGCCCGTAGGAATGAATGGGAAGTTATTCTCAATTTGCGATTCGCAATTTGAGAATCGCAAATTGAGAATAATTTCAAGGGTGCAGGGGTGTCCAAAGGACACCCTGTTGCACCCCTGAAATTAGCATGGGTGCACCTGTGGCGCACATACATGCCCTCAGGGCATGTATGTGCGTCACATGGCACTTTGAAAAATGCAAAATTGTGCATTTTTCAAGTAATTCGCAAATTACCACCAACTTGAAGTTGGTGGTAATTTGCGATTCCTTAAGGACAATTTGCATTTTTTTTCTCCATACATTGCATTTAAGGAATCGCAAAATTTGCGATTTCTTAAATGCAAAATAAGGAATCGCAAATTTTGCGATTCCTTGTTTTGCACCAGATTTTCCTTTATACATACCATTCGACAAATTCGCATTCGCAAACGCCGAGTTTGCGAATGCGAATTTGCTTCATACATATGGCCCTATGTTCTTACAATTTGCACCACTGACCAATATTCTCTTTTATTCCATGAAATACAATCTGTCACTTCCAGTTGTCAACTTTCTGTAAATACTTTTAGTCCTCGATATCAGGTTTTGGAAGATGCTTACATGAAGTGAAGCAATAAATACTTTTCTACAGCAGCAACCAAGTGTGAGGCCTGCACTTGAATGCGCGTCTCCTGAAAACATCCACAGAGCTGCCAAGGTTTCAGATTGCTTATGTGCGACATTTTCATAATTCCAGTGTAATTATGAGTGACATTTCAATGACTATGAGTGACACTTTTTCGCAAGAGCAATGAAATATTTAGGGAAACATAAATATCAGAAATTACACCCATTTGACCAACGAGAAACTCTAAGAATTCACTGAAGACACAACATTCATCTCATATTTCTTCATGCATGTTTCATTCACTCTTTGTGGATGGAACAAGTTCACCTACATGCATAACATTTTTGTCCGTTTCAAATGAGTGAGATATAAATTAAGAAAATTATGCCACTGTCTCATTTTAGTGTAAACTAATTGGAATTACGGCCTACGGCTGTTAAAACATCTGCCTGCAGCGGTCAGAGAGAACTTCAATACAGACTCCGGGCCTGATTCACAAAGGGAAACTGAGACAAAAGGCTAACTTTACAACTTTCGGTATTCACAAAGGGGATTTACGAGTAGTAAAGTTAGACTTTTGTCTCAGTTTAGTTAAACTGAGACAAAAGTTTACATTTGTGAATCGGGCCCTAAGTGCGGGCCTCCCCCAGGCTGCCAGTTCACAAGTGTGTGGGGGAGTGTGTCTGCCCATCGGAGCGCTTCACTGGTGACGTGGCAGTGGTGCTTGTACTGAGGCCCTGGCTCAGGGCTGCTGTAAGTCCACCTGCATGAGAGTCTGCTGGCTGCAGACATGAAGTCATCCGAGTTGTCACTCTGATATCTGGCGCTAGGATGCAGCAGACCGACTGCTCTCTTGACCTGACTATGGCAGACTCAAGCACTCCAGGAAAGAGTACATTCACTGCGGCTGCCTGCTGCAAAGCTAGTGGCCCTTTGGGTAGGTGCTGGAATGTCTGCCTCACGGCAATCATGAATAAGCATGGCAAGCTTTGCCAGAACATATCAACAGGCAAGGCGCTGCCTCATGGATCCACGTGTGCCTGGCGCTGTCTGCAGGTGATGGCAGTTATGTTATCAACATTTGATTACCAGCTACGCATGCGATAAGACACGGTCTGACTCGGCTTCCAATAATAATTTAGGATTTGTTTTCCTGCGCCAGAACCCAGACCAGAGTAAAATCGACAACATTGTGCAAGTGCCACCCCCCCCCCCCTCCCCAGGATTGGGGTTGTAGGACATAAATACCGGTTGTGGCAGGCACTATTGTGACAGAGCGAGCCACGGCCCGACTGGAAACCCAAAACCGGCTCTGGCAAACAGCTCAGCATTGGGCAAATCATTGCAATCTCACGTGACGGATTGGAGTGCCATGTCTGAATGTAACTGAACCAGAACCCCTAAACGTGCGTTGCCAGATTTGCACAGTTTGACTTCTAATTAATATAGCATCGCTCCAGCACTTGACAGTTCAGAAAGCTATAAAAATGTGTGACTGCGTTTCAGTACGGTGATGCGGACCACCACATTGAAATGCGTTAGTCTAACCTGTGATGCGTGGTACTTTGCAGGCCTGTTCCCCTCAACGCCTGCACCCTTGCACTATGGTGCAAGGCTGTCTGCATTGGTGCTCAGCAGCTAAATTTAGCACCAGTACAGGAAGAAACACAGGGCTGCACTATATTCTTGTAAATACGGTGCACCCCTGCATTTCAGAAGTGGAGAGTGTGGTGTGAAGCCAAGGAGGCTAACGCTGTACACCTCCAATTGCTTCTAAATATGCCCCTTAATGACAACAGCCTGACCTTTTTTATCAAGAGGCAGAAAGTCCTCTTATTTCAGAGGATGCACCACCTTGATGTAGCAGTGCTCCAGGAAACACACCTGCACCTATTGAACATGATGAACTCAGAAGGGATTGGATGAGTACGGTACTACATGCCAGCAGGATCCAGACTACCCTTACACAGCCATCTACTCCTATGGAACAGGGGCACAGTGGGTTGGACATCTTATTTCACAAATCCCTGGGCGTTTGCACACTGCGGACATTGCGGGACCCCCTTGACAGATGTATAACTTTGTCAAGGTTCAGATAACTATTGAATCTTTGTGTGTGGGCTCTATCTATACCCCGGCGGCTGACCAAACTCCTGCTGTCCTTTGGACAGCCAGGGTATTCATGAGGGGGGTGCTAGAATATGGCACCTTGACAAGTCCAGAAACCAAACGACCAGGCAGCCCCGAGACCGGTTCATCCTCTCTGACATTATTGATGATCATGCCTTGATGGATCCATGGTGGTTGACTCACCTGAGGGACGTGGACTATACTTTCACCTCCTGCGTCCATTGTTAACATTTATGCCTTGATCCTCCCAAACAGTACCTCTGATCATGATCTTGTACAACTCGACCATAAACTTCGATTGTTGCAAATCTCTCAGGCCCGTTGGCATATGTATACAGCATGGTATAAAGCCCATGAAAATAGGCACAGATGGTGCCAATATCTGAGCCAGTACTTGGAGGAAAACATTGAGTCCACGTCCTCTGCACAGGTGCTGTGGGAGGGCAGGAACGCATTTTAGAGGTAATTTGATGAATGATTTGGCTGCCTATAAGTGCCACTGTGAGGCATAACAGCGTTGATTGACTGACCTCATGCTTCTCCTGGCTCAGACGTATAACGCATTGCTGACACCTGCTCTTCTCAAGGAGCTGCTTGGGGCCAAGTATGATCTGAACTCCGATTACACAGTGGAGGACCAGAGGGATATGCTCTGTGGACGATATAGTAGGGGACGGTGAGTTGGCCCCCTTTGCTACTCTCATGTGTGATTATGGGCTGCCACAGTCGCATCACTGACAGCTCATGCAGAGCCTGCCACACATGCTGGCTGCTCCCCCTTACGATCTAGAGACTGACCCAATGTTGCATTATATTGTGATGTGGAAAGGATTCAAGGACACTATGGTGGGATTGTATGTTACCACTATGGACAGCCATTCTTCGAGCACCACTGCCCACACTTTATGCTGTTTGTGGGAGCAGAGGCTGTCCCTCTCACTCTCTGAGCAGGACGGACACGACCTTTGGAAAGAACATGGCAGTTTCCTCCAGGAGGTCAGGTTGAAATTCAGTTATTTCAAGTTCCTACACCACTGGTACTGGATGCCGGAGTGGATCTATAAAGCACATACGGCAGACGATTCCAAGTGCCGGAGGTGCTGAAGGTGTGGCACACTCGCCTGTGACATTTTACATTTCCTGCGGACTGTACAGTGCTTTGTGCTACTGGGGCTCCGTTTGGGATACCTTGATGACCAACCAAGGGGTGGCACCGCAATTGATGGCCCGTCTGACCTTGCTTCACAAAAAGTCAGCCTTCCAGGATTTAAGCCACCACTGTAAGAGTTAGCTGGCTATGGCCTTCATAGTGGGAGTTGGCTTTTTGGGGGCGACCATGGGGCTTGGCACCCTGACATTTTTTTTTCCTGTTCCCATGTCCCTTCCCCTCGTGTTCTCCCTCATCCACCTTCCCTGATCATCTGGGGGATTTTCTGAGCCACATCACCTCTATCTAGAGGGGTTATTTCATTTATTGTTTTTCCTGTTTTCAATGTCTTCTCACAAGTTCTAGTTTACACAGTATCTTGGACTCCGCTGAATCGATAAACTTCCATCCCTGTAATATGCTCATTGTATATGAAAAATCAATAGAGAATTGAGGTATTTAAAAAAGACACAGGGAGTGGTGTCACTTAACATTTGACTTTGACAATTCCAAAGGAAGAGACATTACTGAATTTATAGACATGATCAGCACACATGTAAAGTGATAATATTGACAACCAAGTCTCACTAAAATAGACATTCAATTTAACATTCCACTGAACTGTGTGCAATACTCATGGTGAAATATGAGAAAAGTGTTGCACCAAAATGTGGGACAGACGGTCTGCTCTGTGCCGAATAGTCATGTGTGAAGTTCTAGTTAATCCCCATAGTTTGGAAGAATGGGCCAGGTTTGTGTGAGACCTCAGCACGACCTCCAAATGTGTTAGTGTCACTCGTGATGAGTGACGCTTGAAGGCTCTGATATATGCATGTCCAAATTTATGTTGCTGTGAGGCATTCAAGGCTGCTTGCATGACAATGCTGCAAAGAGTTGATGCACTCACTAATCAGCGGTGTATTGATGATGAGTGTACTATGATATAGGGGCCTATGTGAAGGAGTAGAATATTTTCGAGTAGTGAAATGCCCCACCCCTGTTCCTCAGACCAGTAACACCCACTCATTTTTACGATACAATGCAAACTGTGTGAGAAATTTCTGGTTCATACTTGGTTGCCCTATTTTAGGAATAAATTGTTTCAAAGATAAATTGCTTTATTTTTTGTCAGTGAATCTTTGTTGAGAGAGGATGGTGGTTACTGTAAACAAAACAACAAAGCCTGGAAGAGGCCGCTATCTTAATATTTTAGGAGACAGTTGTGCTCTTAAACCAGAAACTCAAAACCTAATTAGAACCTACAATTCAGTCTTGTTCGAGGATATAAAACCGAATTAAATATAAGGAATAAGTCACAGACACAGGAACATTAGAAATAAGCTGTTCCATCAATTGTCGCTTTGACACATGACCTATGCCGCATTGTCACTGATCTGGTGTTTAAAACTCCATGGTATTTACCTCTGTTTACTTTGCTATCTAGGACGTTGTGGATTTGAAAAACTGCAAATAAATTATTTAAAAGAATAAATAGGCTGCCCAGTTTAATTGGAAAACTGACTGATATTCTGATATATTTTTTGAAATACAGATATATTCATTGAAATACAGACTGCCACTTCCAGTTGTCACCTTTCTGTAAATACTCTTAAGTCCTTTACGTCAGTGTTTGGAAGATGCAATCTGAAGAGAAGCTATAAATACTTTTTTACAGCAGCAAAGTGTGAGGCCCTGTACTTGAACTGTCTGACCCTTAAAAACATTCACATCTGTGACATCTGAAATCCCAGGTCTTTACAGGCACCAATGCTTTTTTGTGTGAGCCTGGAGGCGGTGGTTCCGTCAGCGGCCACCAGAGGGTGCCCCTCGCCTGCTGATGAAACCCACTGATCTGCATGTTGTATGAAAGGGAGAAGGGTTTCCTCTTCCGGGTCAGCGGCGGCAGAGACAGCACCAGCAGCGTTGGTGACACCACTTCCTGTCTCTCCTGTTTTTTATTTTTATTTATGCATTTTTATATAGCGCGGACTTTAACCGAAGGTGTCAGAGCGCTTCACAAAAGGAACAGAAATGGAACATAATGAGAAACATTACAAAAGCATACGTTACGTTACATAAAGTAATAGTGACATTTGTGATCAAACAATATACATGAGGTATTAAAAATTGTGAGCAACCAAAAATACATGAGGTAGTAAAGGTAATAATGACAATTGTAAGCAAACAGAATACATGAGGTAGTAAAAATTGTGAGCAACCAAAAATACATGAGGTAGTAAAGGTAATAGTGACAATTGTGAGCAAACAGAATACATGAGGTAGTGAAAATTGTGAGCAGCCAAAAATACATGAGGTAGTAAAAAGTGCACAGGAGGAAAAAGTGACAAGTGTGCAGTTACAAGAGAGAACAAAGTATCATTTGAGGTATAATACTGCAAAAGGTGCTAGACACTCAGGGAAACGAACAAGCGTTATGTAGGCAAGGTGGCACTTGTGCAAGTATCAAAGATAAAAACATGTGAGAGGTAGCAAACCGTGTGTTACAAGGGCGAAGTGGTGTGTGCATGTTACACAAGGGCACCAAACACAAGTACATGGAAAATACTCCAAAGAGGCAGACACTCCAACCCCAGGAATACCCTGGGAAGGCACTTCCATGGGCATGGAAAATAACAGTAGTGGGAAGTCTTCCTCCAAATAACAAGAGGACGTGAATTACTTTTGGAGGTGTCTCTGGAGGAGGAGAACTTTGAGGTCCCTTTTGAAAGCCTGGGAGGAGGCAGTGGTCCGGAGCTGAGGCGGGAGTGAGTTCCAGATTCTCACTGCGTTGCCTGAGAAGGATTGGGCCATTGTTCTCTCCTTCTTGAAAGTCGGAGGTTCAAGTAGAAGATTCTCCGCATTGCGTGAGGGTCTAGAGCCTCCAGAGAGTTTCAGTTTATTCGCCAGGTAGCGAGGAGAGGAGGAGTGCAAGGCTTTGTGGGTGATACAAGCGGTCTTGTAGATAGCTCTAGCCTCGAAGGGGAGCCAGCGAAGGGTGGATAACATCGGTGTGATATGATCGCTTCTTTTGGCCCCATAAATGAAGCGAGCTGCTGAATGGAAAACAGACTTAAGTGGGGACAGGTGGGATTTGGGGAGGCCAGTAAGAAGATAATTGCAGTAGTCTAATCTGGAGAGGACCAGCGATTGCACCAGGGTTATAAGGTCCTGTTCCGGGAAGAAGCGTCTGATTCCCCAAAGAAGGCGCAGTTGGTAACGAGCAGATTTTGCAATAGAATTGATGTGGGGGGTTAGATTGAGTTTTTTGTCTAGAATAACTCCAAGGGATTTTGCGCTGTCGACAATGATGGGTTTAGTGTTAAGTAGATTCATCTGATCCATCCATGATTGAACCGGGGGGGGGGGGAGAGAGTGAGGAGGAGAAGAGGAGGAATTCAGTTTTGGAAGGATTCAGAATCAGTTGATGAGTTGACATCCAGTTTTGGATGGAGTCCAGAGTAGAGCTTAGGAAGGAGAGATCATGGGTGGAGGCAACCTTGAGGTAGAGTTGAGTGTCGTCTGCATAGAGATGGTAGTGAATCCCGGATTTGCTTAGGAGGTTTCCCAGTGGTTCTAAGTAGAGATTGAACAATGTAGGTGCAAGTATAGAGCCTTGGGGAACACCTTGACCCACCGCCACAGGAGAAGAAAGACTGTTCGCAATTTTGATCATTTGGGATCTGTCAGAGAGGAAGGATGCAAACCATTTAAGCACAGTGCCCTCCATGCCCATTCTCTGTTGAAGGATATTGAGGAGGGTGTTGTGATTGACAGTGTCAAAGGCTGCAGAAAGGTCCAGGAGAATTAGAAGACAGGACCCCCCCGAATCGAGTATCCTCAGCGCGTCATCAACCACTTGCAGTAGGGCTGTTTCAGTGCTGCAGTTTTGCATGAAGCCAGACTGACAATTGTCAAGAAGATCATTGTCCTTGATATGACGAGAGAGTTGTTTTGCTACACATCTGTCCATCCACACACATCTACACATGTGTCCAGCCTGCTGCAGAGGAGGAAGGAGCCCTGTCTGGTGGGCAGATAACTTCATCTTCAGACCCCCCCTCAGACCCAAGATCTGCCCCCCCAGGAGGAGGAGAGAGCCTTGACAGGTTTCTGTTCAGGTAGGAGAGCTGCTGACTCACTTGGCTGCAATTTATTAATACATGGATCTTCCTCCTGCTGAGCCTGAGTGGGGTGCAGAGGAGGAGGGGCCTGTCCAGGGGTGCAGAGGAGGTGAGGCCTGTTCTGGGGTCAGAGGAGGTGAGGCCTGTCCATAGGGTGCAGAGGAAGAGAGGCCTGTTCAGGGGTGCAGAGGAGGAGGGGCCTGTCCAGGGGTGCAGAGGAGGTGAGGCATATCCAGAGGGGTGCAGAGGAGGTGAGGCCTGTCCAGGGGTGCAGAGGATGAGGGGCCTGTCCAGGGGTGCAGAGGAGGTGAGGCCTGTCCAGGGGGTGCAGAGGAGGTGAGGCCTGTCCAGGGGTATAGAGGAGGTGAGGCCTGTCCAGGGGTGCAGAGGAGGAGAGGCCTGTCCAGGGGTGCAGCGGAGGAGAGGCCTGTCCAGGGGTGCAGAGGAGGTGAGCCCTCTCCAGGGGAGCAGAGGGGGTGAGGCCTCTCCAGGGGTGCAGCAGAGGAGATGCCTGTCTAGGGGTGCAGAGGATGTGAGGCCTGTCCAGGGGTGCAGAAGAGGTGAGGTCTGTCCAGAGGAAGAGAGGAGGAGAGGCCTGTCCAGAGGAGCAGAGGAGGTGTGGCCTGTCCAGGAGAGCGGAGGAGGTGAGGCCGGTCCAGGGGTGCAAAGAAGAGGCCTGTCTAGGGGTGCAGAGGAGGTGAGACCTGTCCCGGGGCATGCAGAGGAGGTGAGGCCTGTCCCGGGGCATGCAGAGGAGGTGAGGCCTGTCCCGGGGTGCAGAGGAGGTGAGGCCTGTCCTGAGGGGTGCAGGGGAGATGCCTGTCCAGGGGGAGCTGAGGAGGCGAGTCCTGTCCGTGGTGCAGAGGAGGTGAAGCATATCCTGTCCATGGTGTTAAGAGCAGGTGAGGCCTGTCCAGGGGTGCAGAGGAGGTGAGGCCTGTTTCTGGGTGCAGAGGAGGTGATGCCTCCCCCGGGGGAGGAGAGGAGGTGAGGCCTGTCCATGTGTGCAGAGGTGATGAGGCCTGTCCTGAGGGGTGCAGAGGAGATGCCTGTCCAGGGGGAGCAGAAGAGGTGATGCCTGTCCTGAGGGGTGCAGAGGAGAGGCCTGTCCAGGGGTGCAGAGAAGGTGAGGCCTGTCCCGGGGTGTGCAGATGAGGTGAGGCTTGTCCAGGGGTGAAGAGGAGGTGAGGCCTATCCAGGGGTGCAGAGGAGGTGAGGTCTGTCCAACGATGCAGAGGAGGTGAGGCCTGTCCAGGGGTGCAAAGGAAGAGTGGCCTGTCCAGGGGTGCAGAGGAAGCGAGGACTGTCCAGGGGTGCAGAGGAAGTGAGACCTCTCCAGGGGTATAGCGGAGGTGAGGCCTGTCCAGGGGAACAGAGGAGGTGAGGCCTGTCCAGGGGTGCGGAGGAGGAGAGACCTGTCCAGGGGTGCAGAGGAGGTTAGGCCTGTCCAGGGGTGCAGAGGAGGAGAGGCCTTCCAGGGGGGTACAGAGGAGAGGAGGTGAGGCTTGTCCAAAGGGTGCAAAGGAGGTGAGGCATGTCCTTTTCAGGGGGGGTTGCAAAGAAGGTGACGCATGTCAAGAGGTGCAGAGGAGGTGATGCCTCCCCAGGGGGAGGAGAGGAGGTGAGGCCTGTCCTTGGGTGCAGAGGTGATGAGGCCTGCGAAGCTGGTGCAGAAGAGGTGAGGCCTGTTCCGTGGCGGTGCAGAGGAGGAGAGGCCTGTCCAGGGGGGCAGAGGAGGAGAGGCCTATCCAGAGGTGCAGAGTAGGAGAGGTCTGTCCAGGGGTGCAGGAGAGGTGAAGCCTGTCCAGGGGTACAGAGGAGGTGAGGCCTGTCCTGAGGGGTGCAGGGCAGATGCCTGTCCAGGGGGAGCAGAGGAGGCGAGGCTTGTCCGGGGTTCAGAGGAGGTGAAGCATGTCCTGTCCATGGGGTTAGGTGCAGGTGAGGCCTGTCCAGGAGTGCAGAGGAGGTGAGGCCCGTCCAGAGGTGCAGAGGAGGAGAGGCCTGTCCAGGGGTGCAGAGGAGGAGAGGTCTGTCCAGGGGTGCAGGGGAGGTGAAGCCTGTCCAGGGGTGCAGAGGAGGTGAGGCCTGTCCTGAGGGGTGCAGGGGAGATGCCTTCTCCAGGGGGAGCAGAGGAGGCGAGGCCTGTCCGGGGTGCAGAGGAGGTGAAGCATGTCCTGTTAAATCTGGTAGCAAATATTTGGCACACTCCGAGATGCAAGTAATGCTGAATGGCCAGTCCCACATGAAATACTGGCTGCGCACGGAGTTTCCACCGCGTGGGACGGGATCGTCCACACGTAAAATTGATAAATAGCAAGGATTTTGACTTCAGGGTGTAATTATAGCTCCCGGTAATTCTGTGCTACATGTACACGCGTGCAGTGGGTGGTGACAGAGCTTGTGGAAAGATATTACACCCATTGAATAATTTGTTAAAAACTTAAGTGCCAGGGATCTGGTCAGGAGGCATGTTAAGTACAGCACATACCAACATTATAATTAAAACAAGAAGTGCAAGCAACAAGCGCGGGAGTTGTGCGCGCACACGTGCAAAAAAAACCACGCGAGTGGTGCGCACGAAAGAAGGAGAGGCCAGGGCGCTGAAAGCTGGTGGCTGCGCGCGTGAACGCAAGCGCTAGGCCGTGTGGCAGCACTTTTAAAAGCCCTAACAAAATGTCTCACAGAGCCGCGCATGCGCTGGCTCAGGCAAGACCTAAAAAGGGAAAGTTCTAATGGCAAGCAGGGAGAAATTATCCCGCAATAGGCGGAGTATCCCCAAGCATATAGATTATTAGATGTCTTGGAGAGACAGCGCATGCACGCTGCCTAGGCTAGACCTAAAAATCACCAAATTTACAAGAATACGGTGCAGCCCTGCATTTCTCCCTGTGCTGGTGCTGAATTTAGCTGTCTAGCGCAAATGCAGGCAGCCTTGCACCATACTGCAAGGGTGCCTGCGTTGAGGGGAGCAGGCCTGCCAAGTACCACGCATCAGGGGTTAGAGTAACGCATTTCAATGTGGTGGTCCGCATCACTGTATTGAAATCCAAAGACACACATTTTTATGGCTTCCTGAGCTGTGAAGTGCTGAAGTGCTGCTATAATAATTAGAAGTCAAACTGAGCAAAGCTGGCAGCGCACATTTAGGGGTTCTGGTTTAGCTACATTCAGGCATGTTATGTATGTTGCTATGTTAAGTTAATTTCTATAGCGCATGACTCACCCGGGGGCATCTCAGCGGTCGCCTAGAAATTTGGCCCGAGGACTGAAAGTCAGAACAGAGTTAGAACAGGAATGCTTTTAGTTGTTTCCTAAAGGTGCTGTATATGGAAATTTTGTTTCGGGACAGCAGTAGTTTATTCCAGTATCTTGGGGCCAGATACGAAAAAGCTTTTCCACCAGTCTGACTCAAACGTATACGAGGAACCTGTAGAAGGCCTAGAGTACTGGATCTGAGATTTATGTTCGGTGTATGATAGGTGAGTATCTTTTGTAGATAGTAAGGGCCTCTGCCATTCAGCGCATTGTAAGTGAGACAACAGATTTTGAAAAAGGATCTCTTCCTTACAGGTAACCAATGCAGCTCTCTCAACAAGAGAGCATAAGGGGAGCCAGCAGGGCGGTTCAGTAACATTCTGGCCGCCGTGTTCTGAATCACTTGTAATTTAGTAAGCAGGGTCTCTCCCACTGCCGCCAACAGAGCATTACCATAGTCTAATTGGCTGATGACCATGGCTTGAACTAAGGTTCTGCGGTGATTGGTGGGCAAGTAGGGAAGAATTTTGCGGAGTAAACGCATACTATAGTAGCAGGAGCTAGTAGTGGCAGCAATGTGGTCATTCATGGTTAATGACTGATCTAATTTTAGGCCTAGATTTTTAACACATTTTTTAGGAACAGGAGCTGGTCCCAATTGTGAGGGCCACCATTCATCAGACCAGCCAGTGGAGGCTTTCCCCGTTAGCATGACCTCGGTTTTTCCAGGATTCAATTGGAGGCAGTTCTGTGTCATCCAGCTAGAGATTACAAGCATTCCGCTGGAGAACCGCAATTTCTCTGCTTCTATCTTTGGGACAATAGTAAATATAAGCTAACAGATATGGCCCTAGCACGATAGTTTGTGTTCTGTATGACAAAGTTCTGCAACCACTTCAAGGCTGTCCCTTGAATGCCACAGGAAGCTAGTCTCTCCGCGAGCACTAAATGTGAGATGGTATCAAGAGCCGCAGAGAGATCTAGAAGGATCAGTACTACCGATCCTCCAATGTCTATTTTCTGTCTGAGCGAGTCAGTTACAGCGAGCATGGCAGTCTCAGAAATCCAGATTGTGATTGATCCAGAATTTCGTTGGACTCTAGGCATAGACTTAGTTGCTTGTTAATTATACTTTCCAGAAGCTTGCCCAATAAAGGTACCAAAGAAATAGGGCGGTAGTTGCTGAGTTCTCTGGGATCCGCAGTCGGTTTCTGCAATATTGGACGCACAAATGCTTCCTTCCATGTTATTGGAATGGTACCTGATTGTATTGAATAATTATTGATATTTAGAATTGCTGGCACGCAATGAGTGGCTAATAGGGCCATTGTCTTTGGAGGACAAAGATCTTGGGGTGAGCCAGATTTTGAGAAGGAGAGAGCATTGGAAACCTCAAGCGTGGTTAACTCGAAACAATCTAAGGTGCTAGCTGCCATTTTTTCTAAGCCCTCTGTTCTAGTAGAGGCTTCAAGGTCTTGAGAGGTGATCGATGAAAAGTTAGCATGAATATCAATTATCTTTTCTTGAAAATAGATTGCTAACGAATTACAAAAATCTTGTGTTTCCATAGGCAATTGTCTACAGACATGAAGAGATACGAAGTCTTTTACTATATTAAAAAGGGCCTTTGGGACGTTACTGGCACGTTCAATTTGGTTAATAATAAATAGACGTCTGGCTGATTTTAAATTCAGATTACAGCTAGACAAGAATTGTTTAAACCGTAGTTTGTTTTGTGGGTCTTTACTGACTCGCCAAAGTCTCTCCAATCTCTTGCATTTGGATTTTTCAATCTTTAGCTCCGAAGTGCACCAGGGGGCTGATGGTGGACATTAGGGAGAATCCAAATCTGTCACAAAGGCGGTATTAAATTCTTCCAACGTCGTAGGAGCATCCTTATCCTTCTTTGGTGATTCCAGGGGGAAATCCTCATTAAAGGCTTCTACAGAAAGATTTCGCCAAGGTATTGCGCCACTTGTTTTTTCCCTGCACATAAGTCTGAGCTCTTAGGGCATGGCTGTTGGATAGAGAACTTAATCATTGAATGATCGGTCCAAGTGAGAGAGTCTGGGAGGGTACAGGTTAGATGATCAATATTAGAAAAGATTAGGCCTAGCGAGTGGCCAGCTGGACGAGTTGGGCCTGTAACTCTTTGGGTGAGTCCAATCATCTCAAGAGTAGAGAGGAGTTTATTAACCTCAGGGTTCGTATGATTTTCACCATGAAAATTAAAATCCCCCAACAAAAGAAATGTATTTGAGGAGAGCACATGTATAGCAATTAGATCTATCAGTTGGTCCGTGAAATTGGTCTTAGGAGAGCTCTTCCGGGGAACCCTCCCTACTCCCGGGACCGACGTTGCAAAGCAACCTAGGTCTGCTGCCGATGCCAGACACAATTCTGCCCTCCTGCTGCTGGTCAACAAACAGTGAGCAACCCAAATAAACCCTTGAGGGCTTGGGTGATTAAATGGAGGGGTAAAGTTGCCTTCAAGGGATATGATCAAATTTAGAAACCATTCATTAATGACACCTTAGTCGGAAGGAAAAATCAATTATCCTTATGTGTAATTAAAACAAAAAATAAATTGTCAAATCACATTTAACAAATCTTAACACATACACAACATATAAACAACAAAGCACAAGGGTGTATATAAAAAAATAAATTTTATCAACAAATTCTTAAATCAGCAATAATTCAAAAGAGCAGGACAGGAAATGCAGGTACAAAAATATTGATAAACTAATAAATGGCACAGCAAAACCTAAAAGAACATCTATCCCAGAACAAAATGACTCAAACACTGCAGGGATAAGATGAAATGTCGACGTTTCGGTCTCCTAAAGCAAAGTTATCGAGACCATCCTCAGGACTGATGTCAATTCTACACGGCTAGAGCTGTATTGTAATCTGAAACATAAATGTTTACAATTACATATTTATCATTTATTCAGAGAAATAAATACACCCAAGTGACAAACCTAACTACATAAATACATATACTACTGATATTGACCACACAGAGATCATTAAAACTTACGAGAAACAAACAGAGACACCTATTGCGTTATTTAGTTTAAAGAGATCAACACAACTTGCTGACATTTCATAATATTCGAGAATAGATTGTGGATTTCAATTTGGACAGTTCTTTTGCAAAAGATTTAGTAAGAGTTCATTTATGCAAAGATAACTGATAACATGCCCTGTAAGCAAGATTTTTAGCACACAGGGACGCTATTTTGAAAAATATTTGACAAAGCAACATCACTAGATTCATGCATTAACATTAATGGAGTTCTATGCATCAGGAACAATGATTTAGATTCCAGCAGGCCCAAAGAGGTCACTGCACTTCCACATGTATAGCACACCTATTTTAATTTAAACATAGTGAATACGGATGCTTGACAAACATACCAAGGGGGAAACAGTTGCCGGGGTAAAAGTTCATGCAAAAGCTTTGGATAACCAGTAGTGATACCTAAATAAACAAAGAGGGGTTTTAACTTAGTACCACCAAGGTAAGAGTTAATGTTAATCTGAGCACACATAATGTCTACGGTACCTGGAGATAGAGTGAAACCAGGCCTCAAATTGATTACACGGGGCACGGTGGACCTTCACAGGGAATGTCCGGTTCTGACTAAACAATAAAAGCACTGAAAAAGGATGGACACAGCCGTCAATATGTTACAAAATTATTGTGCTGTACTAATTTTGTTTAAAACCAACAAGTTTTAACAGACCTCTGGCAATGGCAATAGGGGTTTAGAGTGCGAAGACCTCGTGATGGCACTGACAGATGTAGCGAGAAAATGAATCTAAAGAGATAACATAAAAATCAATTCCTGCACATATTTGTAAAAGCGTACTAGAACTAATGATTTGACGCTGGGACTTTTTGTTGACGTTGTTCAACGGATCCTGCCCAAACCATGAACACGTCATCTATGTAACGCAGCCACTTCAGTATCTTATCTTGAAGCCCCTGGCCACTTACTCAGACTTCTTTATCAGACCGTTCGCGATTGAGCGGCCGTCCTATATTAGGGACACGACAGCTGTCATCAATGAAGTTGAGAATTTCAGATTTGATCCTACGACTAACATACTTGTATCTATGGATATAGAGAGTTTGTATACAAACATTCCTCAAACTGAAATATTGGATTTACTGAACACTCTTCTGGAATTAAGACCGAGACCCCATTCTGTTCCATCATCTTTCATTCTAGAATGCATCAGAATCCCTTTGTGTGAAAATTTCTTTCTATATCAAAACTCCTTTTATTTACAACGAAAAGGAGTGGCTATGGGCGCGATTTTCGCTCCTGATATAGCGAACATCTATGTCGCTGCCTTTGAAGATCAATATATTTGGCACATTACCAATCCTTTTGCTACAAATATACTGAAGTGGCTGCGTTACATAGATGACGTGTTCATGGTTTGGGCAGGATCCGTTGAACAACTACATGATTTCCACATATGGCTCAACTCCAGAAACATGAATCTACAGTTTACGCTGGAACACCACACTGTGGAGATGCCCTTTCTGGATATCACGATAAAAGTTGATGCTAATAACCGACTGTACACAACCCTGTTTACGAAAAAAACAGCTAGAAACACCATGTTGTACTACACAAGCCATCACCCTCAGGCATTGAAAGATGGGTTGCCTTTTGGGCAGTTCCTCCGTCTCCGGCGGAACTGTTCATACAAAGATGATTACTTTTGTGAAGCCCGCAAATTGAAGGAGAAACTGCAAGCACGGGGCTTTCCTTCAAGACTTCTAAGAAAATCGATGAAGAGGGCTTGGTATTATGACCGCGAGGCACTGTTGACTGTCAACAAACGCCAAAACGAATATTGTCTGTGTATCAACCTTTGGCACGCACTCAAATGCAATTAAGAAAATTGTCTCCAGACAATGGAATCTGCTCCACTCCTTACCTGAACTGGTACAAAAACCATTGTTTTCATTTAAGCGAGGCACTAATCTGCAGGATAGGCTTATCCATGCGTACGACAACACTCCACAAGATAATATCGTGGATAATATGAGGCAATTAGCTCCGCTAACAGGTCACTATAAATGCAATAACTGTGTGGCTTGTGCCACCACCAAGACTGTGAAAATGTGTACGATTAATGGTGTGAAGTTCACAGCCAAGAATTTTTCCAATTGCAATACCACTAACGTGGTGTATTGCATTCAATGCCCCTGCCTACTCCATTACTTGGGCAAAACCATACAACCCATTAAAAAGCGCGTCTTGCAACATCAGTCGCGTATCCGCTGTAAGAAAGAGAATGCTCCCTTGGTTGAACATTATCTTCAATTGGGCCACAAAGAGACCGATATGGTCTGGTGGGTGCTTGAAGTCATTCGACCAAGCACACGACAAAACAACGTCGATAGAATTCTCTCATTAAGAGAAGGCAAATTAATCTGCCTAACAGACACAGTTAAAAGAGGCCTTAATTCTGCAACTGAATGGCATGCCTTGGCATGCCTTCTTTAGATATGAGTTCCATCCATATACGTGTTAATTTCAGGAATCTGTTTTGAAATAGACATTATGAAAGTACATTTAGTATGGCTTGTCTGTATCAGATGTTAAATCTTTCTAATATGTTGCTACTTTTTTGTTAGGTGCTTGGTATTTGTATGAAGAAAAAAATGCGGATGCTTTACCAACATACAATCTACTATTTTTAATACTCCATACGCTTTCACTGTGTCGATATTTGACATTTGTTATTCCCGAAAATGACCACTTTTGTTCCCCCTTTTAATAGTATTGAATACATTACAAAGGTTCAATGCATTCTTATTTAGTCATTCGTGAAGTTTAAATGAATGCATCATACCCTTAATAAATGGGAATCATGCTGAATATAAACACAGGCTTAGGTTGCCGTTTTTTACACCTCTAAGATGGCGCCTGAGTTCGTGCGCAGAGAGACATGCATGCAGTCCTCTCTCGCGCTCCAAACAGCGCTTTAAATTGCATGGCGGCAGATCACTGATTACTTCGTCTGAAGCAGTGCTGCCGGTTAGACTGACCCCGACCCACTTGGATTTATTCGGTAAGTTAAACGCGTCTTATCTGCTCCCCACTACAGCGTTGTGTAATTTAGTTCGTCTCTCTCACGCTGACCCCCTCGCTTCCTCTACCGTTTATTCTAGTGACTGCCAAAAATAATTGATTGAAGTGCCCCGAGGTCGTAGTCCATGACATTGTTGCTGCGACTAAGGTAATTATTCCGTCCCAGCGTCAAATCATTAGTTCTAGTACGCTTTTACAAATATGTGCAGGAATTGATTTTTATGTTATCTCTTTAGATTCATTTTCTCGCTACATCTGTCAGTGCCATCACGAGGTCTTCGCACTCTAAACCCCTATTGCCATTGCCAGAGGTCTGTTAAAACTTGTTGGTTTTAAACAAAATTAGTACAGCACAATAATTTTGTAACATATTGACGGCTGTGTCCATCCTTTTTCAGTGCTTTTATTGTTTAGTCAGAACCGGACATTCCCTGTGAAGGTCCACCGTGCCCCGTGTAATCAATTTGAGGCCTGGTTTCACTCTATCTCCAGGTACCGTAGACATTATGTGTGCTCAGATTAACATTAACTCTTACCTTGTTGGTACTAAGTTAAAACCCCTCTTTGTTTATTTAGGTATCACTACTGGTTATCCAAAGCTTTTGCATGAACTTTTACCCCGGCAACTGTTTCCCCCTTGGTATGTTTGTCAAGCATCCGTATTCACTATGTTTAAATTAAAATAGGTGTGCTATACATGTGGAAGTGCAGTGACCTCTTTGGGCCTGCTGGAATCTAAATCATTGTTCCTGATGCATAGAACTCCATTAATGTTAATGCATGAATCTAGTGATGTTGCTTTGTCAAATATTTTTCAAAATAGCGTCCCTGTGTGCTAAAAATCTTGCTTACAGGGCATGTTATCAGTTATCTTTGCATAAATGAACTCTTACTAAATCTTTTGCAAAAGAACTGTCCAAATTGAAATCCACAATCTATTCTCGAATATTATGAAATGTCAGCAAGTTGTGTTGATCTCTTTAAACTAAATAACGCAATAGGTGTCTCTGTTTGTTTCTCGTAAGTTTTAATGATCTCTGTGTGGTCAATATCAGTAGTATATGTATTTATGTAGTTAGGTTTGTCACTTGGGTGTATTTATTTCTCTGAATAAATGATAAATATGTAATTGTAAACATTTATGTTTCAGATTACAATACAGCTCTAGCAGTGTAGAATTGACATCAGTCCTGAGGATGGTCTCGATAACTTTGCTTTAGGAGACCGAAACGTCGACATTTCATCTTATCCCTGCAGTGTTTGAGTCATTTTGTTCTGGGATAGATGTTCTTTTAGGTTTTGCTGTGCCATTTATTAGTTTATCAATATTTTTGTACCTGCATTTCCTGTCCTGCTCTTTTGAATTATTGCTGATTTAAGAATTTGTTGATAAAATTTATTTTTTTATATACACCCTTGTGCTTTGTTGTTTATATGTTGTGTATGTGTTAAGATTTGTTAAATGTGATTTGACAATTTATTTTTTGTTTTAATTACACATAAGGATAATTGATTTTTCCTTCCGACTAAGGTGTCATTAATGAATGGTTTCTAAATTTGATCATATCCCTTGAAGGCAACTTTACCCCTCCATTTAATCACCCAAGCCCTCAAGGGTTTATTTGGGTTGCTCACTGTTTGTTGACCAGCAGCAGGAGGGCAGAATTGTGTCTGGCATCGGCAGCAGACCTAGGTTGCTTTGCAACGTCGGTCCCGGGAGTAGGGAGGGTTCCCCGGAAGAGCTCTCCTAAGACCAATTTCACGGACCAACTGATAGATCTAATTGCTATACATGTGCTCTCCTCAAATACATTTCTTTTGTTGGGGGATTTTAATTTTCATGGTGAAAATCATACGAACCCTGAGGTTAATAAACTCCTCTCTACTCTTGAGATGATTGGACTCACCCAAAGAGTTACAGGCCCAACTCGTCCAGCTGGCCACTCGCTAGGCCTAATCTTTTCTAATATTGATCATCTAACCTGTAACCTCCCAGACTCTCTCACTTGGACCGATCATTCAAAGATTAAGTTCTCTATCCAACAGCCATGCCCTAAGAGCTCAGACTTATGTGCAGGGAAAAAACAAGTGGCGCAATACCTTGGCGAAATCTTTCTGTAGAAGCCTTTAATGAGGATTTCCCCCTGGAATCACCAAAGAAGGATAAGGATGCTCCTACGACGTTGGAAGAATTTAATACCGCCTTTGTGACAGATTTGGATTCTCCCCAATGTCCACCATCAGCCCCCTGGTGCACTTCGGAGCTAAAGATTGAAAAATCCAAATGCAAGAGATTGGAGAGACTTTGGCGAGTCAGTAAAGACCCACAAAACAAACTACGGTTTAAACAATTCTTGTCTAGCTGTAATCTGAATTTAAAATCAGCCAGACGTCTATTTATTATTAACCAAATTGAACGTGCCAGTAACGTCCCAAAGGCCCTTTTTAATATAGTAAAAGACTTCGTATCTCTTCATGTCTGTAGACAATTGCCTATGGAAACACAAGATTTTTGTAATTCGTTAGCAATCTATTTTCAAGAAAAGATAATTGATATTCATGCTAACTTTTCATCGATCACCTCTCAAGACCTTGAAGCCTCTACTAGAACAGAGGGCTTAGAAAAAATGGCAGCTAGCACCTTAGATTGTTTCGAGTTAACCACGCTTGAGGTTTCCAATGCTCTCTCCTTCTCAAAATCTGGCTCACCCCAAGATCTTTGTCCTCCAAAGACAATGGCCCTATTAGCCACTCATTGCGTGCCAGCAATTCTAAATATCAATAATTATTCAATACAATCAGGTACCATTCCAATAACATGGAAGGAAGCATTTGTGCGTCCAATATTGCAGAAACCGACTGCGGATCCCAGAGAACTCAGCAACTACCGCCCTATTTCTTTGGTACCTTTATTGGGCAAGCTTCTGGAAAGTATAATTAACAAGCAACTAAGTCTATGCCTAGAGTCCAACGAAATTCTGGATCAATCACAATCTGGATTTCTGAGACTGCCATGCTCGCTGTAACTGACTCGCTCAGACAGAAAATAGACATTGGAGGATCGGTAGTACTGATCCTTCTAGATCTCTCTGCGGCTCTTGATACCATCTCACATTTAGTGCTCGCGGAGAGACTAGCTTCCTGTGGCATTCAAGGGACAGCCTTGAAGTGGTTGCAGAACGTTGTCATACAGAACACAAACTATCGTGCTAGGGCCATATCTGTTAGCTTATATTTACTATTGTCCCAAAGATAGAAGCAGAGAAATTGCGGTTCTCCAGCGGAATGCTTGTAATCTCTAGCTGGATGACACAGAACTGCCTCCAATTGAATCCTGGAAAAACCGAGGTCATGCTAACGGGGAAAGCCTCCACTGGCTGGTCTGATGAATGGTGGCCCTCACAATTGGGACCAGCTCCTGTTCCTAAAAAATGTGTTAAAAATCTAGGCCTAAAATTAGATCAGTCATTAACCATGAATGACCACATTGCTGCCACTACTAGCTCCTGCTACTATAGTATGCGTTTACTCCGCAAAATTCTTCCCTACTTGCCCACCAATCACCGCAGAACCTTAGTTCAAGCCATGGTCATCAGCCAATTAGACTATGGTAATGCTCTGTTGGCGGAGTGGGAGAGACCCTGCTTACTAAATTACAAGTGATTCAGAACACGGCGGCCAGAATGTTACTGAACCGCCCTGCTGGCTCCCCTTATGCTCTCTTGTTGAGAGAGCTGCATTGGTTACCTGTAAGGAAGAGATCCTTTTTCAAAATCTGTTGTCTCACTTACAATGCGCTGAATGGCAGAGGCCCTTACTATCTACAAAAGATACTCACCTATCATACACCGAACATAAATCTCAGATCCAGTACTCTAGGCCTTTTACAGGTTCCTCGTATACGTTTGAGTCAGACTGGTGGAAAAGCTTTTTCGTATCTGGCCCCAAGATACTGGAATAAACTACTGCTGTCCCGAAACAAAATTTCCATATACAGCACCTTTAGGAAACAACTAAAAGCATTCCTGTTCTAACTCTGTTCTGACTTTCAGTCCTCGGGCCAAATTTCTAGGCGACCGCTGAGATGCCCCCGGGTGAGTCATGCGCTATAGGAATTAACTTAACATAGCAACATACATAACATGCCTGAATGTAGCTAAACCAGAACCCCTAAATGTGCGCTGCCAGCTTTGCTCAGTTTGACTTCTAATTATTATAGCAGCACTTCAGCACTTCACAGCTCAGGAAGCCATAAAAATGTGTGTCTTTGGATTTCAATACAGTGATGCGGACTACCACATTGAAATGCATTACTCTAACCCCTGATGCGTGGTACTTGGCAGGCCTGCTCCCCTCAACGCAGGCACCCTTGCAGTATGGTGCAAGGCTGCCTGCATTTGCGCTAGACAGCTAAATTCAGCACCAGCACAGGGAGAAATGCAGGGCTGCACCGTATTCTTGTAAATTTGGTGATTTTTAGGTCTAGCCTAGGCAGCGTGCATGCGCTGTCTCTCCAAGACATCTAATAATCTATATGCTTGGGGATACTCCGCCTATTGCGAGATAATTTCTCCCTGCTTGCCATTAGAACTTTCCCTTTTTAGGTCTTGCCTGAGCCAGCGCATGCGCGGCTCTGTGAGACATTTTGTTAGGGCTTTTAAAAGTGCTGCCACACGGCCTAGCTCTTGCGTTCACGCGCGCAGCCACCAGCTTTCAGCGCCCTGGCCTCTCCTTCTTTCGTGCGCACCACTCGCGTGGTTTTTTTTTGCACGTGTGCGCGCACAACTCCCGCGCTTGTTGCTTGCACTTCTTGTTTTAATTATAATGTTGGTATGTGCTGCACTTAACATGCCTCCTGACCAGATCCCTGGCACTTAAGTTTTTAACAAATTATTCAATGGGTGTAATATCTTTCCACAAGCTCTGTCACCACCCACTGCACGCGTGTACATGTAGCACAGAATTACCGGGAGCTATAATTACACCCTGAAGTCAAAATCCTTGCTATTTATCAATTTTACGTGTGGACGATCCCGTCCCACGCGGTGGAAACTCCGTGCGCAGCCAGTATTTCATGTGGGACTGGCCATTCAGCATTACTTGCATCTCGGAGTGTGCCAAATATTTGCTACCAGATTTAACAGGACATGCTTCACCTCCTCTGCACCCCGGACAGGCCTCGCCTCCTCTGCTCCCCCTGGAGAAGGCATCTCCCCTGCACCCCTCAGGACAGGCCTCACCTCCTCTGCACCCCTGGACAGGCTTCACCTCCCCTGCACCCCTGGACAGACCTCTCCTCCTCTGCACCCCTGGACAGGCCTCTCCTCCTCTGCACCTCTGGACGGGCCTCACCTCCTCTGCACTCCTGGACAGGCCTCACCTGCACCTAACCCCATGGACAGGACATGCTTCACCTCCTCTGAACCCCGGACAAGCCTCGCCTCCTCTGCTCCCCCTGGACAGGCATCTGCCCTGCACCCCTCAGGACAGGCCTCACCTCCTCTGTACCCCTGGACAGGCTTCACCTCTCCTGCACCCCTGGACAGACCTCTCCTACTCTGCACCTCTGGATAGGCCTCTCCTCCTCTGCCCCCCTGGACAGGCCTCTCCTCCTCTGCACCGCCACGGAACAGGCCTCACCTCTTCTGCACCAGCTTCGCAGGCCTCATCACCTCTGCACCCAAGGACAGGCCTCACCTCCTCTCCTCCCCCTGGGGAGGCATCACCTCCTCTGCACCTCTTGACATGCGTCACCTTCTTTGCAACCCCCCCCTGAAAAGGACATGCCTCACCTCCTTTGCACCCTTTGGACAAGCCTCACCTCCTCTCCTCTGTACCCCCCTGGAAGGCCTCTCCTCCTCTGCACCCCTGGACAGGCCTAACCTCCTCTGCACCCCTGGACAGGTCTCTCCTCCTCTGCACCCCTGGACAGGCCTCACCTCCTCTGTTCCCCTGGACAGGCCTCACCTCCGCTATACCCCTGGAGAGGTCTCACTTCCTCTGCACCCCTGGACAGTCCTCGCTTCCTCTGCACCCCTGGACAGGCCACTCTTCCTTTGCACCCCTGGACAGGCCTCACCTCCTCTGCATCGTTGGACAGACCTCACCTCCTCTGCACCCCTGGATAGGCCTCACCTCCTCTTCACCCCTGGACAAGCCTCACCTCATCTGCACACCCTGGGACAGGCCTCACCTTCTCTGCACCCCTGGACAGGCCTCTCCTCTGCACCCCTCAGGACAGGCATCACCTCTTCTGCTCCCCCTGGACAGGCATCTCCTCTGCACCCCTCAGGACAGGCCTCATCACCTCTGCACACATGGACAGGCCTCACCTCCTCTCCTCCCCCTGGGGAGGCATCACCTCCTCTGCACCCAGAAACAGGCCTCACCTCCTCTGCACCCCTGGACAGGCCTCACCTGCTCTTAACACCATGGACAGGATATGCTTCACCTCCTCTGCACCACGGACAGGACTCGCCTCCTCAGCTCCCCCTGGACAGGCATCTCCCCTGCACCCCTCAGGACAGGCCTCACCTCCTCTGCACCCCGGGACAGGCCTCACCTCCTCTGCATGCCCCGGGACAGGCCTCACCTCCTCTGCATGCCCCGGGACAGGCCTCACCTCCTCTGCACCCCTAGACAGGCCTCTTCTTTGCACCCCTGGACCGGCCTCACCTCCTCCGCTCTCCTGGACAGGCCACACCTCCTCTGCTCCTCTGGACAGGCCTCTCCTCCTCTCTTCCTCTGGACAGACCTCACCTCTTCTGCACCCCTGGACAGGCCTCACATCCTCTGCACCCCTAGACAGGCATCTCCTCTGCTGCACCCCTGGAGAGGCCTCACCCCCTCTGCTCCCCTGGAGAGGCCTCACCTCCTCTGCACCCCTGGACAGGCCTCTCCTCCGCTGCACCCCTGGACAGGCCTCTCCTCCTCTGCACCCCTGGACAGGCCTCACCTCCTCTATACCCCTGGACAGGCCTCACCTCCTCTGCACCCCCTGGACAGGCCTCACCTCCTCTGCACCCCTGGACAGGCCCCTCATCCTCTGCACCCCTGGACAGGCCTCACCTCCTCTGCACCCCTCTGGATATGCCTCACCTCCTCTGCACCCCTGGACAGGCCCCTCCTCCTCTGCACCCCTGGACAGGCCTCTCCACCTCTGCACCCTATGGACAGGCCTCACCTCCTCTGACCCCAGAACAGGCCTCACCTCCTCTGCACCCCTGGACAGGCCCCTCCTCCTCTGCACCCCACTCAGGCTCAGCAGGAGGAAGATCCATGTATTAATAAATTGCAGCCAAGTGAGTCAGCAGCTCTCCTACCTGAACAGAAACCTGTCAAGGCTCTCTCCTCCTCCTGGGGGGGCAGATCTTGGGTCTGAGGGGGGGTCTGAAGATGAAGTTATCTGCCCACCAGACAGGGCTCCTTCCTCCTCTGCAGCAGGCTGGACACATGTGTAGATGTGTGTGGATGGACAGATGTGTAGCAAAACAACTCTCTCGTCATATCAAGGACAATGATCTTCTTGACAATTGTCAGTCTGGCTTCATGCAAAACTGCAGCACTGAAATAGCCCTACTGCAAGTGGTTGATGACGCGCTGAGGATACTCGATTCGGGGGGGTCCTGTCTTCTAATTCTCCTGGACCTTTCTGCAGCCTTTGACACTGTCAATCACAACACCCTCCTCAATATCCTTCAACAGAGAATGAGCATGGAGGGCACTGTGCTTAAATGGTTTGCATCCTTCCTCTCTGACAGATCCCAAATGATCAAAATTGCGAACAGTCTTTCTTCTCCTGTGGCGGTGGGTCAAGGTGTTCCCCAAGGCTCTATACTTGCACCTACATTGTTCAATCTCTACTTAGAACCACTGGGAAACCTCCTAAGCAAATCCGGGATTCACTATCATCTCTATGCAGACGACACTCAACTCTACCTCAAGGTTGCCTCCACCCATGATCTCTCCTTCCTAAGCTCTACTCTGGACTCCATCCAAAACTGGATGTCAACTCATCAACTGATTCTGAATCCTTCCAAAACTGAATTCCTCCTCTTCTCCTCCTCACTCTCTCCCCCCCCCCCCCGGTTCAATCATGGATGGATCAGATGAATCTACTTAACACTAAACCCATCATTGTCGACAGCGCAAAATCCCTTGGAGTTATTCTAGACAAAAAACTCAATCTAACCCCCCACATCAATTCTATTGCAAAATCTGCTCGTTACCAACTGCGCCTTCTTTGGGGAATCAGACGCTTCTTCCCGGAACAGGACCTTATAACCCTGGTGCAATCGCTGGTCCTCTCCAGATTAGACTACTGCAATTATCTTCTTACTGGCCTCCCCAAATCCCACCTGTCCCCACTTAAGTCTGTTTTCCATTCAGCAGCTCGCTTCATTTATGGGGCCAAAAGAAGCGATCATATCACACCCATGTTATCCACCCTTCGCTGGCTCCCCTTCGAGGCTAGAGCTATCTACAAGACCGCTTGTATCACCCACAAAGCCTTGCACTCCTCCTCTCCTCGCTACCTGGCGAATAAACTGAAACTCTCTGGAGGCTCTAGACCCTCACGCAATGCGGAGAATCTTCTACTTGAACCTCCCACTTTCAAGAAGGAGAGAACAATGGCCCAATCCTTCTCAGGCAACGCAGTGAGAATCTGGAACTCACTCCCGCCTCAGCTCCGGACCACTGCCTCCTCCCAGGCTTTCAAAAGGGACCTCAAAGTTCTCCTCCTCCAGAGACACCTCCAAAAGTAATTCACGTCCTCTTGTTATTTGGAGGAAGACTTCCCACTACTGTTATTTTCCATGCTCATGGAAGTGCCTTCCCAGGGTATTCCTGGGGTTGGAGTGTCTGCCTCTTTGGAGTATTTTCCATGTACTTGTGTTTGGTGCCCTTGAGTAACATGCACACACCACTTCGCCCTTGTAACACACGGTTTGCTACCTCTCACATGTTTTTATCTTTGATACTTGCACAAGTGCCACCTTGCCTACATAACGCTTGTTCGTTTCCCTGAGTGTCTAGCACCTTTTGCAGTATTATACCTCAAATGATACTTTGTTCTCTCTTGTAACTGCACACTTGTCACTTTTTCCTCCTGTGCACTTTTTACTACCTCATGTATTTTTGGCTGCTCACAATTTTCACTACCTCATGTATTCTGTTTGCTCACAATTGTCACTATTACCTTTACTACCTCATGTATTTTTGGTTGCTCACAATTTTTACTACCTCATGTATTCTGTTTGCTCACAATTGTCATTATTATCTTTACTACCTCATGTATTTTTGGTTGCTCACAATTTTTAATACCTCATGTATATTGTTTGATCACAAATGTCACTATTATTTTTGTAACGTAACGTATGCTTTTGTAATGTTTCTCATTATGTTCTATTTCTGTTCCTTTTGTGAAGCGCTCTGACACCTTCGGGTAAAGTCCGCGCTATATAAAAATGCATAAATAAATAAATAAATAAATACATGCGATGTGCAGTTCAGTGGATTCATCAGCAAGCGAAGAGCGCCCTCTGGTGGCCGCTGACGGAACCGCCGCCTCCAGGCTCCAGCAGTGAATACATTTCACACAAACAAGCATTTATACCTGTAAAGACCTGGGTGTTTTAGATTTCTAGATGTGACAGACAGGGTTGACACCTGAAACCAGCTGAGATGGCAACACTAGTCACAGACATGGATGGTCTTAAGACACACAATACACTACAATCCAGCGCGCCACACAGATGCGGCATTACTAGGCTGTCAGTGCGATGGATATGCAGTTTGTTTTAATTTCAGGAATTATTCATTTTAGGTAATCTCGGTTGTGTTAATGTATTTTGCTAATTGCATTGGCTGGTCTGTTTTAAAGCGGGATTGTGTGGGAGCCTGACTCGTGCACAAGCTAATATTTAAACACTGAGTTACATAATATTTGTTTTGGGTGAGTGTATAAGATGGTATTTATGTATTATGTATGTACAGCGTGATTATAAGAATGCTTACATTAATTCAGGAGTGGAGTTTTAAGTGTGATTGTATATTTCATGGCGTAAAACATTTGTTTCAAAAGGATTGAACATTTCTGTATGAAATACACATTGTGAGGATGGATTTTGGATAGAACTGACCAGGATTCAACTTCTTGGATGTTTCATAGGTGGGGACCTTTCCACAGGTACACTGGGCATCTTGTGGTGCTCTCCATGCCCAGGGGCTCTGGGTGTTGTACACTTTTGGAGTGTCTTTTTGTTCGTGATGAGAACGAACCTGTTTGTTGTGGCACATTTTGGGTCTTTTTTTAACTTATATTTCAGTTAGCTGACTAGTGAACACATTGGTACACCTTGTAGTTGCTTCTAGGAAATTCACTGTGCAAAAACCATAGGTTAAATTAATAGATGATAATGTCAGTTATAATGTTACATTTGAAGCTTAGAAATCACTGAAATTCACCAGGTATAGTTTACTGAGCTAACTATATTTCTTGCCCCCACCGATCACTGCTTAAGACCTCCCATACTACATCACTTTTGACATGTTAAATGACATCATTGATGACATCTACAATAACAAACCCACATTTCTTTTTTATAAACTTTGCCTCAGGCGTTGGAATAAGTTTAGGGTATTCCTACCCTGCCCCTTACGTACTATTATTTTGGTGACATGTAGGCCACAAGAACCAAGTCTCAATGTCCTGTAAGTGCGGCCACAACATTTGTCTTGCTGTTGCGGCCAGCCAGTCACATCGCTCAACCCCACGGGACCACTCTTAAGTTGACCAACAAGAAAACAACGCTATCTCAGCCAATTAGAATGCTTTTTTAAAATTCCCAGTAGATCAGGATTCCCCCTCAAACCAACTGTCCCGATATCAAAACTACCCAACAAATTTACACCAAATCACAACAGCCTTTGACAAAGCCGACCGGTCATGCTTGCATTTTGTGTCCTGGCTCACAAACTAAAGAAAAGCCTGCTGGAGTGGAAAAAAAGTAAATAACAATGATCGCTTTCAGTACACAATGCATTTATGAGATTTTAAAAAATAATGTGATCATTAAATATACTTTTCAGATGGTGAAATGGTCCGCCATGCATTGCAAAGGAAATATTCCATAAGAGGGGGAATAATAACACTAAAGAGCCAATAGCATGAGGTGAGAAGGATATTCTCCTTTGGTTGCAGCCAAAGCTCACTCAGTGCACAACTTGATAACAACAGGAGCAGACGTGGCCCGTGCAGGTAACAACGGTGGGTGGGGAGGCCAGGTTGGGGGGGATTTCGAGGAACAATGTTGAGGGAAACTTACATAAATAACTAATTTTCCCTCAGCATCGTCCCTCAAAACCCCCCACAACCCAGCCCCACCGCCCCACCGCTGTTACTGGCACAGCCTGCGGCTGAACAGGTGTGCAAAAACCAGCGCCATCAAGCTAGACCTAAAAAGCATAAGACACCATCATGGTTAGTTGTGCAGGGGACTTATGTCTGGGTAAAACAAACCTTAATTGAAGAACTTTATTATAAACAACACAATTAACAAATTATTATAACTCATGCACCTCCATACAGAGTGTATTCCGAAGCCAAACTACACTAACTATAACTTGCCGCTCTACCATGCACTCTGTTCTCACAAAAGATTTGATCTGCGATGTCATTTTGGTTCTGGTAAATACTATTATTTTAGACAGTATAAGCGAGATAATATAAAACAGTAGAAGTAGTTTAGGAGAAGGCATGAGTTATAGTTAATGTAGTGTGTCTACTGAGTCAAATACTCTGAGGCCCGATTCATAAAGGTAATCTGAGACAAAAGTCGAACTTTACGACTTTTGGTGTTCACAGAGGTAATTTACAAGTCGTATCTTTTCATCCGCAGTTGGGCCAGAATCTCTGGCTTTGGCTGTACTATCCGCACCCAAGGCTGTACTCTCTGGCTAAAGCCGAACTCTCTGGCTCGGGCCGAATGAAGTGTAATCAGTGGGCTGGAATGCAATTTTTACAAAAAGCAACATTAGGAACGTGTGGTAAATGGTAATGGAGGCCATGAAATTCAGTTTGGGCAGCGAAAAGGGTGTGGCCGGATACTACCTCATATCCCAGAAAAGTTTGCTCATTTGCATCATGGTACATGCAGTACACAGTTTGTGCTTCCCTCAGTGATGGCTGTAGTATCAGCACTACAGTAAACGCTAAGGGGAGATTCTGGCCCGACTGCGGACATAAAGATATGAATCGTAAATTACCTCTGTGAATGCCAAAAGTTGTATAGTTAGATTTTTGTCTCAGATTGCATTTGTGAATAAGGCCCACTGTGTGTGGAGGTGTGCGAGTTTTAATAATTTGCCGCTGTAGTGTAAATTATAAATTAAAGGTATATGTTTAGAAATGTGGGTTCTGTGTGGTTTCAGTTTGGTTTGCAGATAAAGAATAAATACATTTATATTAAAGGTGGTATCTAAATTATAAGTTTAAGGCACACCTACAACTTAAGAATTGCTAATGCTTGTGTGTTTTCATTTTGGTGTGTATAGAAAGAATAAATAACGTTTTTCTAACTATAAAAATGGTTTACCCTTTTGCTTTTTCTATGAATTTCAATGGTGATTTATTTTTAATAAAAAATATGTTTCAAATCATACAGTTTACTATCGTCAAGTGGACTGTTAGTAAATGGAGTATAGTAGTGTAGAGTGGAGGAGAGTGTTGTAAAGTGTACTGTAATAGAGTATAGTGTTGTGTAGTTGTGGAATAGAATGGAATGTGGTACAGTGGAGCGGCTTACAGAGGAATAGTGTAGAGTGGAGTGGTGTACAGTGGAGTAGATTGGCACAGTGTACAGTGAGGGAAATTGTTATATAGCGTAGTGGCATGGTATATAGTACAGTGGTGTGCAGTGCACTAGAGTAGCAGGCATTGTATAAAGTTGAGTAAATTTTTATAAATTGGAAAGGCATTGTCTACAGTACAGTGAAGTGGTGCCTTAGAGTGTTGGGAAGTGTTGTAAAATGGAGTAGAGTGCTGCACACTAGGGTGTTAGCGCAAAAAGTGGAATAGAGGGTTGTGCACGGTAGTTTAGGTGCATAGAGGGGAGTAAATTGTTATAACTTGGAGCAGTGTTTTCTACAGTATAGTGAAGTGGTGTGTTTTAGAGTGTTGGAAAGTCATAGAGTGGTGTACACTGGGGTGTAAGAGCGTACAGTGGAATAGAGGGTTATTCAGTGCCATAAAGTGGGGTAAAGTGTCCCATACAGTGAAGTAGAGTATAATAGAGTCCAGTGGAGTGCTGTAGCATAGAGTGGAATAGCGTGTTCTAGAGCACAGTCAGTCGCAAGGAGTTGTGCTCAGTTAATGGTGTAGTCTAGGATGTAGCAAAGTGTTGTACAGTGGAGTGGTGCGGTGCAGCAGTGTCTCATATTAACTGTGGTGGAGCAGCATAGAGGGAATTGTGTAGAGAGTTGTAGAGTGGAGTATAGAGGCGTAAAATAGAGTGCTGTGCAGTGGCATTGAGAGGCGTTACATTGTTGTACAGTGTAGTATAATGTGGTATACACTGCAATTGCGCACAGTGGAGTGGCGTAGAATGGTGTGGCATATACTGGAATACCATAGAGTGGAGTGGGGAAGAGTGGAGTTTTACCTACAGCAGAATAGCGAAGAGTACAGGGGAGAGGTGTAGAGTAGAGTGGGGTAGAAGGGAATGAGGTACATTGGAATAGTGTTGAGTACGGTGGTTTGGAGGGGAGTGGCTTCCAGTGAAATAGCGTACAGTATGGAATCATACACTAAAATAGGGAACAGTGGAGTAATGTAGAATGGAGTGGCATACACTGAAGTGCCTTAGAGTGGAGTGGCGTACACTGAAGTGGCTTAGAGTGGAGTGCCGTACACTGAAGTGGCTTAGAGTGGAGTGGCATACACTGGAGTGCCTGAGAGTGGAGTGGCATAGTGTGGAGTGACGTACACTGAAGTGGCTTAGAGTGTAGTTGGCATAAAGTGGGGTGACGTACACTGAAATGGCGTACAGTGGAATAGTTTACACCGTGGGGGGAATAAAGAGGAGTGGCGTATGGTGGAGTGGGGTAGCGTGGAATAGCATAGAGTGGTGCACAGTGTAGTGAAGTGTTGTACAGTGGAGTGGGGTGGACTATAGGGCCGTACAGAAATTTAGGGTACTGTGGAGTGGCATACAGTGGAATAGAGTACAGTGGAGTGGTCAAGAGGAAATTGGCATAGAGTGGAGTGTCACACAGTGAAATAACGTACAGTCCAGCGTTGTGCATTGAAGTGGCTTAGAATGGCACAGAGTGGATAAGCGTAGAGTTTACGGTCATAGAGTGGAGTTGCCTAGAGTAGAATATTGTACAGTGGAGACATTTTAAAATCGACCAGACCTCGATAAATAAAGTTGTGGAGAGAGTGGTGTAGAGTAGAGTGGGGTAGAGTGGAGTGGGGTAGAGAGGAATAGCATACAGTGGAGTGGTGTAGAGGGGATGATGTAGAGTGGAGTGGCACACACTGAAATATCAATTAGTGGAGTAGCCAAGAGTGGAGTGGCATACAGAGGAGCAGCGTACACTGGAGTGCCTTAGTGTGCAGTGGTGAAGCTTTAAGGTAGCGCACACTGGAGTGGCATACAGTGGAGTTGTGTGCCGTGGAGTTGAGTACACTGGAATGGCGTACAGTGGAATTATATACAGTGGAGTCGCTTACAGTGGTGAGTGGAGTGGCATGGCATGTTGTAGACTATAATGGTGTTGAGTAAAGTAGAGTGCAGGGAAGTGGAGTGGCGTAGCATACAATAAAGTAAAGTGTCATGAATTGGAGTACCATTTTGAACAGTAGAGTGTGTTGATGTGTCAGACAGTATTGGAAAGTGTTGTAGGCAGCAGTAGAGTAGAGTGGAATATATTCCAATTAGAGCGGAGTGGTGTAAAGTACAGTGTGTAGAGTGTGGTAGAGTAGATTGGCAGTGCTATAGAGTACAACAACATAGAGTGGCGTCTAGTGGAGTGGATGACTGTGTCATAGAGTAGGGTGGAGAAAAGTGGTGTACAGTGGCATCCAGAGAGTTACGTACAGTATCAAATAGTGGACTAGAGTATCATAGAGTGGCATAAAGCGGAGTTGAGTGGCTTACAGTATAGTACAGTGTTGTACAGTGGAGTGTAGGAGCAAAGACTGGAGTAAGGTGTCAGAGAGTGGAATACGATGAAGTTGAATGTTGTAGAGTGGAGTTGCATAGAGTACAGTATTGTGCCAAACAGTGGAATTGTACAGTAGCGTTAAGCAAGGTAAAGTCTAGTACAGAGGAGTAGATTTGAGTGGAGTGGGGTAACGTAGTGTGGAGTAAAGTATAATAGTGTGTGTTTGTGATGTATTCCAATAGGTACTGTATCGATTCCCCTATTCCTGACCCTGGTTTGGTTAATAATGAACTAGTAGCCATCCAACGGTGCAGAAACCGTTATCTGATTAAGCCACACCACGGCACAGAAGCGCGTTATCTGATTAGGTCATAACGCATGCCATCTAATTAGACAAGCGATATTCCTCCAGCCCCTGATAAGGCATACGGAGTTCTCAAAACAAATCAAACCTACAGCGACCTGGGAAATTCCCATAGCTATTGTTTTGATTTCACCGAGAACTTCAGCAAAAGAATGTGCGAACGAGCCCGTTCATATGACATCCTTATTGACGTATATATGTCCATCCTTACGTCAATCTCGGCACCTTTCAGGTATAAATATTACCGACATTGCCTTAAGCAAACACATGCGGTGGTGACGAGATTGGAGCAGCGAGACGTGCTGAGGAGCCCAGCAGAGAGCGAAGCCCACAGGCGCTGCCCCGCCTTCCTGACGCGCTGAGAACGAGACGCTGCCTTTCTCCTGCTGAGAAATCCAGCTCTGGCGCTTCCAAGCAGCCCTCGCAGGCAGCTGGAATATCAAGACCTGGGATAAGAGATACCAGCCCTCCATCATTCTAGATCTCAGGTACAGAACTGAATAACCCCTTGCAGAGAATTCTCGAGTCAGTCCCTTGGCAAAGCAAACTTAACTTAAACTGCTACTTATCTACTCCCGCCCACGTATTAGGCTTAGGTCAGGTACACTGGGGTAGGCGTGGTTAGAAGCACCAGTTGAGTACGATTAGTCAAATGTATATAAGTATTTATCTATTTTATCCATTTTAAAGTATCATATGGCTCAGAAACCATATCAATGCTTTTACAGTATTATTTTATAATTCTGTCTTTACTGTATGCACTTTACTTAACTATAAGTATTACAATAATAGCGATTCATTTCTCTTGTATGAGAAAGGAGACTGATCAATAAATAACATCTTTTTATTGAACACGCCCGTCTCTTCCTTTTCTCTACAATCTGGTGAAACTAAGAATGCACTGAACTGACTGAGTAAAATAAGTTGTCTTTTGTTTTCACACGACTCTAGAGATACACTCTTGATTAGGGGAGAGCAAAGTTGTCATGTTCTATGGTTGTCAGAAACTAAATCCCTTCTTGTCTATCCAGGGAGGTTAAAATCCTCCTTGTCTATTTGAGGAAGTTTCTAGTGAACTCTGAGCTAGCTGGCAAACACAAAACTTTAAGTCTAATATCGTCGGTAGAAGACCTAGTTAACCTCTGCCCTAGGTCTATACTATTGAAGATATTATACCAATGCGCAGAGCCTATTGGGATAATAGGAACTACACTACATGGCGCCCAACCGTTTGGATAGGCGATAAAACTAACGCAAGACGTTAGAGTAACTCAGTCGTGCTTTTTCACACAGACCCCTTTTTTCCCATAATACTCCAAAGACGTCTGGAGTGGGTGAAAGGTCATATCCGCCAAACCTCGCAGGAGGAGACTCCTATGTATGGTTCTTGGTTTATTCAACGTTGAAGGATACACTGTTCCAAAATATTGTGCATCTAATCTTTGTTTCCTTGGAAACTTGATCTGCAAACAAACAGAATAACCTTCCTGTCAGTAAAATGACAGAAAGTGAAGACGAAAGGGAGACAGTTAGACTAGCAGCTGAACTCCTAGTAGCAGATAATACTCTGCTACAAAATGACCCGGATATAATACTCATCCCGGTCAACATAAGAAAATCTATAACTTTAAAACTTATAGAAAATGGACTGACACGAAGAGGTGGTACAGTCATATTCGTAATTGAGGCACACGAATATCGGCAGACAGAGGTATTCTATTCATGGATAAACTTTCCAGCAGCAAACGCTGTAACAAAGGACTTCCACTATTACAAAATAGAGGAACCTCCTAATGAGTATTCTCCTTTCGAGGAGGTGGAAATACCACTCAAATTCCAAGAGCACCTGCTCTTGTTTAATGGCGCCCTAAAACATAATAATCACATCACCAGGCTCGGTCCACTAGGTAGACCAGGAGCAACGTGGCCGGTCCTAGCCGGATACACACCACATCCAGACATTGAAGAAATGCCTGCACCAGATCTTTTAGCACAGCTAAAACAACTAATAAAAATACATAGACAATTAGTCCAATATGTAATGCGGACTTCAACAATCCAACCAGCAATTAAAATTCCACAGCTGACCACTCATTGGGGGAACACAAATAAAATTACACCACAGAACATACAGTCCTGTCTAGGTAAGGTCCCCGCAAAACGGGAACAAATTCCTTTCTGGCTAGCACAAAAAATCACTCAAATAGAGGCGGTGTTTCCAGATACCACCCCTGTTGAGAAACATAGGATTCTGACTATCTGTCTTCCAATGGGAATCGCACCACATGTGGAGGACTGTGACACTTGGGGAACAGTCTTTGCTTCCATTTACACAAAAACACATGGTGTACCATCCATGTCAGTAATACCAGATGTGCTAAAACAGATTCAAGATGAATACGGTCCAGAACCCGCTTTAACTCTCGGTATGAAATTACTGAAAGACTTCAAGCAGGTCTCTGCAATATTATTAGCCAACATAAAGGGAGAAGCAGCAAATGTGGCGATAAGCCAGAGGTTAAAAGAGACAAATATAGCAGACCAACCATTTGAAATTGCCAGAATCATAGAAAAATCCTATGAAGAACTAGGAAGAGATAGTTTGGGTGGAATACCAGTGAAACCCCAACTAGTTGAAAGTCCTGAAAAAGTATTTATTAAAAATAATTTAAACAGTCAAAAAAAGAGCTGGGATGGAAATAAACAATCCAATCCTAAAGAAAAAAGATTACAGTCCAGAGGAAGGTCTCCTCGGCGGAGAGAAAGATCTCCTGACCAAGGACGCAAGTCTCCCCAAAGGGAGCCCTCTGTGAAAAAATACAACCTTAGAAATAGGGATAATATAAAAAAACCTGATAGATATCAAGATATTGATACACGTCCCTCTCAATCTTTTCAGACTTCCTCGCAGAAATTGGAAAGAAGAGGACGATCAGAACACAGGGAAGAGCACGTCAAGTCCAAAGACAAAGAACCTGCTCATCTGAATAAAAAATTACAATTTCCAAAAAAGAAGGTAGCCAGTATTAAAGTAATTAACAATGCCGAGAATACTGAGGACACAGCTGAAAAACGGAGAATGGGCTCAGACAATGCTAGACAGCGCAGCAGAAGTGAGCATAGCTCGCAAAGTCCTTATGAATCATCTGGAGACAGTGGACACAAATGAATACATTCAGGTGGAAACTGCAGATACCAGAGTTAGCAAACCTCATAAAATATATGAAATAACATTGTGTATAGAGGGGGATAAGACTAGAAAAATAAGGGGTCTATTTTGGGATAATCTGTCCAAGGGCTATGACATCCTTCTAGCTGAACGAGACTGGCCTCCAGAGTTTGTCAGGGAGTGCCCACATGGCGAAGAAATAATTATGCCTGCCTTCTCAAACCATATTCCAATTCATAAAAAATATACACTTGCAAGAAAGTGGGCAGTAGCTCAAGCCCCTGCCTTGTATAAAAATCATGTGGGATGGGATGAGGACTCTCCTCCTCACAAGATCCAGTTAAAATCACAACCTACTGCACAGAGGCAGTACCCGATTAAGCAAGAAGCTAAAAAACAGGTAAAAGAGATCCTAGATCAACTTGAATACCAGGGGGTGATTGAAACTTGCACCTCACAAATGAACAATCCTTTGTTTCCTGTCTCCAAGCCAGACAATTCATATCGTCTTGTTTTGGACTACAGACACCTTAACTCATGTTGCAAAACATTTGCAGTACAAAACTCGCAATGTGCTGCACTAATGAATAACATAGTGCGCAAAAAATACAAAACCACATTAGACATTTCTAATGGATTCTTTTGTCAAAATATAGCACCAGAGAGCAGATATTTGACGGCGTTCTCAATGAATGGCACGCAAAAAAAATTCTGTCGTTTGCCCCAGGGGTTCAAGAACAGCCCAGGATTATTCTCAGCGAGAGTAACAGAATTACTACAAACATATGATGACGAGGCATTATCTTATGTCGATGACATCTATCTAACAGATGATGACTTGGATACTCACTTGAAAAGAGTGAACACCATAATACTTGGGTTCGCAGCAGAGGGTTACAAATTCAACTTTAAAAAGTCAAGAATTGCCCATCTAACAGTCCTGTTTTTAGGATATGAACTATCAAGTGAAGGCAAAAGCCTGGCTGACAATTTCCTAGAGAAATGTGCTGTAATCCAAGCACCTAGGACACTGAAAAACTTACAATCAATTCTAGGCTTCCTAAATTTCGGAAGAACTTACATTATAAATTATGCAGAGAGAATTAAACCTCTCTATGATCTAATAAAACCAGATTTTAAAAGGATCAATTGGACTCAAAAACACACAGAAATTTTGAGATCTTTACAAACAGATATGTTAGTTAAAACAAAATTACAAACACGTGAGAATACACGCAACCTTGTGATTCGAGTCATCCCAGGAAGATGCAGATTCACATACCTGACCTCTAATGGGGGAGAGAAGGTACCAATAGCATACAAATCACACTTGTACACAAAAGCTGAAATGAAATTTAGCCCAACGGAAAAAATTCTGACCGCGGTACAGACTGCTGTAGCAAAAGAGCGGGCCCTAGCACAGGGTAAACGAATAATCATCGTGACACCTATACCAGCCCTAGAGGCGGTAACAAAGGCAAGCATTCCGAATGCTAAAGCACTCCATCCGAGGTAGATACAGTGGGCTAACTCTCTTGCTGCAACAGACGTGGTATACGAATTTGATCCCAATTTAAAAACACAAGAATTTCTCCAATATGAATTCGAATGTCCTCCGCCGACCGAAATTCTGCCTCTAGAACATTACGGCTGTATAACCCCTTCGACGCTCATGACGAGCTGGGCTCGTCATGGCGTAGCCTCCTCGCACGCTCATGACGAGCCCAGCTCGTCACGTAAAGTGCGATTTTAAAAAACCCAGCGTACGGGCGGAATTCCGCCCGCACGCATGCGGTTAATATATACAGACGGATCAGCACAACCCGCAGTGGGGGGTAAGCAAGCCTACAGTGCTGCCAGCGCGATTGTTAAAGGTCGCTGGCACGAAGGAAAATTTAAACCAGTGGTCACTAAAACACAATCTCTAGGAGACTGTACAGCTCAAAGAGCAGAACTACTGGCATTCAAGATGGCGCTAGAAAATGCCGATCGCGGATTCCCGACACTCATTGTGTGCGATTCGTATTACTGCGTCAAATCATACAATAACGATTTGCAGACATGGATTCAAAACGGTTACAAAGATGACACAGGTGCAACAATAAAGCAAAAATTGCATTGGGAACAAGTAGCTCTTTTACAGAAAGAACTATCAAAAACTCACGTGATACACTCACTGAGTCATCAGCGTGATGGCGTTCACGTTGCAGGGAATTCATTGGCTGAGACAGCCACAGCGGTAGCAACTAAATCGGCTTCCGTAGCTACAAAAAAGCGTGCAGTAAAACACATTGACGGTGAAACAGTGCTGGCAGTAAAAACGTCATCAAAAGGCGACTGTTCAGCGCTACCGATCAATTATCCACTCAATTATAGATACATAATCGATGCAAACTCAGTCCCTTTTGCTCGAATCCCTGGAGTGGGGGATAGAGTAATTCCAAACACGGACAGGAGAGGCTTGTTAATAGCAGACGCACATATGGGTGAGGGTCTCAGACACCTTAAGCAAAAAGATTCTCTGGAAGAATTACAATCAGTGTACTGGTGGCCAGGCATGAGCCTGCATCATCACATTTTTGTAAAAAACTGCCCAAACTGTAACAGAGATCGCAGTGGCGAGCGAGGAGGACTATTGCCATGGCATTTCGCTCCAGATAAACAACAACAATAAGAAAGTACCCATCATGAAAAAAGCGTCATATTAACATAAAAAGACTAAATTTTCACTTATAATGTAGACCCCAGCGCTCTGCTGACGTCTGGACTGTTATAAAAAGATTTGCGAGTCTATAATGGCATATACGCTAGGAGCATGCTACGTTTTGACTAATGTATTCCCTTTAGCCCTCAAGCTTATGGGGAAGCATGGGCAAATGAGCATTGCATAGCGGGACTCTTCTCACTTCCTTCCTGAGGGATACGGGATAGTGTAAAGAAAAAACCAAGACATAAAGCAATCTATAGCGGAAAAGGTATTAGGTTCGGGAGCTGGGTGGGTCAAACATTTAATAAGTGTCCAACGTAGTCTAAATAACCTGCCAAGGAATTCTCTGAAAGGGTTCAGTCCGTACGAACTATTGTTCGGGACTAGAATGATGATACAAGATCTTGATAGTCAGACTTCAGTGGTTAAAGACAAAAGCTTTGATATCAAAGATCGTTTGGCTATTTTGCAGGACTTAAATGAAACAAGAAAAGACCTGAGCAACATAAAGTTGAAACAACAGCCAACAACCACTGAAGAGAAACCACCTGTCCCAGCAAGGCCTGTCTGGATTCCAAAAGTCGGGGATCTGGTCAGAGAGAAGATCGCGGTAAAGAAGGAATTTGGGCCTTCTTACAGAAAAGCAGTTCCTGTCTTGTCTATCAACGGGACAAGATCAGTAGTACTACCGCCCCTTGCTGGTAAAAAGGAGAACCGAGTCATATCCATCGACCTGGTTAAACCACAATCAAGTGGCCGATAACAAATAGTAGGCCAAGTGGACTCCCAAGAAGTAGCAGAACACCAATGTTTGCTACGAATACAGAGGCTCAAACTGGAAGTCTGATCACATTTGGAAAATCTACAGTGAAACAACAAGGACTATGCAACAAAGCAATGGAACTTGAACCTCTTAAAACCCAAATTAAAGCTTTTCATCAAGAAACAACAACCTATGATGATGTAACTACAGACTTTGCTAATGAAACAAAGCAAAATCCAAAAGCAATTGGAACAATTGACAGAACAGCATCCGGCTACTTCATCAACTTCGATGATTAATCTGAAGATCTGAGTGAACATAAGAAACAGCCATCAACAAAAACTTTTAAAGATAAAGCTAAGGAACTTTTTCAACAACTGAAAGAAACCTATCTGATTTCTCCATGGATTGAATTTTGGGTGGCCTTAGGTGCATTTATCCTCATACTTTGGCTCATCATGGTACTATGCTTGGGACATTTCATTGAAGGAAAATATGCTAAATGGACACAGCAAGCCAGAAAATCAACTTGGTCCTTAAACCACACACATCTTCACACATCGAGAAAAGAGAACTTTCTTCAGTAAACTTCACAGCCAATCCTATACCAGGCGGTGTAGCATGGGACAAAACTGATTATGAAATCTATGGTCCGGTTGAAATCCTGAAGTATCTACACCAATTCAAAATCTCATTGAGTAACTTTGTAAAACCAAGCTCATTTGCTGATGATTGGGACTTTGAAAGTATTAATGATATGATGTCTGATCTTGTGATGTCTGCTAAACTCACAGAACATGATTATTTGCAGGGTTCGTCTAATTATGATCAGATGTTCTGCTACAACCACTATGGTAACCATTATCTACATAAATCTGCACAACCTAGAAATGTTTTAAATTATAACCAATGGGAACATTGTGCTACTCCTCCAAAAGATAGCTCGAAAACATTTTATGATAAATATTCATACTTTTCAGGGTTTAACACAAGTAATGCAGAAACATTTTATTTCAAATTGACAAATAAGACAGGGACAAAGACCATGCTAACAAACACGAAATTAATATATTCTGATTCATTTTTTGAGCAAATGAATACATTTGGGTTTGATTTCTGGAACAATAATATTGAAGCAAAAACTGTTTGGTGTACAAGAGATTGGCAAGTACAAGGTATAGAATCATTGTTTAGAGCCTGCATGATCCCAGAACAAATTATATTCTTGAATGACACTATTCAACAAACTACCTGTCTTGGCTTAGCCAAAATAAAAGATTTGAACAAACCGTCTATTCCAAAGCCAACAGTGAACATTAATAGCTCTATAGATGTTGAGATAGACGTAAAACATATATTAAACTAAAACAGAAAACATCCTGAATGGAAAAAATGGTTGATCTGGCCCAGAGATACGAATAACTGTCAAGACAGATTCCTGAACAAAATACAGGGGTTCACATTGACTAGGCCAGACCCTAGATATTCCCAGAGACAACATCCAGGGATAGTAACCACCTACAGCGTGGGCAAGCTCGGCCTTCAATGGCTACAAACGTCCACACTGGCTGAAATTAAGCAACACCTAACTTTACTTACAGAAGGTGCTGACTTGCGTGATTTCATTATGGGACCACGCAAACAGCGTCAAAAACGTTTCATAGCGGCCTCTATATGTGCAGCTTACAACGAAGTTTGGAAAGTAACTCAAATTGAGACAGCAGAAAAAATACGGGAAATTGACCGTATTATTTTGGAAAAATCACTTTCTGTGGTGGACAATGGGTTAATGACTCTGTCCTCCAGAATTTTTTCTTTGGACAGCATTGTGTCTTCAGCAATCGATATAATATCGCAAGACTTACTGATGTTACAACACGGTCAGTCCCAATTGCGTTCTATTGTACAGCTTGGCTGGACGTTACAAAATCTGCGTTCTGGCTATGTGCCTTGGCGTTTAATCAACACAACATCATTATTTAATATCTTTAACCTTACTGATAAACAAATCAGTTTGGCGCAGAAGGGTGCTGACTATACAATTCTGAGCATTGAAAGACTTGAGAGATTACCATTGACAATGTCAGAACGACCTGTCATTGAATGGATAATATATGGAATAATAAATATTCCGATAACTACTTTCCAGTTTCAATTCTGCCAAAAATATATACAGGCAGGCCAGTATGAAAGGTTGGGTAAAGGGTACATTAAGTCAATATGGAACTTGCCCTATACACACGAATGTGTCAGTAATAAAGGCCAGAAAGTGTTTCTCAGTGGCAATAATTGTGCAAAATCACTAAGCGGTACACTTCTGTGTCAGGGTATTAGCTTGTATGGAGCCTGTGAAGGGACTTCGAATAACCTTTCATGTTACCAGCTAGGCACACCTGCAACACAAATAGAACCATTCTTTAGGAGACTCTCGAACGGGAGTTACATTCTAATAGTAGATCGCAGATGTTGTAGTTTGCTGCCCGGAAAACCTTATCGCATAACCGTGACTAGGAAGGTCATGTGCTGTGAACGAGTTTTGTTCCCGAACGATTCTCCAGACAGGGAGGCAAGGTTATGGCCCGATTTGAAAATTGCTTCTATTCGAATAGATACTTTAACGTTTTCAGCGCGACCGCGATTCCCCCTCCGGTGCTGGGCCCTAATAAAAACGGGTGTGGTCATGACGGAACGGTTCCGTCATGAGCACAGCTCAACCGTAGCTCATGACGGAACCGTTCCGTCATGAGCATCGAAGGGGTTAAACAGAATGAAGACTGTGCTCCTACAGACGCCGACCAGGCTCACGTCATCAAAAGAAACGTATGTTCTCCAAGTTGCAAGGACAACAGCAGAGATTCATTCATTATTATCAACTAATTCCCCCATACATTTCGCAGAAATACTGAACGAAATCTTAAATATTTCTGATACCACTGGTGTCTCCAGTGTATTTAAAGCAGTGTTTTCGGGTGCTTTAACTCCATTCAAAGCCATCCTGGGTATTTTTCCAGACTTTGTCCATTCCATTTTTGGCGGACTTCCTCTCCTTTTGGGACTAGTAGCGGGTATTCTATTTTTGATCCTGTTATTTCGCTATGGCAAACCATGTCACAGACAAAACACCTGCGACAAGGGAAGAAATGATCCTAGCCATTGGCTACCGGGACCGGGTAACTAAAATCCTTGGACTATCCCGGCTTAGAGACCTGAACATAACTTGGTTTCTTTCATTTAGACCAATGTGGCAAAGTTGTATTATGCCTGTATTAAGGTGCTTGCTATGCGGCGAAGAATGCGTGTTGGACACCTGTCTGGCACTACAATCGGATGTGCCAATGGACGCAGATACCATGTTGAGTCCGGTAACGGCTCATGCATTGTGCTGTCCCCAGCGGCTACCAATCCTGATGACGGCATTCGTGGAGACTTCACCACTACGATTGAGGGGTAGTGAAGTACAAGATGAAAGCAGCATCGATCAGGTACGACCTTCAGTCAGCTATGCTGATCAAAACATCAATGGAGGCAATCATGCTCAGGCTCATGAATGCATGGTAACAACTTTTTCCGAATTAGTGGAACTTGCGCAAGAAGCTGTTGACAGTTTTTTCAACAGTCTAAATGATATGATGTTTTCACCAGAGCAGCAGGAATAACTTTGAGCAGACTAGCACTTGGAGTTCCCTACATGCTGAATTTGGCCTTCAACTTTTAAAAAGCGATATGGAAAAAAAAATTCTCATCATTTTTTCAGACTGCAAGAACCTTCTTCCCCAATTCCCAAATATTTACGATTTTTTGGGACACTTATCTTCTGCTTAAAGTAGACATTATTCTTAGAGAACTAAATTTCTATTCTAGGTAGTCACGAGACATTCGCTATCCTCTAGCACTATTATACATAACTTTATGATTGTGATGAAATGGTCTCGCACTTTTTTCTGTATTAAGAGCCATTTCATGTGTGGTTTTCGCATTTATTCATGCTGATTTTAAAAAAATATGCATTATGTGTTTAGCATTATTAGACTGCTTGTGCATATAGTACATGTGATAGTACATGTGATTGTGTTTCGTATATTTAGCAGTTTCAATTTTTCAGGATACATATGAATGTATTTTGGGGTGGTACGGTATACACAAACGCTACCGGTTTCACTATGCCTAGATTTGTAAATATGGACATAGTCTACGTGGAGTGGGTGTGATGTATTCCTATAGGTACTGTATCGATTCCCCTATTCCTGACCCTGGTTTGGTTAATAATTAACTAGCAGCCATCCAACGGTGCAGAAACTGTTATCTGATTAAGCCACACCACGGCACAGAAGCGCGTTATGTGATTAGGTCATAACGCATGCCATCTAATTAGACAAGCGATATTCCTCCAGCCCCTGATAAGGCATACGGAGTTCTCAAAACAAATCAAACCTACAGCGACCTGGGAAATTCCCATAGCTATTGTTTTGATTTCACCGAGAACTTCAGCAAAAGAATGTGCGAACGAGCCCGTTCATATGACATCCTTATTGACGTATATATGTCCATCCTTACGTCAATCTCGGCACCTTTCAGGTATAAATATTACCGACATTGCCTTAAGCAAACACATGCGGTGGTGACGAGATTGGAGCAGCGAGACGTGCTGAGGAGCCCAGCAGAGAGCGAAGCCCACAGGCGCTGCCCCGCCTTCCTGACGCGCTGAGAACGAGACGCTGCCTTTCTCCTGCTGAGAAATCCAGCTCCGGCGCTTCCAAGCAGCCCTCGCAGGCAGCTGGAATATCAAGACCTGGGATAAGAGATACCAGCCCTCCATCATTCTAGATCTCAGGTACAGAACTGAATAACCCCTTGCAGAGAATTCTCGAGTCAGTCCCTTGGCAAAGCAAACTTAACTTAAACTGCTACTTATCTACTCCCGCCCACGTATTAGGCTTAGGTCAGGTACACTGGGGTAGGCGTGGTTAGAAGCACCAGTTGAGTACGATTAGTCAAATGTATATATGTATTTATCTATTTTATCCATTTTAAAGTATCATATGGCTCAGAAACCATATCAATGCTTTTACAGTATTATTTTATAATTCTGTCTTTACTGTATGCACTTTACTTAACTATAAGTATTACAATAATAGCGATCCATTTCTCTTGTATGAGAAAGGAGACTGATCAATAAATAACATCTTTTTATTGAACACGCCCGTCTCTTCCTTTTCTCTACAATCTGGTGAAACTAAGAATGCACTGAACTGACTGAGTAAAATAAGTTGTCTTTTGTTTTCACACGACTCTAGAGATACACTCTTGATTAGGGGAGAGCAAAGTTGTCATGTTCTATGGTTGTCAGAAACTAAATCCCTTCTTGTCTATCCAGGGAGGTTAAAATCCTCCTAGTCTATTCGAGAAAGTTTCTAGTGAACTCTGAGCTAGCTGGCAAACACAAAACTTTAAGTCTAATATCGTCGGTAGAAGACCTAGTTAACCTCTGCCCTAGGTCTATACTATTGAAGATATTATTCCAATGCGCAGAGCCTATTGGGATAATAGGAACTACACTACATGTTGGTGTGTCACAGAGCAGAGTCGTGTGGAGTGGAGTGGAATAGCGTAAGTAGTAAACTGTCATAAATTTAGTGGGGTCTTGTACAGTAAAGTGTAGGGCTGTGTCATAGAGTATAGAACATGGTTGTATAGTGGATTAGAGTGTTGCACAATGGAGTATACGTTCATAGAGTGGAGTATAGAGTTGGACAAATGTGTGTATGGGGAAGAGTAGAGTGTCGTAGAGTGCCATGAAGTTCATATTACTCTGCCACAGTATAATGTTCACTGCGCTATTTCTCCAGAAGTAAGTCTTCAGTTGGTTCACATGGAACACCCTTTGAGGTTAGTGTGTTACCTGTGTCCAGCAAACAGTTCACATCAGACACTTTCCACTTCCCCTTGTGTGGTCCACACCACTTATCCTCCAAAGCTTTCCCAGATATGAGCTTTCACACCAACATCGCCAGACCCTCCTAATGCCCAATCAGCATTGCTTTCTTGAAATATCACTCCTTTTATTAGCTCCTGAGTAGCCTGAAGGTTTTTCATCACCTGATCCATGTATTGCCCCATCAAATTCTGAGGCCAATCACATAGTCAACCACATCATTTTGTGCGAACTTGGAAGTTCCTTCCACCCTTTGCTAATCAACCTGAGTGGGCCCCAGACTGGGTGCTCACACAGAAGGCAAAGTGACTGAAATCCATGCCCTTGTCGGGAATCTCCTCGTTAGTGAATATGAGACATGGCAGGAGAAGATCCCAGTTCCTTCTGAAGTTCTCTGCAAAAGCTCTTATTATACTTTTAAGGGTTTTGTTAAACGTCTCCAATAATCCCTTGGTTTGTGGATGGTATGCAGCAGAGAAAGGATGTCATACCAGCTTGCTATCACATCCCTGTACATATGAGGGGATTTGAAATTGGTTCCCTGGGTGAAAAGCACAGTCTTTGGAAATACAGTCCAGAAAAGATGCCCAGGAGAGCTCTAACTCCCATCTATGCAATTGTGTTTTTCAAAGGTGCCACTTCTTGACACCTGGTGCCAGGATCCACTGCAACCAAAATGTCCTGACTCTGAGGGGAGGTGCACGAGCCTCTACCCTGGGCTGCTGGGTAGTTCATCTGAAGGCAGAGAGCTGAAGGGGACAGACCTGTGTCATCAGCACTACTTGAGTGGGGTGAAGTGGGGAGCCATTTAGACAGTCACCTTGAGGTTTGTCTTAAGCTTTCTAGAGTGTTCATAGGACTTTACTCTTTCTGGTCCCGACACCCTGGGAAAGAACGTGCATGTGCGTGATCCACAGGATCAGAATCAGCTTCAAGCCCGGTCATTGTACTGCCAGCCACGCACATTGCTCGCATGCGTGCTATCTCTTTGTACCATACATTATCTTAACAGCATCTGACTAGCATTTTCTAGCTTTACTATTGCACCAAAATGCATTCGTTTTAATGTCATTCTTTTTTTGAAAGGCTCTTGGATTTCTATCCATGGGCTGTGTTTGGTGCGTATCATTGGAAGAGATTTCTAAAGTATCAGGTTTCAATTTAGTTATGCACACATATTTCTAAACGTAATGGGGTATACTGATGGGCCAGTGTGCGTCGCTCTTGCACCACTCAATGTGGTGCAAGAGCGATGCAAATCTTAAATGTGATTTATGCAGTCATGCAGGGCCACTTTGCGTGGCCCCGAGTGGCTCCATAAATCTGGAGAAAATCAAGCAACACAAATCGCTGCGTTGCTTACTCTGCCTGTGATGGCGTTCCATGGGCGTTGCGTAAGTGTTCCCATGAACCTCCCATGGTTTTTGACGCATTCTCAGATATACAAGAACTGGTAAAACTGGGAAAGTGCCAAAAGATATGCCTTCCCAGGAGAGGGGTAATGTGGAGAAATATCTTTATTTCTCCTCGTTGCTTCCTCTTTCAGAATGCAGCACACATCGAAAGAGGAATGTGCTTTTCAGGATTGTTTTTGTGTGGAGGAAGGTGCCCCTTCCTGCACAAAATAAATACTGCATGCAACTGCATTGGTGCTAGGCTGCGAAAAGGGAAAAGAACAATTGATAAACAGAATGCAGAACAATATCATGCATTCACCCCAGTACAGAGATCTGGACCTAAATGCACAGTTTTTTTGCTAACCATGCCATTCCAGTTTGGACCCAGCCATATGCAAATCAGCCTTGACCCTGTGCCCAATGGGAACAGTCCAGCCCAAACTGCCAGGCCAGGTCCTCCCTGGAATGAAAACATGCATCCTAGGACCGGTTTCGGGCTTTCAGCCCTCATCAGCCAGGATAGCTTGACTCCAGTGGCATGGAGAGGACGGGACCCATGTCTGGGCATACCCGTCACACTCGGGTGACAAATGGACAAAGAACAATTGATGGACAGAATGTAGAACAATGTCATGCATTCACCCCTGTACACAGATTTGAGCAGAATAAACTGTGACCCGTGCGCCAATTATATACACAAATGAAAACACAGATTCTCAAAATAATTCAGTGACTTCTTCTCAGAGTCTCAGCAGAGTTTTTCACTAGTGTGTCAAGTAACAAAGACAAACAGCAGTACAGACTACTTACTTACTCATATATTGGCCCAGTACACGAGGGCTTTTAGCTTTTAGAACTTACAGAATTATTTCACAATTTACATATGACAACAGCTCAAGCAGGTCCTACTTGGTACGCCAGTGGAGGGCTACATAGATTGCCTTTGCTAGAATGTTAGCACTGTCTGTTCTTACCAGGGGCTCTGAAAAACAGCCTTCCATACTATGAATAAAGCTTGAAACTCTCAGTTAGTCAGGGACATAGGTAAACCAACATTCTGGATATGATCGTTCCATGAACATTTCAACAAAAAGCAAACCCTTAAATAACCTTAGCTTTATCACTGTTCACTCTTCCAAGGTGCTCACAGCTTTCTGAGAAGCTCTTTGTACTCGGCTCCTTCATTCCACATCCATCACAGACACCGTTGCTCTAGATGTAACACAAGTTATCACTCAGTAGATGATGTAGCACTAAATAAGAACCCTAAAAAAATAGAAATTACTTTTGTATATAAAAATGTAATTTAAATCCCTCTTGTAGCAGAATACATACAAGTACTGAACATTTGGTGGCATTTATATGGTTTATTAACAAGGGGAGTACCAGGACAACAATAGTTTTTGTTATCCTGAATAAATGAGGCATTGGTTCGATAAAAAGGACTGAATTAATAGGAGTGTAGCCCGGATCTCTGTATTATAAGTAGCACTTCTCTCTTCATCAACACTGGAGTGCTAGTACCATCTCAAGAAAAAAAACCCTCGTCAGTCCTGGGAAGACTGAAAGCAGAGCCATTCTGGGAGCAGTCACACTGTCGAGATAGGACCCCCTTCTAATGCCACCTCTGCCAGACTACCTGCTGACAGCAGTCACACTGTCGAGACAGGACCCCCTTCTAATGCCACCTGTGCCAGACTCCCTGCTGACAGCAGTCACGCTGTCGAGACAGGACCCCCTTCTAATGCCACCTGTGCCAGACCACCTGCTGACAGCAGTCACACTGTCGAGACAGGACCCCCTACTAATGCCATCTCTGCCAGACTCCCTGCTGACAGCAGTCACGCTGTCGAGTCAGGACCCCCTTCTAATGCGACCTGTGCCAGACTCCCTGCTGACAGCAGTCACACTGTAGAGACAGGACCCCCTTCTAATGCCACCTGTGCCAGACTCCCTGCTGACAGCAGTCACGCTGTCGAGTCAGGACCCCCTTCTAATGCGACCTGTGCCAGACTCCCTGCTGTCAGCAGTCACACTGTCGAGACAGGACCCCCTTCTAATGCCACCTCTGCCAGACTCCCTGCTGACAGCAGTCACACTGTTGAGACAGGACCCCCTCCTAATGCCACCTCTTCCAGACTCCCTGATGACAGCAGTCACACTGTCGAGACAGGACCCCCTTCTAATACCACCTCTGCCAGACTCCGTGATGACAGCAGTCACACTGTCGAGATAGGACCCCCTTCTAATGCTACCCGTGTCAGACTCCCTGTTGACAGCAGTCACACTGTCGAGACAGGACCCCCTTCTAATGCCACCTCTGCCAGACACCTGCTGATAGCAGTCACACTGTCGAGACAGGACCCCCTTCTAATGCTACTTGTGCCAGACTCCCTGCTGACAGCAGTCACACTGTAGAGACAGGACCCCCTTCTAATGCCGCCTCTCCCAGACTCCCTGCTGACAGCAGTCACACTGTAGTTACAGGACCCCCTTCTAATGCCACCTCTGCCAGACTCCCTGCTGACAGCAGTCACACTGTCGAGATAGGACCCCCTTCTAATGCCAACTCTGCCAGACTCCCTGCTGACAGCAGTCACACTGTCGAGACAGGACCCCCTTCTAATGCTACTTGTGCCAGACTCCCTGCTGACAGCAGTCACTCTGTAGAGATAGGACCCCCTTCTAATGCCACCTCTGCCAGACTCCCTGCTGACAGCAGTCACACTGTAGAGACAGGACCCCCTTCTAATACCACCTCTGCCAGACTCCCTGCTGACAGCAGTCACACTGTCGAGACAGGACCTCCTTCAAATGCCACCTGTGCCAGACTCCATGCTGACAGCAGTCACACTGTAGAGACAGGACCCCCTTCTAATGCCACCTCTGCCAGACTCCCTGCTGACAGCAGTCACACTGTCGAGACAGGACCTCCTTCTAATGCCAACTCTGCCAGACTCCCTGCTGACAGCAGTCACACTGTCAAGACAGGACCTCCTTCTAATGCCAACTCTGCCAGACTCCCTGCTGACAGCAGTCACACTGTCAAGACAGGACCTCCTTCTAATGCCAACTCTGCCAGACTCCCTGCTGACAGCAGTCACACTGTAGAGATAGGACCCCCTTCTAATGCCACCTCTGCCAGACTCCCTGCTGACAGCAGTCACATTGTCGAGACAGGACCCCCTTCTAATGCCACCACTGCCAGACTACCAGCTGACAGCACAAATTATCTTGACCTTTTAGGTGAACAATCTACTTTCTGCACAATGAGCAGTCAAATAACATTAATCCAAATAAATATTTTTTGTTTTATTACATATCCAAAACATACATTTCTTTTTATCATGTAAAATTGAGTCATTATTGTGTACGTTATATAGCGTCATAATTAGTTCTAGGAATATAACAGCATGGTGAAATCAATCTCTTTTTTCATTCCTTTTGTGGATCAATCATTTCATAATTCGGCTTCATCTGCCATCTACAATTGTTGTCCAAAAATAATGTAAAATGGTGATTTTGTTCACATGGTGCTCGGCCTGGCTATCACACGGTGTGAGGCTCTGTGACCTTTGTTAATGATCCCTCACTCTTTTAAAGAGAAGCCTTGTGGTCCACCTGGCTATCACGCAGCTGCAGCTCTGTGACCTTCATTATTGATCCTGCACTCTTCTGAAGTGTGTTCAGCCTGGCTACCATACAGTTGCAGCTCTGTGACCTTCATTATTGATCCTGCACTCTTCTGAAGTGTGCTCGGCCTGGCTATCACACAGCTGCAGCTATGTGACCTTCATTATTGATCCTGCACTCTTCTGAAGTGTGCTCGGCCTGGCTATCACACAGCTGCAGCTCTGTGACCTTCATTATTGATCCTGCACTCTTCTGAAGTGTGCTCGGCCTGGCTATCACACAGCTGCAGCTCTGTGACCTTCATTATTGATCCTGCACTCTTCTGAAGTGTGCTCGGCCTGGCTATCACACAGCTGCAGCTCTGCGACCTTCATTATTAATCTGGCACTCGTCTGAAGCTGCGTGCTGGTTATCACACAGCTGCAGCTCTGCGACCTACATTATTGATCCTGGGCTCTTCTGAAGTGTTTTCAGCCTGGCTATCACACAGCTGCAGCTCTGTGACCTTCATTATTGATCATGCACTCTTCTGAAGTGTGCTCGGCCTGGCTATCACACAGCTGCAGCTCTGTGACCTTCGTTATTGATCCTGCACTCTTCTGAAGTGTGCTCGGCCTGGCTATCACACAGTTGCAGCTCTGTGACCTTCATTATTGATCCTGCACTCTTCTGAAGTGTGCTCGGCCTGGCTATCACACAGCTGCAGCTCTGCGACCTTCATTATTAATCTGGCACTCGTCTGAAGCTGCATGCTGGTTATCACACAGCTGCAGCTCTGCGACCTTCATTATTGATCCTGGGCTCTTCTGAAGTGTTTTCAGACTGGCTATCACACAGCTGCAGCTCTCTGACCTTCATTATTGATCCTTCACTCTTTTGAAGTGAGGTACGCGGCCTGGCTATCACACAGCTGCAGGTCTGTGACCTTCATTATTGATCTTGCACTCTTCTGAAGTGTGCTCGGCCTGGCTGTCACACAGCTGCAGCTCTAAGACCTTCATTATTGATCCTGCACTCTTCTGAAGTGAAGTATTTGGCCTGGCTATCTCACACCTGCAGCTCTGTGACCTTCATTATTGATCTGGCACTCGTCTGAAGCTGCGTGCTGGTTATCACACAGCTGCAACTCTGTGACCTTCATTATTGATCCTGCACTCTTCTGAAGTGTGCTCGGCCTGGCTATCACACAGCTGCAGCTCTGAGACCTTCATTATTGATCCTGCATTCTTCTGAAGTGAAGTACTCTGCCTGGCTATCACACAGCTGCATCTCTGTGACCTTCATTATTGATCCTGCACTCTTCTGAAGTGTGCTCGGCCTGGCTATCACACAGCTGCAGCTCTGAGACCTTCATTATTGATCCTGCACTCTTCTGAAGTGAAGTACTCTGCCTGGCTATCACACAGCTGCATCTCTGTGACCTTCATTATTGATCCTGCACTCTTCTGAAGTGTGCTCGGCCTGGCTATCACACAGCTGCAGCTCTGTGACCTTCATTATTGATCTGGCACTCGTCTGAAGCTGCGTGCTGGTTATCACACAGCTGCAGCTCTGTGACCTTCATTATCGATCCTGCATTGTTCTGGAGGGAAGTACTCTGCCTGGCTATCAAACAGCTGCAGCTCTGCGACCTTCATTATTGATCCTGGGCTCTTCTGAAGTGTTCTCAGCCTAGCAATCACACAGCTGCAGCTCTGTGGCCTTCATTATTGATCCTGCACTCTTCTGAAGTGTTCTCAGCCTAGCTATCACACAGCTGCCGCTTTGTGACCTTCTTTATTGATTCTTCACTCTTCTGAAGTGTACTCGGCCTGGCTATCACACAGCTGCAGCTCTGTGACCTTCATTATTGATCCTGTACTCTTTTGAAGTGTACTCGGCCTGGCTATCACACAGCTGCAGCTCTGTGATCTTCATTATTGATCCTGCACTCTTCTAAAGTGTTCTCGGCCTGGCTGTCTCACAGCTGGAGTTCTGCGACCTTCATTATTGATCCTGCACTCTTCTGAAGTGCGCTCGGCCTGGCTATCACACAGCTGCAGCTCTGTGACCTTCTTTATTGATCCTGCACTCTTCTGAAGTGTGCTCTGCCTGGCTATCACACAGCTGCAGCTCTGTGACCTTCATTATTGATCCTGCACTCTTCTCAAGTGTTCTCAGCCTGACTATCACACAGCTGCAGCTCTGTGACCTTCATTATTGATCCTGCACTCTTCTGAAGTGTGCTCGGCCGGGCTATCTCACAGCTGCAGCTCTGTGACCTTCATTATTGATCCTGCACTCTTCTAGTTCAAGTTCAAGAATTTATATAGCGCACTACTCACCCAGAGGGTCTCAAGGCGCTTGGGGAGGGGGTTAATTATTTATCGAATAGCCAGGTTTTAAGTTCTTTTCTGAAGGAGATGTGGTTCTGTGTAAGGCGGAGGTGAGTGGGGAGTGAGTTCCAAGTCTTGGCCACCAAGTAGGAGAAGGATCTACCTCCCATGGTGGATCTTTGGATACGCGGAACTGCGGCGAGGCCTTGATTGGAGGATCTTAGTTGGCGGGTGGGTGTGTAGAAGGATAGTCGAGTGTTGAGGCATTCGGGCCCTAGTTTGTAGAGGGCCTTGTGTGCGTGGGTGAGGAGACGGAATGTTATTCTCTTGTTGACGGGAAGCCAGTGGAGGTCTTTCAGGTGGCCGGTAATGTGAACTTGGCGAGGGATGTCCAAAATGAGTCTCGCTGATGCGTTTTGGATGCGTTGGAGTTTTTTCTGTAATTTGGCTGTAATTCCGGCGTAGAGGGTGTTTCCGTAGTCTAGTCGACTCGTAACCAGTGCGTGGGTGACAGTCTTTCTTGTTTCGGTGGGGATCCAGTGGAAGATTTTTTTGAGCATACGAAGTACGTTGAAGCAGGAGGATGAAACGGCGTTGACTTGTTTGGTCATCGAGAGTGAGGAGTCTAGGATGAAGCCAAGGTTACGTGCGTAGTCTGTGGGTATGGGTGCTGAGCCCAGATCCGAAGGCCACCATGAGTCGTCCCAAGCAGAGGGGGATGATCCTAGGATGAGCACTTCCGTTTTGTCTGAGTTAAGTTTTAGGCGGCTGTTTTTCATCCATACGGCTACTTCTTTCATGCCTTCGTGAAGATTGGTTTTGGCGGTGTTGGGGTCTTTGGTGAGGGAAAGGATCAGCTGGGTGTCGTCAGCGTAGAAGATGATGTTAAGGTTGTGTTGACGTGCGATGGAAGCGAGTGGACTCATGTAAACGTTGAAGAGGGTGGGACTGAGTGATGATCCTTGTGGTACACCGCAGATGACTTCGGTGGCCTCTGATTTGAATGGGGGAAGTCGGACTCTCTGAGTTCTCCCAGCTAGGAACGAGATGATCCAGTCCAAGGCTTTTCCTTTTATGCCGATGTTGCTGAGGCGTTGTATGAGGGTGTTGTGACAGACAGTGTCGAAGGCGGCGGAGAGGTCGAGTAGAATGAGGGCCACTGTTTCTCCGTTGTCTAGTAGTGTTCGGATGTCGTCTGTTGCTGCGATGAGGGCGGTTTCGGTGCTGTGTTTGGCTCGAAAGCCGGACTGCGAGGGATCGAGGGAGTTGTTGGATTCGAGGAAGGCGGCGAGCTGGCTATTGACGGCTTTTTTGATGACATTGGCCGGGAATGGGAGGAGGGATATGGGGCGGTAGTATTTAAGTTCAGAGTGGTCTGCTGTGGGTTTCTTCAGGAGGGCGCTGACTTCGGCATTTTTCCAGCTTTCTGGGAAGGTAGCAGAGTTGAAGGAGCAGTTGATGACATCACGGAGATGGGGTGCGATGATGGAGTCTGCTTTGTTGAAGATGTGGTGGGGACAGGGGTCGGTTGGCGAGCCGGAGTGGATGGAATTCATAAGGCGGATAGTGTCTTCCGTGGTGATTGTGTTCCAGGCGCTGAGGTTGTTAGAGGGCGGTTTAGGTTCTGATGGGGGTGGAGAGGATTATTCGTTGGAACTGTTTTCGAAGCTGTTATGTATGTCGGCAATTTTGTTGTAGAAGAAGGAGGATAACGAATCGCAGAGGTCTTGGGAGGGAGTGATGTCGTTTGAGGCTGCGGTGGGGTTGGTGAATTCTTTGACGATGTTGAATAGTTCCTTGCTGTTATGGGCGTTGTTGTCGAGTCGATTCTTGAATGCTGATTTCTTGGTGGATCGAATCAGCTGGTGGTGTTTGCGGGTGGCTGCCTTGAAGGTGGTCATGTTGTTGGTGGTTGGGTTTTTTCTCCATGTTTTCTTGAGAGTACGGCATAGTTTATTGGATTTCTTGAGGTCATCGTTGAACCAGGGGGCCTTTTTGCTGTCTTGTTTGGTGTGATGGTTTTTCAAGGGTGCTAATTCGTCAGCGCTGTGAGTGATACATTGTTTGAAGTTGATGGCTGATTGGTTTGGGTCTGATGAGAGGGCGGGTGGGTTTTCGTTGAGCGATGTGAGGAGTTGGTCGGTGGTGATTTTGTTCCATTTTCTTCGGGGAATAGGTTGTGGGGGGTTGTGGGTCGAGGTGGTTTTGTAGCTGAAGTGAACACAACTGTGGTCCGTCCAATGGATAGCTGTGGTGCGATCGAAGGAGATGTGTTTGCTTGAGGTGAAGATTGGGTCGAGCGTATGTCCGGCTACATGGGTGGGGGTGTCAACAAGTTGTTTGAGGCCGAGATTGGCCAGGTTGTCAAGAAGTGTGGTGGTGTTGCTGTCGTTTTTCTTTTCCAGGTGGAAGTTGAGGTCTCCTAGTAGAATGTAGTTCTCGGAGGCGAGGGCATGTGGACTGATGAAGTCAGTGATGTCTTCGCTGAATTGTTTACGGGTGCCTGGAGGCCTGTAGATGAGGGTGCCTCTGAGTGTGGTTCTAGGGTCGGTGTGGATCTGGAAGTGGAGGTGTTCGGCGGTTGTAAGGTTATCGTCGGAGCTGGTCGTGATTTTGATGGTGTTCTTATGGACGATGGCGATTCCTCCTCCTATTTGAACTGAGCGGTCTTTTCGGATGATCTTGTAATTGTCCGGGATGGCTATGGCGATGTTGGGTGTTGATGATGCGTTCATCCATGTTTCAGTAAGGAAGGCAACGTCCGGTGATGTAGTGTCGAGTAGATCCCAGAGTTCGGTGGCGTGTCTGTGGACCGAGCGGGTGTTCAGCAGGATGCACTTCAGGTGGTTAGAGTCGGAGCTGTGTTTGGGGTTAGTGGATGTGGTATGGGTCTTGATGCTGGTAAAATTGCAGGAGTGGCAAGCAAAGGGACCGTGGGTACGTCCCGGGGCAGCTTCGTAGCATTGAGGTGTGCGTCCGGGGTTAAGGGCTAGGAGGGTGGCGGCGTCATACGTTATGCTGGAGGAGTGCAGAATGTGGGGGCCAGGGGGTCTGGCGCTGGGTGCGGTCCAGGCGCGGACGGGCGTAGGCGGGCTTACCTTTGGCGCACCTTCGGCGCGCATGGGGCGCTTCCGCTGCGTGTGACCGCTGCGCGCGGGAGCATCTGTCATATGCGGATAGTGGAAGGGGAGGGGCGAGGGAGGGTCAGCTGGGAGGCGGGGCGGGCTGTGGAGGACGGGCTTTGAGGCACGACAACAAGTAAGATGGCAGCGAAAAATGAAACTAGAGATAGGCAGGGGGACTGAGATGAAATAATGGCTGAGACAATGTGTCTGACAAGCGCGACAATTATCGATTTAAAATACAGGCAATGCACAATCAAATAACACAGCACAAATAGCGCTGCAGCTAGAAGAGCGCGATTCAGAGCATGGTGCTATGAAATCCTAAAAGCGCTACAAATACTTCTAATGTTCAACAATGGAAATCGCGCTATAGCGTTATACAATAAAGGATCCAGCAGATTAGAGCAGCAGATCAATAAGTAGCGTAGCTAACGATACCAGGTGATGGCTGGGAGTGAAGGGAGCGACCGCTTCTGACAGCGCTTACGGGTGTTGGAGCGGGCTATGCAGTCCGTGGGAGGGAGGGTCAGCTGGGAGTCGGGGCGGGCTGTGGAGGACGGGCTTTGAGGCACAACAACAAGTAAGATGGCAGCGAAAAACGAAACTAGAGATAGGCAGGGGGACTGAGAAGTGTGAACTCTGAAGTGTGCTCGGCCTGGCTATCTCACAGCTGCAGCTCTGTGACCTTCATTATTGATCCTGCACTCTTCTGAAGTGTGCTGAGGAAAATGAAATTTTGGCTGACCAGGATGCCCCCTACGTATACCCTATGTTACATGTGTGTGCATGTCATCCATGCATATTTCCTTGTAGTGGCCTGAATCACTAGGCCCCTGCAATCATGTCCTGCATTAGAAATGCCAGTCATCAAAGTCTCCCAAACGTTAAGGTAGCATAAGGCCCATGTATTTTACATTGTGCACTTTTAAATAAATATCGTACTGAGCCCTTTTTGTGGTTCAGATTGAACCACCAGTCCCTGAATTCATGTTTTCATGACTCCTGACACACTGAAAGCCCAGCAAGAGGCCTGCCAAGACAGTATTATGAATAACAGTTATCTGTTGCTTTACAGAATCACATTACAGTCTGGTGAAGAAGGTACACAGAACCCATCTGCATAGATAGGGCCCAGCCATTCTGTCTCTGTTTAAGTGGATTACAGTGCTTGCATCCATAGAAAGCTCATGCAATGAACGAATAATCAGATAATACATCCCCTGACTCTAGATATCAGTTGTACTAGATGTGCTGGTCGCCTTGACACAAGAGATCTCTCTACTAGGTTGAAAGTCAGCTTCCTCCCAGTTACACGTCAATTGCACGTCATGCTCATGTTGCACACAAGTAGGACAAAGTTCGAGCTGGTCATGCAAACTCCTCCTCTAAGTACCCACCCACCTATGACACCTACCTATCACCTACCTATGACTCATCGAAGTACACACCCTCATGTACGCCCACATGCTCTTATCTCTTTCTTTCTTGCTCTGCCTGGAGCGCTCCGCCCTATGTACAAGGAGTAAAATGTATATATTCTGTTCATTGTTATTAAATGTTAGATTACTCTTCCTGAACCTCAGTGGTGATGGAACATATTCTCCCTTTGACTCGAGTTATTGGAATAAAGCCCATTTTAACTTGGACACCACGGATCCTGTCTCTCATTTGATGCATGATACTTTGTTAATGCCTAGAAATTCTGCCAGGGTAATATTTTATTTACCACACTGGCTATCTCACAGCTGCAGCTCTGTGACCTTCATTATTGATCCTGCACTCTTCTGAAGTGTGCTCGATCTGGCTATCACACAGCTGCAGCTCTGTGACCTTCATTATTGATCCTGCACTCTTCTGAAGTGTGCTCGGCCTGGCTATCACACAGCTGCAGCTCTGCGACCTTCATTATTGATCCTGCATTCTTCTGAAGTGTGCTCGGCCTGGCTATCACACGGCTGCAGCTCTGTGGCCTTCATTATTGATCCTGCACTCTTCTGAAGTGTGCTCGGCCTGGCTATCACACAGCTGCAGCTCTGCGACCTTCATTATTGATCCTGCATTCTTCTGAAGTGTGCTCGGCCTGGCTGTCACACAGCTGCAGCTCTGAGACCTTCATTATTGATCCTGCTCTCTTCTGAAGTATGCTCGGCCTGGATATCACACAGCTGCAGCTCTGCAACCTTCATTACTGATCCTGCACTCTTCTGAAGTGTGCTCGGCCTGGCTATCACACGGCTGCAGCTCTGTGGCCTTCATTATTGATCCTGCACTCTTCTGAAGTGAAGCCTTGTTCTCGGCCTGGCTATCACACAGCTGCATCTCTGCGACCTTCATTATTGATCCTGCACTCTTCTGAAGTGAAGCCTTGTTCTCGGCCTGGCTATTACACAGCTGCAGCTCTGCGACCTTCATTATTGATCCTGCATTCTTCTGAAGTGTGCTCGGCCTGGCTATCACACAGCTGCAGCTCTGTGACCTTCATTATTGATCCTGCTCTCTTCTGAAGTGAAGTACTAGGCCTGGCTATCACACAGCTGCAGCTCTGTGACCTTCATTATTGATCCTGCACTCTTCTGAAGTGTGCTCGGCCTGGCTATCACACAGCTGCAGCTCTGTGACCTTCCTTATTCTCCTGCTCTTTTCTGAATTAGCCTTGAGCACAGCCTGGCTATCACAGAGCTCCAGCTTTGTTTGCTCAGAGTCCAGCGTACACCCGCAGGGTTTATGTAAAATGAGAGTTCCGTTTTGCTCATAAACTCAGAATATTATTTGTGTCAGGATTAAATATCATTCATGCTCCTTCTCTTCTGAATCCAGATTTCTGTTCTAGGCCAAAGCAACCAGAACTGTAAAGCAGAGAGTCAGTAGTTCTGCATTCTAGCTTCTAAGCACTGGAATTCTTTGCTATTCAAGATTCAATTATTACCTAGCCGTCAAGCTTTCAGAAACCTGTTAATAACTAAAATGTTTCAACTTCTCTGTCTCCTCGGATTTGATTGAATGATGATGGAAATGAGCATCATTTCTTCCACATCAGTGCTTCAGAGGTAAATTGTTAGACCTGGCATCATTGGCGGGAGTCTCCCTTCCATTTTTGACCGATTTCCTCCTCTGTTTTTATATGTTTTTGCTGGATTTATGCTTTGGGCACTGTGCCACTGCTAATCAGTGCCACCTTGCAAGTGCTCCCTATGTTAAATTGATGTACTAATTGGTTATTCCATGATTGAGGAATTTGATTTACTGTCAGTCCCTAGTACAGTGCGCCATGTGTGCCCAGGGCTTGTAAATCAAATGCGACTGGTGGGCTTGCAGCACTGGTTGTGCCACCCACCGAAGCAGCTTGTAAAGTGTGTCTCAGGCCTGCCATTGCAAGGCCTGTGTGCAGTCTAGCACTGCCTTGTTGACTTGGTCAAGTGCACCCACGTATCTGTCTCTAAACCTTCCCTTTGCTTCATATTAGACACCCCTATGGTAGGCCCCAGGGTAGGGTGCATTGTAAGTATAAAGTAGGACATGCTCTGATGGGTGTAGTATGTTCTAATAGTGAATTACAGCCATTTTTGTTTTTCACTATTGAGTGCTACCTGTTCTCATAGGCTAGAATGGGCAGTTAAGATTAATACATTCTTATAATCCTAACTGACTCAGGGAAAATGGTACAAATTCGAATTTAGTATGCCTTGACTCAAAATAATAAAATACATATTTTAGTAAAGTATATTTTAATATTCTGTGTTTGCAAATACCACTTTTAGAAAGTAGGTATTTGCTTGCCTAACCATTTGAGCCTGCCTCTGCTGGGTTGTGTATTCCTTGTCTGGGTTTGTGAGTGATAGGGCTGGGGAATTCCAGGAGACTGGCTGGGGTAGCCCAGTGGTGATTTGAGAGATCTGCATCTAGATGGGCGGGAGGAGGTGCACCCGGGACCTGAATAGGGCTGGGCCTTCCCTCTACAATGCTGGCTCCACCTCCTGTGGCCTGTTTGATGTCTCTACCCAGCACTGTGAAAGGAGAGGAGGAATCAGGTCAACAGAGTGCTCCAGAGCTGTATCTTCCCTCCCCTGTGCTGGCTCCACCTCCTGTGGGGCATCTAATGTCTCTGCCCTGCACAGTGAAAAGAAGAAGAGAGTCATGTAAACAAAGTGCTCAGGAACTGTTTTGAACTAGGCAGAGGCCTCTCTGCCTTCAGAGAACAAAGGATTTTGGGGTATAAATATTGGGACCCTGATCTCACGAAATTAGATCACTTCTGGAACAAGAAATCTTTCTGCCTAGGAGAAGAACCAAGGAAGCTGTAGGAGTTGGACTGCCCCTCTGCCAGTGTGCTGTTTCCTGGGTTGGCCTGCAGTGGTTGCTTTATTGCCGAGGGGAAGGAGAAGTAACTTTGTAAGGACTTTCATCTACAGAATATTCTCCAAGGGCTTGAACTGTGCTTGCCTCCTGCTGAAGTCTCAGGAACAAAAGACTTCACCTCCAGCTCCCTCCTGAATTTCCTTGCTGGGAATTCTGACTCCAGTCACTGGAAGCTGGAAGCGCGATGCATCGAAAAGAATCATGTCGCCGCCGCAGCTGAAATTATCGCAACGCAGGAGAAGCTAAACTTTGTTGCATCTCCCTGGAAGCGTGTGTTCATCAAAGCTGCTGCTGTCGCATCACCAGAGAAACGTGACACCATCGAGAGAGTCGCCATCGCATCACCGGAGAAGGGGGTCACAGGGCCTGTCGCGGCTCCAAAGTACAGAGTCTCGCAAGGCTGCCAGGGCGTCATCGCATCGTCAGCCCATCGCCGCATCAAGGGCGCCATCTTCTCGCATCGCAACCGGATCATTGCATCAAGGTGCCATCATGCGTAACACAACGGGCCCGCAAGCCGAGAATCTACGCATCTCCTTCGCTCCGGTAAGGCTCACGACGAGTCCCCTACTCTGCGCAAGAATTGAGGCAGGACACAACCGTTCCCCCGGATCACGGAACCGACGCAACTCCCCTTTTGCGAGCCTTTTGTTTACTTTGTGTATCGCATCCAGGTACTTTGTTGAGAACATTGTTGCATTTGCCAACAACTTGAACTAAGCAACTTGCATCATATTTTAAGTCATCTTAAGTGTAGTATTGTAGATTTTTGTCATTTGTGGTCTTGTGTGTAAAACCTGTGTTGTGTCCATCGGTAGTGTTTTCACTGTATTACTGTGTATATTCACAAATACTTAACACACTGCCTCTGAGATAAGCCTGTCTGCTTGTGCCAAGCTACCAAGGGGATGAGCAGGGGTTATTAAGGAGTGTAATCCCCTTATCCTGACTTAGAAGTAAGGGTCCCTATTTGGACAAAGGTGAATACCATTGCCAACTAGAGACCCCCAGATCTAACACATCCTCATACACAAGAGTACTTGTAGTTCTCACAGTACACTAGCTGCACATCAGAATCGGCTTGCTCCTATGCAATCCCTCTGTGGCTTCCTTGATCTTGTGACGTGAATGTCTAGGCCACACACTTTCGGACCAAAACCATCTCAAACCGGTGATTCAGTGGAGCAGAAGACATGCACCAGTACCTACTAGGAGGCTGTATGCCCCGGCCCTACAGGACAGAGTCTTCTGTGATACTGTAAGTACACATATCGCCATCTTTGAGGCGAACAAAGGGACGGCCTCTACAACAGTGATAGAGTGGGATACCTTTAAGGGTGTCACATAAGGCCTGTGCATCAAGATGTAGCATGGTGTAAAACATGCCTTGCGAGCCCAGAACCTCTCCTATGAACAAACAATATGAACAGCGAAATATATGTGGGATAGCTGCATGAAACGAGAACATAATCACCCCTCTCTGAAAGGAGTAAAGAGAGGCAATGGTCAGACTAGGAACACTACACTATCAGATACTAGCAAGGCTCCTATGGTCGTTGACCCCAAAGACCCCAAGAAACGGCAGTAGATACCCGGAGGAAAGAGATATTGAATGTGCAAGCAGATATAAACCAGGCTTTTCTGTAGTATCACACATCTGTCTACCAGGCCGAGGAGGGAGTGCGAGCTCCTCAATTAGATGAGTATTTGAATAGACTGTCGATTCCCAGACTTAACCCCCTTCGGGGACATACACCAGATGAAACCCTGACCACTGAGGAAATTGGCTTCATGATTGACTATATCACATGCAACAAAACTCCTGGGATGGACAGGTTCTCGTTAGACTTTTACTTCACCTACAGAGCAACCCTCTCTCCAAAGCTACTCCAAATGTACCAACAGGCCCGGCAGGAGGGCACATTGCCGGGATCCCTATGGGAGGCTATGATATTGGTCCTGCCTAAGCCCAACAGGGACCCCCTGGAGATACGGTCCTACTGGCCACGGTACACCGACCACAAGATTTGCAGGAAGGTCCTTGCAAACAGGTTGCTCCCCTGCCTCTCTACATTGGCACCAAGACCAGAATTATTTTGTACCTGGGAGGTAAATGTATCTAAACCTATGACGCCTCTTGCAGCTGATGGAAGAGAATCTTCATGAATTGCCTCCATACACAGCACTCTCACTAGATATAGAGAAGGCCTTCGACACCCTGGGGTAGTTTTACTTAGCGAAAGTGCTGATGTGCATGGAACTAGGCCCAGAAATACTGTACTGGATACATCTCCTCTACACCAACACGCTGGCCCACATCCGGACAGGCAGAGATCTCAGTTTCTTTTGAAGCATGCAGCAAAGATACCCACTGTCAATTACTTTTGCCCTAGCCATGGATCTGTTTGCTGGCCAGTTTTGTTCCCAGGACCCAGCAATCAGTATACTGAGTGAGCCAAATTGAGAGGCCATATCACGGTATGCTGATGATGCATTTGTGTACCTCAGGATCGTGCATTCGTATCTACCACAGGTGACGGATGTTTTAGACGATTTTGGTAGGGCTTCTAGACTAAGGCTAAATTGGACCAAATCCAGCTTATATCCCATGCGCCAACTCAAAACTTAGAACAGGAAGTGCTGCCCCAATTAGCACTGAGATGGCACCTTGACATCTTCAGGTATTAAGTGCTGAACTTACCACACCAACAAAGAACGTATACAGGGCAACTTAGGAGATGTCTAAGGTTTGCAGCTCCCTATCGTTTTAGGGCTCCCTGCCACTATCGACCCATGGGTAGAGTGGAAGTTGCAAAAATGCTGTTAATACATTTATACTGCTTCTCGACCGCCCTCAGTTTACCCGCCCCGGCGCTTCTTCAGGAAATTGGACTCTGTTTCTGGTTTTATGGACTTAATCTGGGGAGCGGACAACAAGAGAGTCGCGCTTCGCAAACTATACTCTACCTTGGAACGGGCTGGGTGGATGTACATTTAAAAGACTAATAAAGAACTACAAACTACTATGTGACTTGAAGACAATTATTTCTCAATACAGCCCTTGTTTGTGATCTCGTTACACTAGAAGAGATGGGAGCCTGGGGTGTCTGATCACAGAAAATCATTTACATATAAAGTGGGGTGAAAGCCTGTTCACAAAGCACAACACAACTTGTTTATGTAACAGTTTGTACATTGCACAGGGAGTGGGATTCAGGTAACAGTGTGAGTGTTGTATGACCGGAGCGGGCAGTCTTAGTTGCTGAGACATGAATCTCTGACAGGTGCATCTTTAACTCTTTCAACTGTTTGAGAGAGGGTGGCAGTCTCAAATTCTGGGGGCACAGATACCAACAGCTTCCCTCATAATCCTTGATTTTTGCATCTACAGTTGGTGCAGATGCCACCTAAGAGAGTAACCTTTCCAGCTAGGTAGTGTGCTTCCTGGAGTCAGCCTCCTTTACTTTTCCCAAACTTTGGTCAGCAAAGGTAAATGTGTCTTCTACTAAAGTGTTCTTAGCTCGATTTTGGTAACGTGGCCTGAGCAGTATGGCACGCTCGAAGGTAAAGCAAAACAGTGGAAGTCACAAATTTCAATACAGTTTATTAAAAATAGACAAGGAACTTAAAGATTCAAAACAAGTTTAGATTAAAAAGAATATTTAATATTTATTCAGAAGCAAAATCTAAAGGTGGGCTGTGATTTAAGGATTATTAATTAGCAAAAACAACTGTCAAAAACAAACAAAAAGGTAAATGAATAAAAAACAAGCAGTTCCACTAAATCAATCAGGAAGTCACCTACAAAATTGTAGCTGACTTCGGTAGCTATGCTCGAGAGGACAAAGATACGTTTAGTCTCTGGTGATGATTAACACTGGAATTTGAAGCAAGGTTTTTGGCTGAATGAGTCTCAGAAGGTGACGAGCTGCACAGAAGTGGCTTGAAGTGCAAAATTCCCACAGAGTAGAGTTGGGCTATCAAGTTGAACCTGAATCCAGGGCCATCAACATGCGGGAAACTTCAAGCAGTTACAACAGCTGCACATTCTTCGGTGCTTCCAAGTTATGGAGATGGTTCAAGGTTGATCATAAGAGCCAAAGCATGGAACGTGGCAGGCCTGAGGCATGGTTAAGGGGATAGCAGGTTCCATTTGAAACAAAAAGAAGATGGAAAGAGGCCACTCGTATGCATCTTTGTAATACGAGGCCATGTCCCATTGGAACAGAAGTCATTAGGACTATTTAGGGTGGAGCCAAGAATGGTTTGCATATGGCTGGCCTCGTCTGTAGTTACACAGGACTAGAGAATGATGTGGTGGGATGTTGTAGAGATTAGCTACCAGTCTATCCATCACCTTTAGTTTTTCTCAATGATGAGCCCTACGTGGTATAGATATGAACAGATGTTGGTCCCATAGAGACCTACGACAAAGGGACTCCTGCTGCAGCCCCCTGGTGAAGCTCATTAAGGATGGAAACAGTTTCAAGTTACATGCATTCCAGACCCTTGGGGGCGAGGCCTCAAAGTTCAGGATCAAATGGACTTTGTGGGTCAGTCATGGCTTATAAACACTCAGCAAACACAACACGCTGAATGGAATGAGGCCACAAATTGTTACAAAAGAATGAGGTTAATTCAAGCATTTCCATCGCACACTGTGAGCTTTTCTCAGTAGACGGTTTGTTGGACAATCAACAGATCGATGTCTTTGTGGCTGCTTCATGCAAAGGTTTTGTGATGCTGAAAGCTCTTCCTCAGGGTTCACAGTGAGCACCTTTTATTCTCCCACATTCTCTCTCTTATGTGGAAAGGTTACATTTACAACTAACGTTTTTGTCACATTGAGAGCACAGATCATTTTCTTTCTCATTGTGGGTTCTCTCTTGTTGAATGAAACTGAATCTCCAGTAGACGCTTCCCTGGCATTTAGAACAATGACGAGATTTTTTCCAGGTAAGTTCTCGCAGGTTGAATGAGACCAGATTTCCGGCTGAAACTTTTACAGCATTCAGAGAGCTAATAAGGTTTTACCCCAGTGTGAGTTCTCTCATGTCTAGTGAGATTTGTTTTATGGCTGAAGCTTTTCTGGCATTCAGAGCACTGATAGGGTTTATGCCCAGTGTGGGTTCTTTCATGTACAGTAAGGTTGTATTTCTGATTGAAGCTTTTACAGCATTCAGAGCACTGAAAAGGTTTCTGTCCAGTGTGGGTCCTTTCATGTGCAGTAAGGCTGGATTTATGACTGAAGCTTTTCTGGCATTCAGAGCACTGATAAGGTTTTTGCCCAGTGTGAGTTCTCTCATGGTGAGTGAGTAATATTTTCCGACTGAAGCTTTTCTGGCATTCAGAGCACTGATAGGGTTTGAGCCCAGTATGGATTCTCTCATGTAGAGTTAAACCGGATTTGTGATAGAAACCTTTTTGGCATTCAGAACACTGATACGGTTTCTGCCCAGTGTGGGTTTTTTCATGTGTAGTAAGGCTGGATTTTTGACTGAAGCTTTTACAGCATTCAGAGCATTGATAAGGTTTTTGACCAGTGTGGGTTCTTTCATGTGCAGTAAGTCTGGATTTATGACTGAAGCTTTTCCAGCATTCAGAGCACTGATACGGTTTTTGCCCAGTGTGGGTTCTTTCATGTGAAGTGAGATTGGATTTGCTACTGAAGCTTTTACAGCATTCAGAGCACTGATACGGTTTCTGCCCAGTGTGGGTTCGTTCATGTACCGTAAGGTTGGATTTGCAAGTGAAGCCTTTCTGGCATTCTAGACACTGATAGGGCTTTCGTCCAGTGCTAGTTTTCTCATGTTTAGTGAGGTGGGATTGATGGCTAAAGCTGTTCTCACATTCATTGCTCTCATTCGAGTTCTTTGTTTCTCCAAGTTGGGTTTGTTCCTGGATACATGCCATCTTAAAACTGAATCTGATTTCTGATCATGTACTTGTTTGTTACAACTCAGCATTAACTTCTAAAATAAATTTCAGATGCTCTTCTTAACATATGTATTTAACTAATTATAGTTTTTTCCTGGAGATCATTTTCCTACCTTTAAAGGCACCGATCTAACTTGTCTTATAAACTTTCACTGAGGAGCCCCTTGTATTTACTAAGATGCTCCTCATGGATTCATATTCTCCAAGTTATGCCCGGGTGAATTCTGTCTAGTTTAATTAGTCTCATTTAGGTATTCTAGTTTATCACATTTGATTTAGGAGTTTTAAAGGCACTTACAAGGTATTTGGGCTTTAGTGTTTGCCTGTTAAGTATGTTTGTTCATTCAAGTAATGGCAGGTAATTAGGGCATGCCAGGGAGGTTTATGAATTATCAATAGTGTAACACTGGCCCCTTTTATACTTTCTGTAGCAGTATATGCTGTTTTTGCACAGTGGCTAAGACAAGTACATGATCCACTTTGGAAGGTTCAGGACACTTGGAAAGTACTCGGATCAACCGAAGAGACAGAGTTGGTGGGGGAAAATCTTCCTATATTGGAAATGATAATCCGGCATCTTTGCCGAAACAACATCTAATAAAGAGCAGTTACAATTTGTTTCTTTTAAACAATCTTTTCTCTCCTCTGAATCACAGGAGACGGAGTCAAAAGCTTGCACTTGTAAATCGGGGATAATAGTATTTTTGACGGTTCTGTCACATCACAACACGTCTACGGATGCTGATCTGTTGGGGAGGGTTTAAGTCTCCAATGCAGTTCTCATAAACCATCAAACAGAATTTGCAACACGAGTTTTCTCAAGTGCTCTGTGTGGGTATCAGTTGTGGCCAATGTTCTCCTTAATCTCAGTTACTGACACTTGGTAAACATTTATGATCATTTTCCTCTAGGGAGTAGACAACTTTCACATTCACCAGTTTCTTCCGCTCCAACATCCTCACCATTCCTGGCACATAGAATGTGTTTCTTCTCTAGAGCTCGAGAATGTTTTAACTTTCCTTGAAAATAATCTTTTTCGTTGCGTTTCACTAAATTTGAACCTTCTTTTTTCTGTTCATGCTTCTGTCACCTGTAGAAATGGAGTCAAAAATTGTAAATGAACACAAAGACAAAATATTTGTGACTTTATACTTTGCACAAAGAAAGCATTAACAAAAATAAGACAGGAAATCAGTTTGAGTTGCATTTCTGATAGTGGTGAAACAGTGTTGATCGGGAGCTTGTGATCACTGGAAATCAAGGATGTGAGAGCAAAAGAAGTAAATATTTAAGAAAGAAACACAGATTCTCAGAAGCAGCCACACTATCAAATTGCAATTTCTGTGGCAACGGCTGGGAACATAGTGAGATATTTGTAATTCTTGTAATAAATTACTAGATGTTATTTACTCCCCTGCCCACCTAGACTGTTAATCTAATCCCTTTTCCAGTGATCTAGGAAGGGACATTTTATTGAACAGCACAACAGTAATGGAAACCAAAAAGGGTCAAAAAAAGAAAAACAGAAAACAGAGGAAAGAGAAAAAAGGCTATCTTCCACTTTCACCACAGGGGTCAGGCGTAGGAAACTCTGCAGTAGGCGTGGGTGGTAAATTCCGCTCGTGGAATTTGCTGAATTTGGGTAATTTACCGTTCTGCGGAGAACACGAAATTGCCACAAATTCTGCGATTCGACTGTTTCGAGGAATTTTTTGCTTGCTTGCAAGATATTTCTCCCCGAGCACGCAAACAGCATTCGCGAACATGAAAAAAGCAGCGCGAACGGGCGGAACAAGCAATTCCGTGTGTTCACTGAACTTTTGCATGCTGGCGGAGATATTTTACAGTTTCGCCAAGCATTGCGTAGCGCGACTACTCAAATTCCGCCCACCCCTACTCTTCAGCAGATGCTTGTGAACCCATACGTTACTTCTGCAGTGCCCCCAAGGTCAGCACCAGGTGCAGTTCCACCGGTCGCACCACCCTAAAGCAAGCCCTGTGTGCATGTGTGTCCACGCATATGTACTGTGTCTTTTGCTTGTAGTAGACAGGAAAAAAAAGGGCAGGATGGGAGGACGCAAAGAGATGGAAGTCAAATCCAGAGAGAAAATACGCAGAAAGAACAGACAGAGGGAGGATGGTATCATGTGGTCTGGAAGAGGAGACAAATATGCCAATTGTTAAGGAACTGTTGGGCAAAACTGACCTAAAAAGAATTGGACCTGCACTACACTCCCAACATGTACCAGGAGGAATGTGGATCCATCAGGTGATTATCAGAAGTTTGATAACAACGAGAATAGTGCACAGAGGGAGTCAAATGTTGAAGTGAAGAGACAAAAAAAACAGAGATCAAGAACGGGAATAGAGAAAGAAGAAACAGGGGAAAAGGAAACTTAAGAGTAATAGGAATCCTTACCTGACAGTTATATTATATTTTGTTCTTCCGAGGGTGGCAGCCAAGCTGCACTGCCTGGTCATCCCAGAATATCTTGAAAGGAAGTAAAGAAATGGTTTTGCGTCAGACGACTATCACACTTCATCACATTTTACAAAAAAACGTCCTGAACTTACAAAACACAAGAATCTCTTGCTCTCTGGATGCCATTGTGAAGCAACTCTGGTTATGATATTAAACCAAACTTTGAAATGCACCGCCAGTCAATTTCAAATCTCCACCATGTGTGGTTGATAAAGTTTATGTGCAAGGATATTTTTCACAATAAGGGACGCTGTATCCGTAAATGCCACAAAAGTTCAAAATTCCTTTAATAATCCAATAAGGTACCAGCCAACGCGTTTCGTTCCGTCAAGCGGAACTTCTTCAGGGCTGTGAAACAGAAAATAAAATATACAAAAAACCCTTGTGAGTACTTCAAAATAACCCACACGTGAAATAATATACAGACAACAATAAAAATTACGTGTACCAAAACAAAGACTAGATTAAAAACCTCATTTACACATGAAATTGCAGCATTCTTAACATACACTATTTCTAGACGTTCTTAGATTTTTATATATATATGCTGCAAGATCAATGGGGTAAGGATCTTCCACATATAATCACAAGTTATGCATAATTACAGTAAAACCAAAGGCGAAGAACTCCCTCGCCAAATCATGTGTTAAAAAGTGAATCCGCACGGATTCCTACATTTCATTTTCAAGCATTAGGAGCAGCGTCCTCATTTTTCTGATCATATATAATTTTTTTTCATATGTTTATAATCAATACTTTGCACCATTTGATTACATTATCAGACATATTTCATTAGTTATCATAATTGTTAGAGTTGTTTCAACAGAAACTCTATTTTCTACATCGGATTTTTGAGGTTATGTGGTCCCGGGGAAACCCATCTTAGATTTCTCCCCACCCTGACTACGGACAAGGTCCCTGGAGCAGTCTTGTTTAGGGAGTGACCCATTATCCCAACCATCATTGGGGCCAGCCCTGGCCCTACGAAAAGGCAGCAACATATCACCTCGTATTTAGATCTTATTGCTACACAACAAAACACATAGAAAAAGTCATGTAACAAGGCATAAAGTCTTCTTACCGCAAAAGATGTTGAAATGGGATGTAATTATATTCCCCCAACGTTGGTGAATGCCAAACGAAGTAAATCCAGAAACACTGATATTTGTTTTATCCGTTTCCTCTGTATATTTTGTTATTCTTCGCAAGTAAGCTGTCTCTTGCCAATAATTTCAAGATAAATGGTAACGATGTAACGTATACCTGTAATCGTATAAGAGTAGTATGAGTGATAGTCCATGAGAAAGATCATTGGATCTCACCCTCTCCCTCATTGACACAGGTTTAGTACCAAGACATTTTTACACCCAAAACGCAGTTTCATATGAAAATTAAAAGTTAGAAGTTAAATTCCATTCCATACCTTATGATTTCAACAACTGTATTTTTCTATTTCTGCATCATGATTTTCGATTTGCTTTATCTTTCCTATTGTCCATATGGCACTAACCTAAAGAAATATGTAAATATTGTGCAATGTAACTTGGTTCTCTTACAATCTATACTTAATCTCAGAGTTATTTACATTTCTTTCCAAATGCGAATAGTAATCGCTTTGGGTGGTTGACATTGTAAGTCACATACCTTAAAACCCGTAACGTGCACGTCCTGCACCGTTATGTTAGTCTGACTTCTGAATCCTCAGTCGACTCTGAATTTCCAAATATTTAGAGGCAGTCACCTGAAGGAAACACGATATGGGCATAGGTATTCGTGTACTACTATTGACCAATCACTCGCAAGAAAAAACTCTAAGGTGACAATTCTTTTTCTTTTTCAAAGTTCACCATTATTTAAACCTACGATATTTTCACCCGAAACAATCGTCCAGTCCAACCTTATGGGCCGCATTAAGTCAGTGGGACGTTTCTATGGATCACTTCCCCCGTGACACCGAACACGGCAAGATAGTGTTTGGGACCCCCAAAGCGGATATAAATGCCGTGAGAGTCAGCCAACCAACATATGTACTTGTACCAAAGCGACCCGCTAAGTTTAGGAAATTATTATCATGCCAAACGTTGTTTAATTGGCATGTCCCAAGTGCGAGAGTCGAGGCTAATTCTTACCTATCAGGGTCAAAGTGTAGGACCCCCAGCTGGCGTCTCCTTCGTCCGCGCGCCAATTCCTTTCCGTAAAGTTTTCCCAGGCTCCTTCCTTCCGATAGATTTAAAGAGGTCCAATCCAAAGCCACGTGTGGAAAGCCCTGAATCTCGCTATCCTTTACCACTAACATATGCGCTAGCGTGGGCGCCATTTTAAGCTAGTCAAAAGCCGGACCTATACTGATTATATTTCATGTAAAGGTCTTAGTAATTTATCGTAATGTTCTTAGATCATTGTGTGAATACTCACACGGATGTCTGGCCTTTTAACAGGTCAGACGTGTTAATTATAACACAAAAAGGAGAATTATTACTAATTTCATTAAGTCAGAGAACACTAATGATATTATACAAGTGGTATCAGATAAGTGTTCTATTGTGTTTCTTATACATTGCTAACATTGAATCCGCTCCGTAGTCTTTTAGAGAGAAAGTGACAATAATCTACGCATCCAATGACCAGATATGCCATATAGTGACGAGAGATTATCGCTGCCAGTTCATATGGACACCAGGCTGACGGAATGATGACCGTGAATAGACCACCCCCCTGTATTCATAACAAAATATGCCATTTTTACTAATATTAGGACACCAGTATGTGTATTCGAATTTAACATTGCATCACAGTTCACAAGTCATACTTCAAAGGTTTGCATTTCTCTTTTTGTTTTTTGTAAAGCAATGTAAGCATTTGGATAGATTACAAATACAGGAATTTTGCAAACCAGGCACAAGGAAACTCCAAAAAACTAATTGGGTCAGGCATGAATAGAATAAATTCTGTTGTGAGTAAAATTTCTAATGTCACATTAGCTAATTCTTCTCTAACAACACTGTTTATTCCAGATAATGGTGCATCTCCCCTTCCGTATTATGTCCCATTTCCACACACCTCAAGCGACATATCCAAGCTGCTTCTCTCTTTCTCAGGTTAAGTTCACGGTTACCTCCCATTGGGTGTGGTGGTATGTGGTCAATGCCCTGACACCATATTGTCTTGTTGTCTTTATGGTGTTCCTGCATGTGATAGGACATAGGATATTTCAGGTCATAATTTTTTACGGCTCGGGTGTGTTCTTGTATCCTTAGTTTTAATGGTCGCACCGTGCTGCCAACATATATTTTTTCGCACGCGCACCCTATAACATAAATCACATGGCTCGTGTTGCAATTTATATAGTGCCGTATTTCATATTCTTTGTCAGTGTTGTATTTAAACTTCTTTGTTTTGTTTCTACCAAGGGGACAGATATTACAACCCCCACAGGTGTAGAAACCTTTTGGTTTGGTATGCATCCATGTGCCTGTTTTGTTCCTAATGGGATAGCTAGGACATAGGATGTTCCGCAAAGTCCTGCCTCTTCTAAAGGTGACTCTAGGCATATCGCTAATATCTTCTTTCAGGTTGGGGACCTCACTCAGTAATTTCCAGTGTTTTCTCAAAACTTTGAACACCTCCGTGCTGTTTTGGGTGTATTGAGTGATAAAAGCTATACCGCATTTGTTCACTTTATCATTTTTCTTTGCTTTCTTGATCAGAGTGTTGCTACGAGTAACAGACAAAATTCTCTTTTCTGCTTTGTCTAAGATCTTTTTACTGTACCCTCTGTTGGCAAATCTACTCTTGCTGTCCTGTATGGCATTCTGAAAGTCGTTTTCTCCACTGCAATTACGCCTAATGCACACCATCTCACCATAGGGAATGTTACGTATGGTAGAGCTGGGGTGCGCACTTGACGCATGAAGTATGCTATTGCATGACGTACTTTTCCGATATAGATCACTTTGTATTGTGTTGTTTTCTACATAGAAAAGTATGTCTAGAAATTTTATTTGATTGTGATTAGATTTGACTGTCAATTGAATATTATAGGGATTATCATTCAAGTAATTGAAATAATCCGATAGTTGTAATTCCGTCCCTTTCCATAACATTATAATGTCGTCGATATACCTCCCCCAGAAGATAATCATATCCATCCAGGGGGAGGCATATTTACCCCAGGCATGTTCTCGTTCCCACCACCCCATAAACAGCCCCGCGTATGAAGGAGCAAATTTGCTCCCCATCGCGGTGCCCCTTATTTGGTGGTACCAAATGTCCTTGTGTAGAAAGAAATTTCGTGACAGTATCAATTCCGTCATCTCAACGAGCATTTCATTGTGGTCCATGTGGTCTGCTGTTCTAAGAGCTAAAAATGACGAAAGTGCTCTGATACCGAACTGTTGCGGTATGCACGTATACAATCCTGTTACGTCTAATGTGACAAACATTAGGTCATTAGACCATTCTAGACCATCAAATTTTTTCAATATGTCCCCCGAATCTTGTATGTAGGACGGTAGATTAGCCACTAAGGGTTGTAAAAACCCATCTACATATTGCGAGAGGCGTTCTGTAGGGGAGTTAATCCCAGATATAATGGGACGTCCTGGGGGGAAAAGACCTCCCTTGTGTATTTTGGGTAATACATAAATACACGGAGCCATTGGATGTAGTACCTTAAGGTAACGGCACTCTTCTTCAGATAAGAGACCAACTTCACCCCAGTCCTGTATCCGATTATTGATGTGAGTGACAAGGGAGGGAATGGGATTGCTCAATATTCTTTTATAGCAGGTGGCATCACTCAACTGTCTAGTGATTTCACCCTCATAGTCGACAGTATTCATCACAACAACATTCCCCCCCTTGTCCGCTTCCTTAATTGTGATGCTATTGTCCTGCGCTAATCCATCTAGTGCCAATCGCTCTTTCTTCGTTAAGTTATATTGTTTGGTTGAATATTTGTTAGGTGAGTCAACCATTTTGTAGAAGTCCTGTGAAACTCTTTCATTGAACAAGTCAATGTTTTTGTGTGTGTTCGTGGGGATGTATTTAGAACGGACCTTCAGACCACTATCAATGGTTATGTCCTCTTCAATATTTAAATCGGCACGAATTTCTTGCAGTGAAGGATTGTCGCCACTCTCAATAGATAACAAGAGTTGTGCATTCTGAAGATCAGCAATGGTAGTGGTACAGGAAGGTATAGTACTCAAATCACTGACAGAGTTTCTGGTAGTGTTTTTAAAGTGATCCTTTAATTTCAATAATCGTGTGAATTTAAACAAATCCACCATCAATAAGGTGGGATCCCCCACCTGCGACGGACAAAAACTTAGACCTTTCTTCAAGATGTTTGTCTCCACATCTGTAAGTTGGCGGTCTGACAAGTTTACAATGGACAGGGCGTTTGCAGTGGAATTTGTGAAATCTGTATTAGGGTCATTTACAATTGGAGTAGTCAAGAGATCTAGGTTGTTTTGGATCTGGTATCCATTGGGTGTAGCGTTCCCCCTCTTTGTTGAGTTGTTTTTCCACCCCTTCCCCCCCCTCCTGGTTTTGGGTCTGGGTTGGTATTTTGTATCTTTTTCCCTTGGCGGATGCGTTCCATCTCTAATAAAAAATTGTGCCTTGGAGAGACGGCCTGACATGCCCCACCATCTTTGGAGGATAAACTATCAATGGATGAGATCGAGCTACTACTGCCGCTCTTTGATTCTTCTCTGGCACGTTTACCATCGCCTCCCTGTTTCAGATTATCAAATTTGTGGGCAAACGTATAAATACGCCCTGTCCTGTAATCATTGTCGTCGCGCTTTATTTTGCGTAATTTTTTTTCACGCAAATAAACTTGGTAACGACTTATGACATCATCAAAGAGCTCATAGTTCTTTTTTATACTGTCTTTCAGGCTAGATGTATCTATTTCCCGTTCTAGATCTAGAATTTCTTGTTTCAGCATTGCAACTTTTTTCTCAGAGTGGCGGATCAGTATTTTCATCATGGTGTGTGAGGCCTGCTTGAGGTTCTCCTCCCAATCCCTAAGGGCATCGTCATCCAAGTCCTCGAAGGTTGGGAAGATTAAGATTCGTAAGCCCCTAGGGATCTTGTGGTTATCAAGATATTTCTGTAGAGTTATTCCGTCCCACCATCTGGACATCTCTAGTTTTTTTAGTCTTTCTAATTTTAAGAATTTCGCTCGGAGGCCTTCCATACTTGGTTCTTTAGATGATGTGGCACCCACAGATTGGTTACCACCAAATAAACTGGATGCCATTTCCTCCCTAATATCTTTGAATTTTGACATGATGTTTGTGAAATTCAGATCTGATTTTGTTGAATGGTGCGTATACAGTATATTATATCACAGTCAAATACTTCCAATCACAAAGAAACTTATTCACAGTACGAATTACTTGGTTTGGGTTGTGCAAAATGGGTCCAAGACATGAAATTTTTATACAAAACGAAATAGGCAGTGGACCACTTTAGTCCTTTGGGAGCACCAACTCAAATATCACCAGTATTTATGTAAACTCAATCTTTCATATAGCGTGCAATGTTCAAATACTCCCTGCCCTGAGAGTATATCCCAAATCCTTGGGAAAAATCAGTATTAAACCAAACTTTGAAATGCACCACCAGTCAATTTCAAATCTCCACCATGTGTGGTTGATAAAGTTTATGTGCAAGGATATTTTTCACAATAAGGGACGCTGTATCCGTAAATGCCACAAAAGTTCAAAATTCCTTTAATAATCCAATAAGGTACCAGCCAACGCGTTTCGTTCCGTCAAGCGGAACTTCTTCAGGGCTGTGAAACAGAAAATAAAATATACAAAAAACCCTTGTGAGTACTTCAAAATAACCCACACGTGAAATAATATACAGACAACAATAAAAATTACGTGTACCAAACAAAGACTAGATTAAAAACCTCATTTACACATGAAATTGCAGCATTCTTAACATACACTATTTCTAGACGTTCTTAGATTTTTATATATATATGCTGCAAGATCAATGGGGTAAGGATCTTCCACATATAATCACAAGTTATGCATAATTACAGTAAAACCAAAGGCGAAGAACTCCCTCGCCAAATCATGTGTTAAAAAGTGAATCTGCACGGATTCCTATATTTCATTTTCAAGCATTAGGAGCAGCGTCCTCATTTTTCTGATCATATATAAAAAAAATTCATATGTTTATAATCAATACTTTGCACCATTTGATTACATTATCAGACATATTTCATTAGTTATCATAATTGTTAGAGTTGTTTCAACAGAAACTCTATTTTCTACATCGGATTTTTGAGGTTATGTGGTCCCGGGGAAACCCATCTTAGATTTCTCCCCACCCTGACTACGGACAAGGTCCCTGGAGCAGTCTTGTTTAGGGAGTGACCCATTATCCCAACCATCATTGGGGCCAGCCCTGGCCCTACGAAAAGGCAGCAACATATCACCTCGTATTTAGATCTTATTGCTACACAACAAAACACATAGAAAAAGTCATGTAACAAGGCATAAAGTCTTCCTACCGCAAAAGATGTTGAAATGGGATGTAATTATATTCCCCCAACGTTGGTGAATGCCAAACGAAGTAAATCCAGAAACACTGATATTTGTTTTATCCGTTTCCTCTGTATATTTTGTTATTCTTCGCAAGTAAGCTGTCTCTTGCCAATAATTTCAAGATAAATGGTAACGATGTAACGTATACCTGTAATCGTATAAGAGTAGTATGAGTGATAGTCCATGAGAAAGATCATTGGATCTCACCCTCTCCCTCATTGACACAGGTTTAGTACCAAGACATTTTTACACCCAAAACGCAGTTTCATATGAAAATTAAAAGTTAGAAGTTAAATTCCATTCCATACCTTATGATTTCAACAACTGTATTTTTCTATTTCTGCATCATGATTTTCGATTTGCTTTATCTTTCCTATTGTCCATATGGCACTAACCTAAAGAAATATGTAAATATTGTGCAATGTAACTTGGTTCTCTTACAATCTATACTTAATCTCAGAGTTATTTACATTTCTTTCCAAATGCGAATAGTAATCGCTTTGGGTGGTTGACATTGTAAGTCACATACCTTAAAACCCGTAACGTGCACGTCCTGCACCGTTATGTTAGTCTGACTTCTGAATCCTCAGTCGACTCTGAATTTCCAAATATTTAGAGGCAGTCACCTGAAGGAAACACGATATGGGCATAGGTATTCGTGTACTACTATTGACCAATCACTCGCAAGAAAAAACTCTAAGGTGACAATTCTTTTTCTTTTTCAAAGTTCACCATTATTTAAACCTACGATATTTTCACCCGAAACAATCGTCCATTCCAACCTTATGGGTCGCATTAAGTCAGTGGGACGTTTCTATGGATCACTTCCCCCGTGACACCGAACACGGCAAGATAGTGTTTGGGACCCCCAAAGCGGATATAAATGCTGTGAGAGTCAGCCAACCAACATATGTACTTGTACCAAAGCGACCCGCTAAGTTTAGGAAATTATTATCATGCCAAACGTTGTTTAATTGGCATGTCCCAAGTGCGAGAGTCGAGGCTAATTCTTACCTATCAGGGTCAAAGTGTAGGACCCCCAGCTGGCGTCTCCTTCGTCCGCGCGCCAATTCCTTTCCGTAAAGTTTTCCCAGGCTCCTTCCTTCCGATAGATTTAAAGAGGTCCAATCCAAAGCCACGTGTGGAAAGCCCTGAATCTCGCTATCCTTTACCACTAACATATGCGCTAGCGTGGACGCCATTTTAAGCTAGTCAAAAGCCGGACCTATACTGATTATATTTCATGTAAAGGTCTTAGTAATTTATCGTAATGTTCTTAGATCATTGTGTGAATACTCACACGGATGTCTGGCCTTTTAACAGGTCAGACGTGTTAATTATAACACAAAAAGGAGAATTATTACTAATTTCATTAAGTCAGAGAACACTAATGATATTATACAAGTGGTATCAGATAAGTGTTCTATTGTGTTTCTTATACATTGCTAACATTGAATCCGCTCCGTAGTCTTTTAGAGAGAAAGTGACAATAATCTACGCATCCAATGACCAGATATGCCATATAGTGACGAGAGATTATCGCTGCCAGTTCATATGGACACCAGGCTGATGGAATGATGACCGTGAATAGACCACCCCCCTGTATTCATAACAAAATATGCCATTTTTACTAATATTAGGACACCAGTATGTGTATTCGAATTTAACATTGCATCACAGTTCACAAGTCATACTTCAAAGGTTTGCATTTCTCTTTTTGTTTTTTGTAAAGCAATGTAAGCATTTGGATAGATTACAAATACAGGAATTTTGCAAACCAGGCACAAGGAAACTCCCAAAAACTAATTGGGTCAGGCATGAATAGAATAAATTCTGTTGTGAGTAAAATTTCTAATGTCACATTAGCTAATTCTTCTCTAACAACACTGTTTATTCCAGATAATGGTGCATCTCCCCTTCCGTATTATGTCCCATTTCCACACACCTCAAGCGACATATCCAAGCTGCTTCTCTCTTTCTCAGGTTAAGTTCACGGTTACCTCCCCTTGGGTGTGGTGGTATGTGGTCAATGCCCTGACACCATATTGTCTTGTTGTCTTTATGGTGTTCCTGCATGTGATAGGACATAGGATATTTCAGGTCATAATTTTTTACGGCTCGGGTGTGTTCTTGTATCCTTAGTTTTAATGGTCGCACCGTGCTGCCAACATATATTTTTTCGCACGCGCACCCTATAACATAAATCACATGGCTCGTGTTGCAATTTATATAGTGCCGTATTTCATATTCTTTGTCAGTGTTGTATTTAAACTTCTTTGTTTTGTTTCTACCAAGGGGACAGATATTACAACCCCCACAGGTGTAGAAACCTTTTGGTTTGGTATGCATCCATGTGCCTGTTTTGTTCCTAATGGGATAGCTAGGACATAGGATGTTCCGCAAAGTCCTGCCTCTTCTAAAGGTGACTCTAGGCATATCGCTAATATCTTCTTTCAGGTTGGGGACCTCACTCAGTAATTTCCAGTGTTTTCTCAAAACTTTGAACACCTCCGTGCTGTTTTGGGTGTATTGAGTGATAAAAGCTATACCGCATTTGTTCACTTTATCATTTTTCTTTGCTTTCTTGATCAGAGTGTTGCCACGAGTAACAGACAAAATTATCTTTTCTGCTTTGTCTAAGATCTTTTTACTGTACCCTCTGTTGGCAAATCTACTCTTGCAATCCTGTATGGCATTCTGAAAGTCGTTTTCTCCACTGCAATTACGCCTAATGCGCACCATCTCACCATAGGGAATGTTACGTATGGTAGAGCTGGGGTGCGCACTTGACGCATGAAGTATGCTATTGCATGACGTACTTTTCCGATATAGATCACTTTGTATTGTGTTGTTTTCTACATAGAAAAGTATGTCTAGAAATTCTATTTGATTGTGATTAGATTTGACTGTCAATTGAATATTATAGGGTTTATCATTCAAGTAATTAAAATAATCCGATAGTTGTAATTCCGTCCCTTTCCATAACATTATAATGTCGTCGATATACCTCCCCCAGAAGATAATCATATCCATCCAGGGGGAGGCATATTTACCCCAGGCATGTTCTCGTTCCCACCACCCCATAAACAGCCCCGCGTATGAAGGAGCAAATTTGCTCCCCATCGCGGTGCCCCTTATTTGGTGGTACCAAATGTCCTTGTGTAGAAAGAAATTTCATGACAGTATCAATTCCGTCATCTCAACGAGCATTTCATTGTGGTCCATGTGGTCTGCTGTTCTAAGAGCTAAAAATGACGAAAGTGCTCTGATACCGAACTGTTGCGGTATGCACGTATACAATCCTGTTACGTCTAATGTGACAAACATTAGGTCATTAGACCATTCTAGACCATCAAATTTTTTCAATATGTCCCCCGAATCTTGTATGTAGGACGGTAGATTAGCCACTAAGGGTTGTAAAAACCCATCTACATATTGCGAGAGGATGAAAAAAATTTATATATGATCAGAAAAATGAGGACGCTGCTCCTAATGCTTGAAAATGAAATGTAGGAATCCGTGCGGATTCACTTTTTAACACATGATTTGGCGAGGGAGTTCTTCGCCTTTGGTTTTACTGTAATTATGCATAACTTGTGATTATATGTGGAAGATCCTTACCCCATTGATCTTGCAGCATATATATATAAAAATCTAAGAACGTCTAGAAATAGTGTATGTTAAGAATGCTGCAATTTCATGTGTAAATGAGGTTTTTAATCTAGTCTTTGTTTTGGTACACGTAATTTTTATTGTTGTCTGTATATTATTTCACGGGTGGGTTATTTTGAAGTACTCACAAGGGTTTTTTGTATATTTTATTTTCTGTTTCACAGCCCTGAAGAAGTTCCACTTGACGGAACGAAACGCGTTGGCTGGTACCTTATTGGATTATTAAAGGAATTTTGAACTTTTGTGGCATTTACGGATACAGCGTCCCTTATTGTGAAAAATATCCTTGCACATAAACTTTATCAACCACACATGGTGGAGATTTGAAATTGACTGGCGGTGCATTTCAAAGTTTGGTTTAATACTGATTTTTCCCAAGGATTTGGGATATACTCTCAGGGCAGGGAGTATTTGAACATTGCACGCTATATGAAAGATTGAGTTTACATAAATACTGGTGATATTTGAGTTGGTGCTCCCAAAGGACTAAAGTGGTCCACTGCCTATTTCGTTTTGTATAAAAATTTCATGTCTTGGACCCATTTTGCACAACCCAAACCAAGTAATTCGTACTGTGATTAAGTTTCTTTGTGATTGGAAGTATTTGACTGTGATATAATGTACTGTATACGCACCATTCAACAAAATCAGATCTGAATTTCACAAACATCATGTCAAAATTCAAAGATACTAGGGAGGAAATGGCATCCAGTTTATTTGGTGGTAACCAATCTGTGGGTGCCACATCATCTAAAGAACCAAGTATGGAAGGCCTCCGAGCGAAATTCTTAAAATTAGAAAGACTAAAAAAACTAGAGATGTCCAGATGGTGGGACGGAATAACTCTACAGAAATATCTTGATAACCACAAGATCCCTAGGGGCTTACGAATCTTAATCTTCCCAACCTTCGAGGACTTGGATGACGATGCCCTTAGGGATTGGGAGGAGAACCTCAAGCAGGCCTCACACACCATGATGAAAATATTGATCCGCCACTCTGAGAAAAAAGTTGCAATGCTGAAACAAGAAATTCTAGATCTAGAACGGGAAATAGATACATCTAGCCTGAAAGACAGTATAAAAAAGAACTATGAGGTCTTTGATGATGTCATAAGTCGTTACCAAGTTTATTTGCGTGATAAAAAATTACGCAAAATAAAGCGCGACGACAATGATTACAGGACAGGGCGTATTTATACGTTTGCCCACAAATTTGATAATCTGAAACAGGGAGGCGATGGTAAACGTGCCAGAGAAGAATCAAAGAGCGGCAGTAGTAGCTCGATCTCATCCATTGATAGTTTATCCTCCAAAGATGGTGGGGCATGTCAGGCCGTCTCTCCAAGGCACAATTTTTTATTAGAGATGGAACGCATCCGCCAAGGGAAAAAGATACAAAATACCAACCCAGACCCAAAACCAGGAGGGGGGGGAAGGGGTGGAAAAACAACTCGACAAAGAGGGGGAACGCTACACCCAATGGATACCAGATCCAAAACAACCTAGATCTCTTGACTACTCCAATTGTAAATGACCCTAATACAGATTTCACAAATTCCACTGCAAACGCCCTGTCCATTGTAAACTTGTCAGACCGCCAACTTACAGATGTGGAGACAAACATCTTGAAGAAAGGTCTAAGTTTTTGTCCGTCGCAGGTGGGGGATCCCACCTTATTGATGGTGGATTTGTTTAAATTCACACGATTATTGAAATTAAAGGATCACTTTAAAAACACTACCAGAAACTCTGTCTGTGATTTGAGTACTATACCTTCCTGTACCACTACCATTGCTGATCTTCAGAATGCACAACTCTTGTTATCTATTGAGAGTGGCGACAATCCTTCACTGCAAGAAATTCGTGCCGATTTAAATATTGAAGAGGACATAACCATTGATAGTGGTCTGAAGGTCCGTTCTAAATACATCCCCACGAACACACACAAAAACATTGACTTGTTCAATGAAAGAGTTTCACAGGACTTCTACAAAATGGTTGACTCACCTAACAAATATTCAACCAAACAATATAACTTAACGAAGAAAGAGCGATTGGCACTAGATGGATTAGCGCAGGACAATAGCATCACAATTAAGGAAGCGGACAAGGGGGGGAATGTTGTTGTGATGAATACTGTCGACTATGAGGGTGAAATCACTAGACAGTTGAGTGATGCCACCTGCTATAAAAGAATATTGAGCAATCCCATTCCCTCCCTTGTCACTCACATCAATAATCGGATACAGGACTGGGGTGAAGTTGGCCTCTTATCTGAAGAAGAGTGCCGTTACCTTAAGGTACTACATCCAATGGCTCCGTGTATTTATGTATTACCCAAAATACACAAGGGAGGTCTTTTCCCCCCAGGACGTCCCATTATATCTGGGATTAACTCCCCTACAGAACGCCTCTCGCAATATGTAGATGGGTTTTTACAACCCTTAGTGGCTAATCTACCGTCCTACATACAAGATTCGGGGGACATATTGAAAAAATTTGATGGTCTAGAATGGTCTAATGACCTAATGTTTGTCACATTAGACGTAACAGGATTGTATACGTGCATACCGCAACAGTTCGGTATCAGAGCACGTTCGTCATTTTTAGCTCTTAGAACAGCAGACCACATGGACCACAATGAAATGCTCGTTGAGATGACGGAATTGATACTGTCACGAAATTTCTTTCTACACAAGGACATTTGGTACCACCAAATAAGGGGCACCGCGATGGGGAGCAAATTTGCTCCTTCATACGCGGGGCTGTTTATGGGGTGGTGGGAACGAGAACATGCCTGGGGTAAATATGCCTCCCCCTGGATGGATATGATTATCTTCTGGGGGAGGTATATCGACGACATTATAATGTTATGGAAAGGGACGGAATTACAACTATCGGATTATTTCAATTACTTGAATGATAATCCCTATAATATTCAATTGACAGTCAAATCTAATCACAATCAAATAGAATTTCTAGACATACTTTTCTATGTAGAAAACAACACAATACAAAGTGATCTATATCGGAAAAGTACGTCATGCAATAGCATACTTCATGCGTCAAGTGCGCACCCCAGCTCTACCATACGTAACATTCCCTATGGTGAGATGGTGCGCATTAGGCGTAATTGCAGTGGAGAAAACGACTTTCAGAATGCCATACAGGACAGCAAGAGTAGATTTGCCAACAGAGGGTACAGTAAAAAGATCTTAGACAAAGCAGAAAAGAGAATTTTGTCTGTTACTCGTAGCAACACTCTGATCAAGAAAGCAAAGAAAAATGATAAAGTGAACAAATGCGGTATAGCTTTTATCACTCAATACACCCAAAACAGCACGGAGGTGTTCAAAGTTTTGAGAAAACACTGGAAATTACTGAGTGAGGTCCCCAACCTGAAAGAAGATATTAGCGATATGCCTAGAGTCACCTTTAGAAGAGGCAGGACTTTGCGGAACATCCTATGTCCTAGCTATCCCATTAGGAACAAAACAGGCACATGGATGCATACCAAACCAAAAGGTTTCTACACCTGTGGGGGTTGTAATATCTGTCCCCTTGGTAGAAACAAAACAAAGAAGTTTAAATACAACACTGACAAAGAATATGAAATACGGCACTATATAAATTGCAACACGAGCCATGTGATTTATGTTATAGGGTGCGCGTGCGAAAAAATATATGTTGGCAGCACGGTGCGACCATTAAAACTAAGGATACAAGAACACACCCGAGCCGTAAAAAATTATGACCTGAAATATCCTATGTCCTATCACATGCAGGAACACCATAAAGACAACAAGACAATATGGTGTCAGGGCATTGACCACATACCACCACACCCAAGGGGAGGTAACCGTGAACTTAACCTGAGAAAGAGAGAAGCAGCTTGGATATGTCGCTTGAGGTGTGTGGAAATGGGACATAATACGGAAGGGGAGATGCACCATTATCTGGAATAAACAGTGTTGTTAGAGAAGAATTAGCTAATGTGACATTAGAAATTTTACTCACAACAGAATTTATTCTATTCATGCCTGACCCAATTAGTTTTTTGGAGTTTCCTTGTGCCTGGTTTGCAAAATTCCTGTATTTGTAATCTATCCAAATGCTTACATTGCTTTACAAAAAACAAAAAGAGAAATGCAAACCTTTGAAGTATGACTTGTGAACTGTGATGCAATGTTAAATTCGAATACACATACTGGTGTCCTAATATTAGTAAAAATGGCATATTTTGTTATGAATACAGGGGGGTGGTCTATTCACGGTCATCATTCCGTCAGCCTGGTGTCCATATGAACTGGCAGCGATAATCTCTCGTCACTATATGGCATATCTGGTCATTGGATGCGTAGATTATTGTCACTTTCTCTCTAAAAGACTACGGAGCGGATTCAATGTTAGCAATGTATAAGAAACACAATAGAACACTTATCTGATACCACTTGTATAATATCATTAGTGTTCTCTGACTTAATGAAATTAGTAATAATTCTCCTTTTTGTGTTATAATTAACACGTCTGACCTGTTAAAAGGCCAGACATCCGTGTGAGTATTCACACAATGATCTAAGAACATTACGATAAATTACTAAGACCTTTACATGAAATATAATCAGTATAGGTCCGGCTTTTGACTAGCTTAAAATGGCGCCCACGCTAGCGCATATGTTAGTGGTAAAGGATAGCGAGATTCAGGGCTTTCCACACGTGGCTTTGGATTGGACCTCTTTAAATCTATCGGAAGGAAGGAGCCTGGGAAAACTTTACAGAAAGGAATTGGCGCGCGGACGAAGGAGACGCCAGCTGGGGGTCCTACACTTTGACCCTGATAGGTAAGAATTAGCCTCGACTCTCGCACTTGGGACATGCCAATTAAACAACGTTTGGCATGATAATAATTTCCTAAACTTAGCGGGTCGCTTTGGTACAAGTACATATGTTGGTTGGCTGACTCTCACGGCATTTATATCCGCTTTGGGGGTCCCAAACACTATCTTGCCGTGTTCGGTGTCACGGGGGAAGTGATCCATAGAAACGTCCCACTGACTTAATGCGGCCCATAAGGTTGGAATGGACGATTGTTTCGGGTGAAAATATCGTAGGTTTAAATAATGGTGAACTTTGAAAAAGAAAAAGAATTGTCACCTTAGAGTTTTTTCTTGCGAGTGATTGGTCAATAGTAGTACACGAATACCTATGCCCATATCGTGTTTCCTTCAGGTGACTGCCTCTAAATATTTGGAAATTCAGAGTCGACTGAGGATTCAGAAGTCAGACTAACATAACGGTGCAGGACGTGCACGTTACGGGTTTTAAGGTATGTGACTTACAATGTCAACCACCCAAAGCGATTACTATTCGCATTTGGAAAGAAATGTAAATAACTCTGAGATTAAGTATAAATTGTAAGAGAACCAAGTTACATTGCACAATATTTACATATTTCTTTAGGTTAGTGCCATATGGACAATAGGAAAGATAAAGCAAATCGAAAATCATGATGCAGAAATAGAAAAATACAGTTGTTGAAATCATAAGGTATGGAATGGAATTTAACTTCTAACTTTTAATTTTCATATGAAACTGCGTTTTGGGTGTAAAAATGTCTTGGTACTAAACCTGTGTCAATGAGGGAGAGGGTGAGATCCAATGATCTTTCTCATGGACTATCACTCATACTACTCTTATACGATTACAGGTATACGTTACATCGTTACCATTTATCTTGAAATTATTGGCAAGAGACAGCTTACTTGCGAAGAATAACAAAATATACAGAGGAAACGGATAAAACAAATATCAGTGTTTCTGGATTTACTTCGTTTGGCATTCACCAACGTTGGGGGAATATAATTACATCCCATTTCAACATCTTTTGCGGTAGGAAGACTTTATGCCTTGTTACATGACTTTTTCTATGTGTTTTGTTGTGTAGCAATAAGATCTAAATACGAGGTGATATGTTGCTTCCTTTTCGTAGGGCCAGGGCTGGCCCCAATGATGGTTGGGATAATGGGTCACTCCCTAAACAAGACTGCTCCAGGGACCTTGTCCGTAGTCAGGGTGGGGAGAAATCTAAGATGGGTTTCCCCGGGACCACATAACCTCAAAAATCCGATGTAGAAAATAGAGTTTCTGTTGAAACAACTCTAACAATTATGATAACTAATTAAATATGTCTGATAATGTAATCAAATGGTGCAAAGTATTGATTATAAACATATGAATTTTTTTTATATATGATCAGAAAAATGAGGACGCTGCTCCTAATGCTTGAAAATGAAATGTAGGAATCCGTGCGGATTCACTTTTTAACACATGATTTGGCGAGGGAGTTCTTCGCCTTTGGTTTTACTGTAATTATGCATAACTTGTGATTATATGTGGAAGATCCTTACCCCATTGATCTTGCAGCATATATATATAAAAATCTAAGAACGTCTAGAAATAGTGTATGTTAAGAATGCTGCAATTTCATGTGTAAATGAGGTTTTTAATCTAGTCTTTGTTTTGGTACACGTAATTTTTATTGTTGTCTGTATATTATTTCACGTGTGGGTTATTTTGAAGTACTCACAAGGGTTTTTTGTATATTTTATTTTCTGTTTCACAGCCCTGAAGAAGTTCCGCTTGACGGAACGAAACGCGTTGGCTGGTACCTTATTGGATTATTAAAGGAATTTTGAACTTTTGTGGCATTTACGGATACAGCGTCCCTTATTGTGAAAAATATCCTTGCACATAAACTTTATCAACCACACATGGTGGAGAGTTGAAATTGACTGGCGGTGCATTTCAAAGTTTGGTTTAATACTGATTTTTCCCAAGGATTTGGGATATACTCTCAGGGCAGGGAGTATTTGAACATTGCACGCTATATGAAAGATTGAGTTTACATAAATACTGGTGATATTTGAGTTGGTGCTCCCAAAGGACTAAAGTGGTCCACTGCCTATTTCGTTTTGTATAAAAACAACTCTGGTTATGAATACATATTGTTTTTTCGGTTCAAGAACCATGTGGAGAAGTGTGGCTCAGGGGTTAGAGGCGGCAGACCCGGAAGCTGAGATCGGTCCTGGACCAGGGTTCAATTCCCCGCCTCGGCGGGTCTTGGGCTAAAAATTCCACGGACTCGATAATTCTCGCCCAGGTGCCTCCTCGACTCACGGGTTCACACTCTGCGACTCTGGGCAATAGCTTGCTTAATCTCCACAACGGCCCCTCGCAGCGGGATGCCTGACTTTCACCTTGTGGACACCCTGCCGGGGTTTCTCACAGGGGAATACCAGGACGGGTTCCCTAAGCAAGCGCCAGGATGCCCTTTGGGTGACAGGTTGCGCTATATAAGTACACCTACATTTACATTTACATTTACATGATCCTTTTCTGGAAAAGGTCTCTGTGAATATAGAGTGCACCCACAGTCTCAAAGAACAAACCCTAACATTCCACTCCACTTCTTCATAACCCCCATCTTTCCATTTACAGACCATGAAACTTGCAAATCAAAACAATCTGGTTTGCAAAGGTACGTTAATGTCCTTGAACATAATTCTGCCCACCGTTCATAAATCAGTCAACCAGACTCTTAGATTCATACAAACCATGCTCCCGGAGCAACAGCGTTTCAAGCTCAAGCTGATGCAGTGTGGGAATAATCAGCAATGGGAGCAACAAAGCATCAATGTGTTGGTGCTTTTTATCTATAACTTATCTGAAGGGATGATGCAGAGGGTCAGTATAAATAAATCCTTCATGAGACAAAGCTTGGAACATTGAAATGTTTAGACCTCCATTGAAGACAACGGAGCAGCAGCAGCCTATTCAACCTGATATAGGCCCGCTGCTCTCAAAATTACAATGTCCTAATACACAGCCTCTGCCTCTCTGAAATATATGGTTTGGGCAGGAGAAGGCAGAAGATAGAGCCTGCAGCGGGGCACACAGGAGCCTCCCCCCTTCCTCCTCCCGTAGGTCGCAGTGTCACTGGTATCTAAGAAGGAAGAAGGGGGTTCTGCTCATCTCCTGCATCTCCCTGGCTCAACTGAATGATGAAAAGCAGTTTAGTCGAGCCCAGGAAGAATCGGGGGCTGACTTCAGCCTCCTTTAACAGCTATTGCTGTGAATGTTCAACAATTAACCACAGTGGTGCTGCATGCGGCTGTTAACTGTTCAACATCCACGGCAATAGCTGTGAAACAAAGGTTCCGGAGTACCGGAGGTGTTTCAATCCCCTGGGTCTCTGGTTTATTAATTAACACATTCTGCCCTCATGGGGCAAACAGTGTAATGACCTTATAGTCAGCCATAGCAGGCAATTCTGCCCATTAAAGCACTGTTCCCTTGGTAAAGGCACTTGCATTTAGCTTTGGTGCTACAGCAAGCAGTAAGGTCATATTAAAGATTTAAAATAATGGTTACTTAGTCAGAGAAATAATCATCATAATATTTGCAGAAGGATCACATACAGTTAACCTTAAATTATATCAAAAGCCAGACTCCGATATAACTCAAGATGTAAAGTCAATAGACAGACCACGACAACAAATGTGTGCTAAGAAACAAGAAAACCTTTTTCTATAATATCAAATAGCAAACTGACATAGAATCTGCTTAGTTTAAAATCAAGGAAAAGTTTTACGTACAAAATCAGTAAGAGGAGTGACATGTAGTCTGCATTTTGGAAAAGGGTAAAATAAAACAATTGCAACAAATATCATGAAACAGTACATTTTATAAGATTTTAGACAGAGAGAACACATTATTGACATGGTTCATGATGAGGTAAAAATGACAACAACCAATGAATGTTCATGAAAACATAGCACAACAAAATGTAATTTTATAAAAACACACCTACAAAATGAATAATTAATTATGACTCTTCACCTTAAAGCAGGAGATTGGCATTGGACCTTGCATGCTCTACCATACAATACAGCAACATGGGACAACAATAGTATTAATTCTTCTCAGGTACTTTACTATCCTCCTTTATAGGTCTGGGCCTAGCTTTACACTGCGCAGCAGTGTTCGCGCAGCCGAGATTTAATGTTTACAGTATTGGGGGCTTAAACCCACCCCTCTTCTCCATTGGCTGGCCTCGTAAATGCTGGCCAGCCATTGGAGGAGAGGGGTGTCACTCCATGTAAGCCCCGTCTTTTTCGGACTCGGTGTGTTTTTTAGGTTCTCTCTGTGACGTCTTCAGTCACTCAAACCTAAAAAACACGCCCCCAAGTCTGAAAAGGACAGGGCTTTGTTGTGATTGCATGTGTCCCCTATCAGACACAGTACTCTTGTCTTAGCGAACGCTTCTCTTCACGATCCCTCCCCTGGTGTCCTCCTCCTGCCCCGTCTCTTCCCACCTCTTCTCTTTCCCCCAGATGCCTCCCCCTTCCTCCCTCCCTCCCCCTCCCCTCGTCGGAGCCTGCCGCAGTCCGGGATCTGCCAGATCAGCACCTCGCGGCGCTCCGCGGACCCGGCGATGTCTTGTTTACAAGTACAGCAAGATTTAACGTTAGTGATCGCACCTCTTCCCTTCTCTTTTTGTTTTGTTTTTTTGTGTTTTTTTTTTAGACAGCATTGCAGCTTGCTCTGCATTGCCTTCCCGCTCCCAGGCACGCGCAAAACTTTCAGCATTAGCAACAACACAGGTGCCATGCCTAATATTTCAGCAGGCTCCCGATTGACTTGCTGACCTTGCCAATGCTTGTTTTTTTAAGTTTGGGGGGAGAAGAGGAGCACGCAGGAGTTTTGCCCGCTGTCTCCTGCAGTCCAGCCAGTCCGTTAGTTATTGTTTTTGACAAGGGGTCAGTCAGTGAGCGAGGGGGCCGGTCATTACTGGTTGCCGGGAGCCGGGTCAGGTAGGCGCTGGTTATTGCAACATCCATGTTATGTACACATGAGGGCAGGGCTCTGCAAGTTTCAGGCATCCCTCCACATATCCATGTTCATGTTTTTGTCCTAGTGAAACTTAAGAAACTTTCAGGGTCGTCCTCCTTTACTAGGTTTCCTTTCTTATATTCCCCCCTCACATTCCCCAATAGTCGCTCTTTCCTCTCTCCCAAGTATCTTTTACCTGCCCTCTTTTGGTCTTCTCCGCCCCTCTCTTCTCCCTCCCGTATATTTCCTAAGTTCGTATTACATCTCCCTGCCTTGCCTGACAACTTCTCCCCGCCCCCCCATCATGCCCCACCGTCTCCTCTTTTCATCCACACTGTCTACTTCTGTCTTTATCCATCTGAAGATAATATGCGCTCCGAGATTCCCCAAACCGCGAAGAGGCAAAGGAATTGGTGAACTATGCGAAATATATAAACAACAAATTCTCTCAGCCTTCTATTTCTCTATCTATAATCTTTTCCAATTTCTTTCATTTTCCTCCTTTCTCCCTTATTCATTTTTTTCTTCTTCATGTCCACTTCTGCTGTCCGTTTCTTCCTTCTCAGTCTCCTGCTCGTTGTACATGTTTCACAGTGTCACTGAGAACTGATGCTCCTTTCATCCGCTTATTGCTGAGTGGGTCACTACCTGCCAGCTATGTTTGCACAATGGAAATACTACTGGACGTGCCCTTCTCAAACATTTGTAACATGTTTTCGGTCCTTGTGGTTCAGCTGAGGTGCTCAAAGACTACTGAGGATGTAGCTGCCATTAACAAAGCAGGAATGGTGATGCCAGGGCTCTGAAGAACTGACTTCAGGTGGCCACCTCACTCTGTGCAATCACATTGTTTACAGTACTAGTCTTTCATATGACAACCTAATGCCTTCTGGGTATTGTAGTTTAATTTTGCTAACATTGCACTAATTGGACTGAAACATTTGATATCTTTCATTTGTTAATCAAAAGTTCAAGAGTGGAAACGCTGTCTCCGGTGACATGGAGAGAGAGGGCTACCCTTAGCGTACTGCACATCAGCTATGCCTTTTACTCCTCAACCAGTCGGGCAGTGTGCCCATTTTCCTTCGCTGCAATAGGACCCAAGGCACTCGCCTATCTAATGTTCTCTTGCTCATCCTTGTCCCACCTTTTTCAAGCAGTCTCCAAAAAATGAAGCAGAGGTTTTCTCCATCACATTTTTGTGGACTGTTGTTGTCTTTTTTTCTTCCTTATCCCATGTAGTTTTGCCTCTCTACAAGTAGTTTTATTTATATTCTTTCTATCCCCTTTTCTGGTTACCAATCTTCATTCCACTATAATTCCATCTCTCTTTCTGCAGTTTTGAACCTGTGGTTTTTATTGATTTCTTCAATCTTTCCTGACTTTTTTGTTTTTTCACTCTTGTCTCTTGGCCGCTTCTACTTCGCAGTTTATTTTTTTAAAGTCTCCTATCATCTTCTTGTTACTGCTTTACGCACCCTTCATGGCCTCTTTGCTTCCTCACCATCCCTTTTGTCCACTTGTCCCTCCTGATTTTTAAATATATCACCAACCTTTCCTGAAAAGCGGTGGGGGGCGGGGGGAGTTAGCTAAATTTGCTCCAATGTAGTCGATTTATAATCCCCAAAATTGCCGCTTGTGTATCCCACACATCACGTACATGAACTGGCTTTTCTTTTGCCACCAGAGCTCTCCGTCCTTCCGGAACAGACCGAAAGGACGTGTGTGTGTGTGGGGCTCTGTGTGTGTGTGTGTGGGGGGGGGCTCTGTGTGTGTGTGGCTCTGTGTGTGTGTGTGGCTCTGTGTGTGTGGCTGTGTGTGTGTGTGTGTGTGTGTGTGTGGCTCTGTGTGTGTGGCTCTGCGTGTGTGTGACACTGTGTGTGTGTGTGGCTGGGTGTGTGTGGCTCTGTGTGTGTGTGTGGCTCTGTGTGTGTGTGTGGCTCTGTGTGTGTGTGTGTGTGGCTCTGTGTGTGTGTGTGTGTGGCTGTGTGTGTGTGTGTGTGTGTGGCTCTGTGTGTGTGGCTCTGAGTGTGTGTAGCTTTGCGTGTGTGTGGCTCTGTGTGTGTGTTTGGCTCTGTGTGTGTGTTTGGCTCTGTGTGTGTGTTTGGCTCTGTGTGTTTGTCTCTCTGTGTGTGGTTCTGTGTGTGTGTGGCTCTGTGTGTGTGTGTGGGGGGCTCTGTGTGTGTGGGGGGCTCTGTGTGTGTGAGGGGGGCTCTGTGTGTGTATGTGGGGCTCTGTGTGTGTGTGGGGGGCTCTGTGTGTGTGGGGGGCTCTGTGTGTGTGGGGTGGGGCTTTGTGTGTGTGGGGGGCTCTGTGTGTATGTGTGGGGTTCTGTTTGTGTGTGGGGGGGGCTCTGTGTGTGTGGGGCTCTGTGTGTGGGGGGGCTCTGTGTGTGTGTGTGTGTGTGTGTGTGGGTCTGTGGGTCTGTGTGTGGCATTTGCGAGAGAATAAGCTATTGACATTGTAAATAACAATGCCATTTATTTATGTTTTCAAAACCAACACATAAATACAAATGTTGTCAGTTACAATGCCAATATCTCTAACTTTTGCAAAGGTGAGACCGTTGCTTTGTAAATGCTTGTTATACCCATTTATTTAATTCCCGTGATAGTAGAGTTACATGGGCTCCATATCTCTTCTTTTAGAATGCCTTGCTTGAAAATGTTATCAATGACAGGTATATGCCCTCCTCTGCTTCACGTGTACGGTTGTACTGAGGAGAGTGTGGAAACACTGTATTCAGTTTTACCGCGATTTAAGCTGGCTCTGCACTTTCGATCAATTCACATTTCTTTCCTGTAAAATTCCAAGCCTCTTGATTTACTCTGCAATTTAAATCTGGAGTTAAATACTCTTATGTAAAGACTGGGAACAAATTAACTCTCAAGTTGCCGAATGTTATTTAGAGTCTTCACATTGTGTTTGAATACCTACACCATCCGGTGTACAGTAATTTACACAAGTCATTTCACAAGGTTATTCTCTAACATTATAACTGGATCTTAATCACAGTTTAAGTTTGTGGCCATTCATCATTGACACAATCTGTATGGGAACATTTGCTGACAGCTCATTAGTTATTTATTAGAAATGCCTACAACTTGGACTCCTTTCCCAAGAGGGGTGGGTTAGGAGCTCCCGTCAGTCTGACTGTGGAACGGGAGGCACATTTATTGATTAAAAGAGATGCCGGATTCCCATTTACTTCTTCTACAAAAGGGCCACTTTGGGTGACCTCCAGGACTACACCAAGCATGCAACCCTTCTCCCGTCTCAGGCACAGTTATGGTGTCTGATAAGTCCAGTAGAAACTCATAGTGTAGGTGGAAGTTGTGGAAAATCATTGTTAATCACTGAAGAATTTTGTTGAAATCCTGAATTCGTTAAGAATTAGGCGTTCTATTCTGTATTGGGCTGTGGGGCCATCAGGACTGAAGGCATGTACCAATTTAACTGCCTTTGAGTCTGCATGCTCGTCACAGAGGCCAGTTGGGCTGGGACCATTGGCTGTGACATCCCATTCTGTGCCATCTGAATCATGTTCCTGTTTCCCAGTTTGATGCAAGCATGGCAAGGGGCGTGTCTTATTCTGCATAATATTAATATTTTAGGTATTTATATTGTCATGGTTAGTAAAACCAATACTTTGAGAAAAAACATTTCTGGATGCAACGCTAAAAGACAGGCAGACTCTAAACCACAGGCGCCCTCTTCTGTCCGGTCTCTGACTTTGCTATATTGTGTAAATCTGCTCTAACTCGCGATGGTTGGTACTCGCTCACTATGCTTGCAGAAACTGTGTGTGGTAATTGTGATATAGATTAAAGATGGTACATTTCTGAAAGTTCATTAAGTCCATCTACTGCTGTGTTGAATTTGATAATTAGTGTTGCTTCTCTTTTGGTCAGCGAGGATAACGCTTTAGAGAACAGAAGATACCATCCTTTGCTGAGTACCCATGTTATACAACAGTAAAGTGACAGGAAAGGCTGAACTGCGCTTGTATAATTGTGACAGATATCTTGAGTTCACAATCCAAGTTCCCTGAGAAATTATGAGATCAACACTATTATTCCTCTTTTAAGAGCAATGTTTAACTTGAATAAGACATGATTCTCATCTGATTAAGCTCCATGTAAAAAAAAAGTGCTGGGATTCTATCTCGCATGTTCACTTCATTTTGATTCCAACCATGAACTAGATTACGATAGTTTCACTTATCTCTTAGCGTAGTAATAGTGCTATGTAATACATCGTGGCAAATGATTGCACGAATGATTCCCCCCCCCTTTTTTTTATTGGACTTCGGAAGAACTAACTATGGGCAAACAATGTATACGGGAAATCGTATGACAGCTAAAGGATGATCCATTGTGTCAAATATGAGAGATTAAGATCACAGACGTATTTATGGCACAGCCTTTTCGCAAACTAGTATTGACTACAATTCCCAGAATTCAATGCATATTCCTCGCGTTTAAGTACCGAGAGGATACGTCCTTCCGCACCCGCGAAAAAATAACAAACAAGACGAGCAGAACTCGGCCGAGACAACAGAGGTAAACGCCAATGTCTAGAAATTATGATAACGCTGGCTGCAGTCTTTAAGCATTTTAGTCATGTCCCTGTAACGCCAAGTAGAGCCCACAACATTTGACAACAGGTTAGACAGCAAAACAATAGTCACGCTTTAATTCCTTCGCTGCGGTGCTATTCTGCCGCAGTGCTAGCGGGTGGGGGGGGAGGGCGCGGCGCTCCGATGCTGCTGACGGAACCGCTCTGTCACGGCCCTCGGGTGGGCTGTGCTTGTGACGGAGCGGTTCCGTCACGGCCCCGCCCGCTCAATAGAACGCTCCGCGCAGGCGCGAAATCAGTGCCGCGCAGGCGCGGCGAGCGGGCCGTGACAGAACCGCTCCGTCACCAGCACAGCCCACCCGAGGGGCGTGCCGGAACGGTTCCGTCACCAGCGTGGGAGGGGTTAAGTATTTACAAGCCACGGAGGTAAATAGTTCTGCCGTTCGCTTGACTGTAATGCGGCGTCCCCTGTAATTCGTTAAGAGTTTTGTATCAGTACCACAAAGAAAAAGATATATTCCCCCATCCAGGACCTCGCAACGCTAAGCAGAGCCCAAAACAATACGCGGAGCTTTAAACACTCACTAGCTCCGGATAAAAATAGCTTTGCCGACCGCGTAGACATAACATGGCGTTTCTGCTAATACATAAGGCATTTGCTTGAGCAGTATGTGTTTATTATTCCCACACTCAACATTTTTGGACAATTAGAAAGTTTGAGTTTAAGGACAAAATATCAAGACCAAAAGAAGCACATTCTGCCATATTATGCCCAGCCTGGTTACTGGAAAGCAATAGAGTTTGTTGTTCTATAAATAATACCAGCTTATAAACAGACAATTTTTTCAGCACGTGTGAGCAAAATTCATTGCCGCCATGGCACGATAGAACGACCCCATTCCGATGCAGAATAATACCATCAAAAAATAAGCATAATACATTTGGGGCCAGATGCAGGTCGCCAAATACTGGTCGGTACCGACCGGTATTTGGAGTTTGAGATGTAGGGGGCCTAAATTTTTCACAATTGGTAAATTTACAGATTCGGTATATTTACCGATTTGGTAAAATACCGAATCGGTAAATTTACAGATTCTGTAAATCCAGATGTAGGTGGCACTGAAAACAGTGCCAAAGGCCCTTAGGAATTCGTTATTTACCACTAAATAATATTTGGTGGTAAATAATGAATTTCTGTCTACATGCACATCTGTGACACACATACATGCCCTTAGGGTATGTATGTGTGCCACATGATACACAAGCCAGAATCAGGGGTGCAACAGGGTGTCAAAGTGACACCCTGTCCCCCTTGTCAATTCGGTAATTTTACCGAATCGGTATTTACCGATTCGGTAATTGACATTGATTCCTATGGGCCTCAATTACCGATTCGGTAATTGAATCGGTAAAAATACCTACATCCCGATTGCCAGTTCTTAAATACCGAATCGGTATGATTCGGTATTTAAGAATCAGTAATCTGGGATTACCTACATCTGGCCCTTGGTCTCTTTTACATTTTCAGAAACCCGGCTTACTCTACATAGAGAGAATTCCGCACAGAAGAGCATTAGAGTTAAACAGTTACGAAGATGCAACCTTAACTGTTATCAATTACTGCTACCGTTTTTGAAATCTTGGTTACTGATAGAACCAATCCTCACTTTTCAGAACGTCAGCACACTGACAACAACAACATTGGGAAGACTACCCAGATTCAGGCGCTCCGCGCCTGGACGGGTTGAAGTAAGCAACTTCGGTTTTTCAGACCAGTAATGTATGCCATGACATATTTAAGACGGAGACTGTGACAAGTGTATTTTATGTAATTTTTGTTTATAGATAAGACATGAGAAAAAATCCATGAGAATCTGCCGAATGGTTGAAAAGGTAAGAAGTCTCACGCTGTAGTCCTAGATAGATATTTGAGTATTAAGCCACAAACCACCATAGTAAGAAACTGTCTATCATGTTTTTCAGAGACACTTGGTCCTGAGGAGAATCCCTTGAATAAAGGGATTCGAAACGCGTCTACCTTTTTTTTAGGTCAATCAAGTCAAATCATCATTTCAAGAATTGAATGGTTTTGTTGAATCACGGATGGCCTATTTTGAAATTTGAAATGTATTAGTCTTTGTTTATATTTTTGGAAAAATGTTTTGTTATATTTGCATTGAAAAAGATTTTTTGTTGGTACCCCAGGGTGGGGTTAGAGTGAATGAAAGAAAGATGTATGTATAAATGTGGTAATGAGTTGAAACACAAGTATGAATGTAACACTATATGTGAGTATGAAAGAGAGAATGCTCATGTAAGATTGTTGAAAAAGGAACACTAATTAGTTTCCAAAAAGGGTGAAATTTTCTGTGGGGGATGTTGTATAGTTTTTATTGAGTATGGAAATGTTGTAATGAGTTGTATTTTGAAAAAAGAAACATAATTGATAATTGAAAAAATAAATAGATTAATTCAAACTGAAAGAGTGGTTAAGAGGGACTGGTTTTATTATTTTTCCCCGTTCTGAAGTAGAAAAACAAGTGGCAGTATTGGCGGTTGTAGTTGTTTATTGTTATCTGGAACTACAGCCCTTTAAATGTACCTTGTTTCAAGAGGAATAAAGAGAGGGCTTCCTGCAAGCTGCAGGTTAAAAGAGCTCACCTGCATCAACTCCACCAAGAGTCCCCTGCTTAGGGTGAATCCAGTGGACTTTTATTCAAGTCAAATTAATCTTTATTTCGGAAATCACTATAAAAGATAGTACATATAAAAACTTTTGTTAAAAAACATTTTGTAATTACACATACGATATAGCAACTCATTACATGAATCACAGAGTTTTTTGTTGTTGTTTTTAAAAAAAACTATTTAAAAACAAGTAGAAAGGTTTAAAAGGATTGGTATTAGGTTAAAAATAGGATTAGGCAAGAGGCTATACAAGGCTATCAGTTTTGTGGCTGGGGGCGTTGGTAGACTTGATGTGGGACCATCGCCTCCGCCACACAGCATGCCAGAAATGTGATACCGAAAAAACTAATAGGATAGAGGTATCAGATTTCATTACTCTATAGGCGTCCTTGTAATGTACAAAGCCTAAATTACGGCATGCTTGTACAAGCCAATGTTTCCTGATACATTTGTATGTTGGGCAAAAAAACAGAACATGGATTTAATTTTCAGTTGGAGCACCGCAGGTTGGGCATTCAGATGGAGTATTAAGGGACCATTTAGCAGTCACAGCCCTGAGAGGAAGAGTAAATGTAAATGTAAATGTCAAGGTATTTGTAGAGCGCACGGTCACCAAGCGGTTTCCTGGCGCTATTACTCATACCGCTGTAGAACCCTTCCTGGCTTTCCCTGTGAAGTGTCCACTCCTGGGCACCCCCAGGGTGAAGCCAGGCATCCTAGCGCTGTTGGGGCCGGTGTGGAGGTTAAGCAAGCTATTGCCCAGAGTTGCAGCGTGGGGCCCATGATTAGAATAGGCACCGAGGCGAGAATTGTAAGGTCCGAGGAAATTGAGCCCAAGACCCACCGAGATGGGAATTGAACCCTGGTCCCGGGCCAGAAATCTGCATCAGGGTCTGCCGCTCTAACCATTGAGCCACACTCCTCCACGAGTACCAAGTCTAAATTGGACGTAAAGTTTCCTTGCTGCCCATGGTTCAATGTAGTCCAAAAAGTCCTTGAATTTGTACTCTACTTTAATATCAAAGAATTCTGAAGTCAATCTGCCCACCCCGCTGTTAAATGTTACAGCCAATTTGTTTGCCCTATACAGGTTAACCAAATCAGTACGTGACAAGTTAGAAACAGTTTGTTCTGGATTAAGCCAGAGAGCTGGGATGCCGAGGATTGCACTCGTAGTTTTTATATGAGCGAACCAAGGTATTCTAACAATGCCGGGTAGGCCCAATAGTTGTTTGAGTTCATTTTTGTAGTGCGCCAGCTCCGGCGTTGTCCACAGCCTACGCCAGTAAAGTAGTGGCCTCAGCGCAACTTCATCTTGTACAGGTCTGATTTTTTTTTTTTTTTTTTTTTTTATTGTTGCATCATCAAGCATGAGTACAGAGTAAATCATCTGCTGGCGTGGCGTCAACATTCAGCTGTGGTCAGCCAGTCGCGCAACTTTTCTATACATAAACCTGAGTAATTTGGCATTTCGTCCACTGAACATTACAGACCAATCAAACAAGTATTCAGGCTAGGATACAAGAAATAAACTCCGCAAGGGAGGAAGAAGATTAACCATAGACCTGTGGGTCCATGCCATAGGGATCGGTAGATCAGGGCCTGTATAGTTCGCATAGTGGTGGTGCCAGGTAACTGGGGGGACGGAACTGTGGGAGGGAGCATGTGGGCGGTAGCAAGAGCATAGCAGAAGGAGACGGGTGTCGGGCGTCGAGTGACAAGGGGGTCCATAGTATTCGCTCACAGTGAGGTAGAGCAGTCAGAGGGTGGAGGCGTCCCGTGCATGTGGGTAGCGGGGCGGTCGACCTGGGGGACGGGGGGCGTTGACGAGGGGGCATGGAGTACCGGGGTCCGGTACAGGCAAAGGGGCATCAGTCAAGGATTATGGGCTCGCTCGATTGGGCGGGGGGGAGGGGATGGAAGGGGGGGAGATAGTCGGAGCCTATGTCGGGGGGGGTGGTGTAGGCGTAGGCGGGTCATCAGTGCAAAAGGACTGCCGGAAGCTATGAAGGAGCATGACCCATTCCATAGAAATGGGATGTTTACGTGCACCCCTGGCCTCCTCCTCCCGGAGGGCATCTTCCTCGGCCGCCGCCCACTTACAGACTGCCCCTGTCCAACCCGCTATGGGGGGACCTTCCGGAGAACGCCAATGCATAGCTATACATCTTTCGCCAGCAGCAGCGCTAAGGATACAAAGCGTCTGTGTACCGGGACCTGTTTAGAGATGTGAAAAATGCCTAGCGCGCTGGATTCCCAGGTGGTTTGGGTCATGAGGCCTGTAAGATCTCTCAGCGTGTTGTGTACCATCTGCCACAGGGACTGGAGGCCGGGGCAGCTCCAAAACATGTGGCGGAAGTCTGCAACGGGGGAATGACATCTGGGGCATAGGAATTGTGTCGTGGGATAAAACTTTTGCAGTCGTGCCGGTGTGAGGTATGCCCTATGTAGTATGTAGTATTGGATGTTTTTGAAACGGGCGTTCCTAGATACTCGTTTCGGGGCCTCCAACGCCTTGGTCGACTCCGAATCATGTAATGCGCGCCCGATGTCTTCCTCCCACGTGGCCCGTAGGGTCGCCGGGGGGTGCACGAAAGTTCTCGGATCGATTTATAGAGCCAGGTGACTAAGTGGCGTCCCATTCCCATACGCAGGATAGTGTGTATAACTGGATGCGTGTCAGGTTCGCCGGCCTGGAGATTATGATAAGGACGGAAACCTTCAAGCAGCTGGCAGTATCTGAGGAATTGACCTGGGGGGAGCGCAAACTCAGCGACCAGCCGGTCGATTGGTTTCAGCTGACCCTCCTCAAAGAGCGACTCCATGTCCGTGATGTCGCAGTGCGTCCATTCGGCGAGCATAGGAGCCGAGAAATAGGATTCCCGTCTGGGGCAACCAACCAGCGGTAGTAACGGGGAGTACGGGGTCCTCCCGGGGGATATCCGGTGGATACACATAATGCATTGGCGTGCTATCGCGACTTGGAGGGGGTATGTACGTCGGGGTTAGGTGCCCGGGAGGAGAAGGCGGATAAGCTCCGGGGTCGTGACTCTGCCGGTCGGGGTGTAAGCCTCCTGGGTATGTCGGTCCGCTGTCCAATACGACAGCCATTGGAGCTGCGCCACCAGGAAATAGGACTCAAAGGAGGGAGCTCCGAGCCCGCCCTGTGTTGTGGGGAGTTGGAGGGTTTTCAGGGCCACTCTGTGTCGACCCGAGCCCCATATAAGTGTGCCCAGGAGGGAGTTAAGGTCTCGGAAGAAGGATCTGGGTGGCACCACTGGTAGGTTTACAAAATGATAGAGGAGCCGGGGGAGCATTACCATTTTAGCCAGGGCTATCCGCCCTATCGGGGCTAGCGGAAGCTTGGCCCAGAAGGCAACCGTCAAGCGAAGGCCAGCTAGCGCTCTACGGTGATTACCGTCAGAGATGTCAGTTGGAGAGTGATACAGACGGACACCAAGGTATCGGGGGCCTCCGCAGACCATGAGAGTCTATGGGTCCCCAGCTTGACGTCACGGGGTGGCAATTCCGGGTGAAAGGGGTAGATCGTGGATTTGTCCCAGTTCACTCGGAGTCCCGAGGCATCTGCGAACTCAGTGAGCGTCACCCCTATGGGGGTAAGGTCAAGTTCTATGTCCCGGACATAGATGAGGAGGTCATCCGCGTACATAGAGACGCAGTGCGTGACGTCCGCGAGCGGGATGCCCCAGTGTATTCCCTCCTGACGCAGTCTGATCGCCAGTGGTTCGACGGCTTGGGCGAAAAGCAGAGGTGACAGGGGGCACCCTTGTCTGGTGCCTCGCCGGACCTCAAAGGCAGGCGAGATGTGTTTCCCAATCCTGACACGTGTCGTCAGATCGGTGTAGAGAAGGCGTGTGTATGCTGTGAGTATCGGGCCAACGTTGAGACGGCGTAGGACCGAGAAGAGGTACGGCCAGGTGAGGGTGTCGAACGCCTTCTCCAGATCTAAGATGAGGCAGGCGGCACAAGGGAATTTGTCCCGTGCCTGGTCCTGGACATGGAAGACCCGGCGGATGTTTTGTGAAGTGCTTCTACCCGGAACGAAGCCGCATTGGTCAGCGTGGATCAGTGGACATATGACCTGGGCGTACCTGTCAGCCAGTATCTTCCCGAGGACCTTACAGTCCGCCGATAGGAGCGTGATGGGGCGATACGAACCCATGTGGTGTGGGTCTCTATGTGGTTTGGGGAAGGTAACGATCACTGATTCCCGTAATGAACAGGGTAAGACTCCTAGATCTAGGGCCGTTGCAAACACCTGAGCCAGGTGAGGGACCATCAGGGGGGAAAACGTCAAGTAGTATTCTAGCGGGAAACCGTCTAGACCCGGGGCTTTATTACGAGACATGGCACGCAATGCTTGGGTGATATCTGAGGGTGCTATTTTAGTGTCGAGCGCACGTTTGTCAACATCCGATATCGCGGGCAGCGACAGTGGATCGAGAAAGTGGTCCACGAACGACGGAGAGAACCGCGGTGGGGCCCCGTAAACCTGAGCATAATAGCGTTGGAACGCCAGGAGGATATCAGCTTGAGATCGTACTAACACACCCTCGAGGTTGATGATGTCCGTGATCGGTTTGATCTCGGTGTCTTGCTTCGCCATCCAGGCTAGCAGTGCTCCCGTTTTGTCCCTGTCTTTATGGACTCTGGTGGCATAGGCCCTAAAGTTAGATTTCCTAAGATCCGCACAGGCCGCCTGGTATGATGACTTCGCCTCGGCTGTGAGATCGGCGTGTGCTTCCGAGTCATCGGTTTGTTTAGTGAGTGCAGCTAGACGCTGTTCCGTGGTTGAGAGTGTCTGCGCCAATGTGCGGCGAACTCCTGCGATCTGTTTGATGCATTCCCCCCGGGCCACCACCTTAAACGCATCCCATTCCACCAGTGCCGATGATGCCGTGTTCGCATTGTGTGAAAAGTAGTCCTGTATGCTGTTTTGGTGTGAGTCCCTGAACACCTGGTCTGTCAAACAGTCTTTAGGGAGTCGCCAAGTGGGGACGGGCGGGTGCGGGGGGCACCAGGTCAGGCGCAATATGTGGGCATCATGGTCTGAGATGATACGACCCAGGTAGTCCGAAGAGATTAGTCTAGGGAGGATCGATGCAGAGCATAAGAATCTGTCCAGGTGGACCCGGAGGTTGTGGGGTATCGAGTGGAATGAGTAGATGTGGGTATGAGGATATAGGTGTCGCCAAGCGTCAGTAAGCGCCCAGTGCGAGGTCCACGCTCTGAATAGCTCCGCTTGCCGGGAGACTGGGGAACGCGCCGGGGGGGGTGTGATCGGTCCAGAGTAGGGTCCAATGTGCAGTTGAAGTCACCCCCTAAGACCCACGGGACTGTGGTGAATTGGGCCATGTTGGACTTGGCCCTTAATACTTGTAAACAACAAGGGTTCCCTGTATGCAACACAATAACAGTCAACCCCTAGGTCAGGGAATAAATCAGTGGAAAAAACTACCTAGGCAGTGAATATGAAATAAATACACAAAAATATAAGGACCAACACTAAAGTGAACAGTTTCCAAATAGTTACACACGTTTATTGTAAACACATAGACAATGGCTAAAAAATATACATTTCATGAAAATTAAGTATATATAGATCATCACATAAAAATTGGTGAACATAAAAGAGTAAGTTGTGTGTCGACGCGTTTCGGCGACCAGCGCCTTTCTCAAGACAGATTACAACTTTCTGCAAAAAATAAAACAGTGTATAGTTTAATTTTTCTATTTTCAGTTATTATAATGTTATCTCAGCATAGATATGAATAATTTAAACGATAACTATTATCCACTATGTGTTCTATTTTAAACAAGGAAACACTGTTCAAACAAACAAACAAACGGTCCTTAATTGATCCAAAATTGGCAAGGCATAAATCACATGACAACCTCTATTGTAGCCTACTAATTTTTTCAATTAATTCTAACGTATGTTAGTGGTATAACATGCTCTCGCTACATGTTCTCTATTTTTACATGCACTGATATTTAATGAGCTTTATTTCTTAAATGATTATTTATCCACAACATAATAGCTTCAAAGAATATGTATACATTCATTTACATGTCAGAAAGTATTCTTTGTGTCTACATCAATCATAGGTATTCAGGATAAAACTATGAATCTCATTCTAATAGGACAGGTATACAGGAGATATTAGATGGAAAAGAGTAAGGAAGAGACTAATAATTCAGTACTTTATATTTTTGTGTCGCCACTCCTCCTCACTATTAGGAAATCTTAGTCGTTTCAAACATAGGAGAGTGTCTATTCTATCTATTTTATCTCTAAGAGATTACTTCTCTCTTTTATACATACCTATGTAGAGAATATGCTCTTTCTTTCACTAATTTCATCACTGGTGGCTATTGAAAAGTTTCCTAGATTCAAACCACACATCTAGTTGTCACTTACCCCAGATAAAAATGGATTTAACACATAGGTCAGGGATGAGACGCTAATAATGTTCCATCTACTTCTTTGAACCGGAGTTCACGCTTCTGATTATCAAATTGATTCTGTAATATTATTAACAAAAACAGAAACCTTTTATTATTGTAGGCATGCAAGGCTACAATCAATTAGTTCATTTCTGCAATAGGCATTTTATTTATTTTTTGTGTATTTATTTCATATTCACTGCCTAGGTAGTTTTTTCCACGGACTTGGCCCTTAAGGCAGGTTCACACTAATCTTTTTGCTTTTAGTCTGTGATCTGTATGGATGATTTTCTGGTCTGTGCGCACTTTTTCCCTGTGTCCCAGAGTAAAGTGCGTGCATGTAGTTAGGCTGGCCTGCTCTCCCATAGGAATGGATGGGGAATGTCTGTGTCCCTGGTAGTTCCTGATGCGTGGGGAGTGCATGCTCGAATTTGGTATGTGCGAGCTCGTGGGAATGAATGCTTCGCAATGGTGTATGTGATATGTGTGTGTCATGTGTAGAAATGCCATTTCTAGGACGTGGCATATTAATGTAAAATATGCCTGCCGTGTGATTGGCTGGAGCTGGCTGGTGAGCCTGGCTCCAGGAAGGCTGGATGGGTCTGCCCGGTGGTGAGTGTGAGATTAGCATGTTGATGGCTTGGGAGGAGTGCACCTGGTCCCTGATGGGCCTGGGATTTCCCCACACAATGCTGGCTCCACCCCCTGTAGTGCGACTGATGGCCCTAGCCCTGCCAGTGAATAGAGAGGGTGGTTGAGGTAAACAGAGTACTTCAAAACCAGCTGCAACTGGTTTTCCCCCCACCCTGCACCTACAGACAAAGGAATTTACTGTATAAGAAGGGCCTGTGTCCCCATACAATTTGTTCTCTGTTCTGCTTTGGACCTTGCCAGAGGGGGCCGGTGCCCACCCGGCCTCAGAGCCGATTTGCCGATTTTTGGCGAGCGAGTGCGCACCTCGCTTTATATTTTGATTAGAAGCCGGAGCCCACCCGGCATTGTCCCGCTGCTATTTTATTATTGAAAAGCCGGTGCCCACCCGGCATTGCCCAGGAGATCACCGCCGCAGCCCAGGAGTGTGTGTTGCCCCTGCCGGGCCGCCGCGCTGCCTGCAGCGACCCGGAAGTCCCGCCTCCTGACCCCCAGGGCCGCGCTGCCATTGGCGGCCCCCGCGGAAGTCAGGCAGCGTGCAGGAGAGACAGGTCCAGGCGGGAGCGCGAGAGGAGCAGCCGGCTCCCGTGTCCGCGAGGCTCCCCGTGTGGAGAGGAGCCCCGCGCTGCTGCTGCTTGGAGGCTCCCCGTCGGAAGAGGAGCCCCGCCCGCCACAAGACACCCGGTGAGTGCCGAGGAGGGAGAGGGGCCGCGGGACACATTGTCGGTGTCCGCCCCTCCCCCGTAGCGCGATCTTGCGCGCACTGCTGTATGAAGCCCGAGGGCTTCAGGGGGCATTTTTCTTGAATACAGAGTCCCCCGTGAGGGACTCCAACGCCCCCATTTGTGCTGTCAGAGCCACGAGGCTCTGAGGGGCCATTCTGTTCCACGAGCCCAGCGAGGCTCAACGCCCACATCGTATTGAGAGCCCTGAGAGAGGCTCTGGGGCATTGTCATTATTTTTAGAGCGCTGAGCTCTACGGTGCCACATTTGCTTTGCGAGCCTGAGAGGCTCTAGGGGGACACAGGCAGCCAGTTGGTTGTAGCCCCGAGGCTCCCACGCTGTGTCTCCCCACTTTGTTCTTGAGCCCTCCTGGCTCCAACGTTGCCCAGTCCTGTTTAACAACTGTCCAGCACTTAGTGGACAGTTGCTACGTTTAGGTTTGTGTGCTGTGCTGCCTGCGCAGCTTCCCTGACATTGAGACTCAGGGCATTCCGCCCCTTTCGAGGCCAGTTGGCCTGAGGGACAATTCTAGTGTTGTGCTACATGCACCCTGCGCATTGTTATTTCTTTGCTATGTGATTCTTGCGCAAAAGTTCTAACCTGCACCTCTGAATGTGTTTTACTGCCTCATGTGCAATTGTAGATGACCCATTTTATGTTTATCCCCTTTGCTAAAAGTGACCTGCTTAGAGGATTGTTTATGTCCGCTTACCTTTGCTAAAAGTGACCTGCTTAGGTATTTTATGTTTATCCCCTTTGCTAAAAGTGACCTGCTTAGAGGATTGTTTATGTCCGCTTACCTTTGCTAAAAGTGACCTGCTTAGGTATTTTATGTTTATCCCCTTTGCTAAAAGTGACCTGCTTAGAGGATTGTTTATGTCCGCTTACCTTTGCTAAGAGTGACCTGCTTAGGTATTTTATGTTTATCCCCTTTGCTAAAAGTGACCTGCTTAGGTATTTTATGTTTATCCCCTTTGCTAAAAGTGACCTGCTTAGAGGATTGTTTATGTCCGCTTACCTTTGCTAAGAGTGACCTGCTTAGGTATTTTATGTTTATCCCCTTTGCTAAAAGTGACCTGCTTAGAGGATTGTTTATGTCCGCTTACCTTTGCTAAAAGTGACCTGCTTAGGTATTTTATGTTTATCTCCTTTGCTAAATGTGACCGGCTTAGGTGATTGTTTGGGTTTCCTTCCCTTTGCTAAGAGTGATCTGCTTAGGTGTTGGTATTCCTTCCTTAGGTCCTGATGATAAGGTCCTAGTTCCCTGCGTGATTTTCCTACAGTGTTTAGGTTTGCGTAGGAGGTATTTACTCTTTACCAGTGATTACTGGTTGTGTGCTACATTTACTATTTTGGTGCTACAGTCATTATATGTTTATGTGCTAAGTGTTATACCTACAAGTATTATTTCTAACAAGTGCCTACCCCTGACAGTGGTCCATGTGGCCCTGTCCTGTACATAATCCCTTGTAAATTCTGCCCGTGCCTGTTGGCACATTGTAAAGTTGTGTGTTATCTACTGTGTATTTATTATAATACAAAGGCTATTTTTATATAACCTTGTGTGGAGTTTCCTTTGTGGTGGGCCTTGGGTGTCGTTGCTGGGGTGCGTGCGCAAATACTTAACTCATACCGCCTCCAAGTTTAGCCTTGCTGCTCGCGCCACGCTACCTAGAGGGTGAGCGGGGGTTATCTTGGTGTGTGACTCCCTTGCCCTGACTTTAGAAATGGTGATCCCTGACTGACTTTGGCGTGAGCCTTGGCCAGCCAGGGTCCCGTTTCTAACAGGCCAATACTCCCGTAAGGTGATCCCAAAATGTATCCTGCTCAGTGTTAGGGGCGTAAATGCTACCCAGGAGGATCCCCTGTCCGTCTAAGAGTCCTTCTAGTAGTGCATATCTGCCTTCCTTGTCCACCACCCGTCTGAGTGCTCGGATGGGGGTTCCCGGCCTAACCCATATTAAGGCGCTGCGCGCAAATGCAGAGTATGTCGTGGCACAGAAGGTCTCCCGCCATTTGGCGTGTAACTGGCCCAATTCAGTAGCATTAATATGTGTCTCTTGTAAAAGAGCAATACTAGCTGTCATGCGCTTTATGTAGGAGTAGACGGAGTAGCGTTTACTGGGTGTATGAAGGCGCCGTACATTCAGTGAGAGGACATTAACGTTCGAACGTGGAGCTGTCATTACTAAGGGATCGTGCTTGCGGTCGGGGTCCCCGAGGACAGTGAGGTCTTGTGTCTCGTGTTTGCTCCTGCGCGCCATGCTTCCATAGGTATAGGGGGGGAACTGTCGGGAGTAAAAACAGATAGAACTAAGTGTGGGAAACAGTCCCAATACAGGGGATACATCACCGGAGGTGGCATATTCAAACTAAGGTCCTACCAGGGGAGAAATATAACGGAATTCCGTGGGGGCGGCAGCATGTGTTACCGCTGGGCTTGTGCGCGGATTGGGCTGTTGTAGGAGAAGTGCCTATCGAGCACACACAGATAATCAGTTATGCAACATTAGCACACAAACAGCACATAGAGTGTCCAAGAAAAGAGGATACAGCAATAGTCAGTTCCCTCAGGAAGAGGTGCCAGGTGGTTCAGCCAGGGTAGCGTCCACCGTGTGTGCGACAAGGAGAGGGGAAGAGATTGGGCCAAACCCTGACATTGTTCCATCGCTGTCTCGGTCTTTCTCAGGGGTGAACAGATGCGGTTGGTGTTCCAGGTCCGGTGCAAGGGGAGAGAGGTGTAGGTCGGTCACCGCCTTCAAAGCATCGCGTCTCTCCTGCATGATTTGCGTGAGGTCGGGTGAGCCCAAGGGGGAGGATGCTTGGCTTTTGGATGAGCCCATCTGAGTACGTTTCGTGCCCCGTCTCCTGGAGCGACGCGAGGTGCTGGAGTGTTCCCGTTGGGGCCCGGCTTTAGGGATCAGCGGACAGTGGAACTCAGCCCAATCCTGTGCCTCATCCGCAGTGGTGAAGAATATGGCCTTTCCTTTGTGTAGCACCTTGAGGCGAGCCGGGAACAGTAAGGAGTATTGGATATCGTTCGCGCGGAGGCGTCTTTTAACGTCCAGAAAGGTAGACCTCTGCTGTTGGACTTCTCGGGCATAGTCTGGGAACACCATGACCTGTTGGTCCTCCACCTGCAGGGGACCCGCCGCCCGGGCCGCTCCAAACACCGCATAGCGGTCCCGGAAGTGCAGGAACTTGGCCAGTATGGGACGTGGAGGGAGACCTGGCTTAGGTTTCCGTGCGGGGACCCTGTGGGCTCTATTTCAATAGAGAAGAATGCCGAGCGCTCCGACTCGGGGGTGAAGGAGCTGGTCCATGATTCCATGTAGGTCAGGGGGTCTGAGTTCTCAATTCCTTCCGGCAGACCCAGGACGCGGATGTTGCATCGCCTCGAGCATCCCTCCAAATCAACCGTACGTTCCTCGAGGGCCGCCACGCGGCGTAGGATCTCCTGCATGTCCGCCCCCTGAGTTTTCACCCTTGGCTGCAGCGCGGCCACAATCTGCTCCCCCTCCTTCACCCTGTCCGCCAGTTTACGATGGTCATCGCGAATCAGGCTGATGTCTGTCGTCAGGACACCCAACCGTTCCTCCATCGAGAGTCGGGACAGTTCTATAGCTGCCAGCACCTGGTCCAGTTTCGCCGACAAAGTAGGGTCAGTGTGTGGGGTGTTGACTTGTGTCCAGGCCCGCGTTTGCGGCATGTTGTCAGGGGCCGTTTCAGGGACGGCGGTCACCTGCTGGCCTCTCGGTTTCCCCATGGGGCCGATGGGAAGGGTCCCGTACCGCTGTGTATTTAGGGGGCTGCGGGCTTCCGGACACCAGCTCGCTGGGGTAGACAACAACCCGGTGGGGGTTGGGACGTAGCCTTCGTTGGTGCGGGGGTGGTGAAGGGGCTCGCCCGCCCAGTGACCTCGTTTCAGCGGTGCGCCGAGTAGCAGAAGGGTGCCAACAGCAAAGATAACTGGTGTCAGGGAACTCCGTCTACTTGGCAGTTCAGGATCTCGGGGGAGTTGAAACCGGGGGGCCCCCAATCTGGAGTGGGCTGGTGGCCCGCAGCCGTTGGTGGCTTCCGTGGGGTGGTAAGGGGTGAAGTGCGCTGTCGCAGGCACCTATGGTCTGGAGAGCGTACCTTCTGGTCAAGTCGCTGCCAGAAGTGGGGGTCCCTCGTCGCCCATGATGAAGCTGTGTTGGGGCGGTAGGCCCTTGTCTCGGGTGTGGCGAAGGGTCGTCCTCTGTGTGACTGGTGGCCGCCGCTGTTCTGGGGGCGCCGCTGCTCTCAGAGTGGGGGTGTGGCAGCGCGCATCATGCCCGGTACTTGGGTCCTCGCAGGCGCCATGTTGAGGTCAGGCACCACAACCCGGAGAGCCGCCCACGGGCCCAGGAATGTCTCGGACCGTCCGCCCGGAGGGACGGAGAGGCGGGTGTCCTCCGATGAGTCCCAGATAGCCCGGGGGGGGCAGGCACTCACCGTCCAGGAGAGCCGCAGTCGCTAGGAGGGTCCGGCGCCGCGAAGCTGGCGCGATCACAGGCTCAGTCAGTCTGCGATGGCAGGCGGGGCTGGTGCAGGGGTCGGGTCAGACTCCCGTCTGGGACAAGGCGCTGGTGCTGCGGAGCCCTGGAGCTGCGGTCGCCATCTTGTGCCCAAACGGGCGGCTTCGGCAGGGAGCTTGGTCCAGGTTTACCCCCACGGGCCAGTCACGCCCCACGGCCCGGATCTCCGTTGCAGCCGGCCGGCCGCACCGCCCAAGGCCACCGATCGGGTGTCTCAGGCGCACCGTGGTGCAGGTATCAGTGAATCGGAGCCGCGACCGTCATTTTGGAGCTCGGCGCGCGGCTCCGGCGAGGAGGTGTCGCTGGGGAGTCCGCCCGGCAGCGTGATCCACACCGTGCCTGGGGGGTGCCGCTGGGACAGGGGGCACCCCGGTTGCCGAAACTGGAAGTTGAGGCTCCCGGCAATCACTGGAACTGGGCAGGATGCTAGCCCGATCGCGGAGCCTCAGCAGAACACAGCCGCCATCGTGGCTTGCTAAGCCACGACCCCATCTTGTACAGGTCTGATGACGAGATCCATTCTAAGAGGGATTAAAGGAGTGCTGACTGGAAGGGCCAGTAGGGATCTGAAAAATGAGTTTTCGGCTGTGGTGATTTCCTTAATCTTAGAATGGCCCCATAGTTCGGCCCCATATAAATTTGCACCCCGAGCTTGGGCTCTATACATTTCCATAATGGGGGCAATAGGTTTTGTGGGTTTTAAGGATACCGCCACATAGCTGAGTAAGGCGTAATTTTGCCTTAGCTAGTTGAGGACGCCAATCCATGTTATCCGTTAGGGTTTCCCCTAGGTATTCAAAAACGGTTACCCTGTCTAGAGTAACACCATTTAAGCGGGGGGTCGGACGAGAGGAGTTAGGAGGGTGGCAAATCATATATTTGGTCTTTTGTGTGTTACTTTCCAAACCTCTCAACTGACAGAATTCTGAGAAGCTGTCCAGAGCACGTTGGATTCCCATCGGGGACTTTGACAGCAAGAGTGTGTCATCCGCTAACATTAACGCCACCACCTGTTCGTTGTTAAGTTTGGGGGCATCAATGTCTTTGGATCCCCTTAAATGGAAGACCAGGCCATTTACGTAGAGGGAGAAAACCGTGTGCGCCAGAACGCACCCCTGCCTGACTCCTCTACTAACGGGAAACCTAGACGTCAAATTACCCATTTTGCCACTCCTAACTTGAGCAAAATTATCTAGATGCAATCTCTGTACGACCCCTAGAAGGGAAGGGGTAAACCCCATTTCTGTAAGTACCGCCCAAAGAGTCTGACGCGTTACCAAATCAAACGCAGCCTTGAGGTCTACAAAAATTAGGTAGAGGCTGCCACCCTCTACCCTCACGGTTTTCCAATAAAGAAGTAATAATCGTAAAAGTTGGTCCACCGTGGAAGTTTTTTCCCTAAAGCCAGCCTGGTATGGACTGAGTATATGTTGGTCCTCAATCCTTACCTGTACCCTATCCAAGATGATATGGGAAAAGAGTTTTTGGCTGACATCTATCAGACTAATTGGGCGGTAATTAACTGGGAGGAGTGGGGAGCCCTTTTTGAAGCTTGGGATTATTTCGGCGCCAGCCCATGTCTCAGGAATGGGTGCGCCGTTAATTATAGCATTAAATAATAGAAAATAAGGGATCCATATTTCAGGTTGGTCCTTATAGAGGTCCCCAGGAATTTTATCTAGACCTGGGGCTTTGCCCAAGGGGAGCTTATTTATGGCTAATTCCACCTCAGTGAAAGTTATAGCTGTAATACTCTCCTTTGGGTCATAGGGATCCTGGTTAGAAAAAGTTAGAGGGGCATAGAGGTTCTGGTAGTGGTCTATCCACTGGCCCGGTGCTATATTAGGGTCATCTGCCACTAGGCCCCATTTAGTATCTGATCTAACTATTGCCCAGAAGTCCCTCATATCCCTTTTGTTTAAGGCTTCTTTAATACTTTCCCATTTTTCTGATTCCCAAGATTGTTTTGCCTCCCTTATCGCAGCTTAGTAATCAATTCTCCTGGACGCCACCAGTGTCCTATCGCCACTTTTTAAAGACTCCAGAAGTGCAGATTTAGCCACCTCACATTTGGAGTTAAACCATGTTAAGACCTTCTGTAGCTTTCTTGAGTTAGATACCACAGGATTAAAAAGGTCAGCTAAAGTAGTCACCAACTGGATGATAGAAATCATCCTCCTTTCTTGGTTCTCAGCAAGGGAAAGGGTGAGATCTGAGAGTGCTTTAGAGATAGCATTATTATTATGTTTGCACTTGTAAAGCGCGCTGCTACCCGGAGGTTTCCTGGCGCTGTGCAACGCTGGGGAACCCGTCCTGGCTTTCCCTGTGGGATGGTCCCTGCTGGGAGTCCCCAAGGTGGAGCCAGGCATCCCCGGCGTTGGGGGGGCCGTTGTGGAGATTAGGCAAGCTAATGCCCAGAGTTGCCGAGTGGGACTCCTGACTAGAGTAGGCACCGAAGCGAGAATTATCGAGTCCGCTGACCCGAGTCCACGACCCTGCCGTGTCGGGAATTGAACCCTGGTCCCGGCCGACTTCTGCTCTCGGGTCTGCCGCCTCTAACCAGTGAGCCACACCACTCCACATTATAAGTACATCTAATTTTTTCTGGGGATTTACTAATTGTTGGCCATTTTAAACGTCTCCTGTCATTAGTAAGTAAGGGAGGATTGGAAATTGCTTCATTGTAATGACTACAGGAATTAGGTAGAGGGAGCTTAAAGAGAAGCATTAGGGCGTTGTGGTCACTGTCATAACAAACAGAAACCGCAAAGTCTTCTACAAAATGCCAGGCTCTTGCCTCAACCAAAATGTAGTCGATGCAAGAGTTCTGCCCGGGGCGAGTGTAAGTAGGGCACCCTAGTAGGTCTGACTGTGCACGGCCATTGCAAGCTCTTAAGGAATGTGCGAGAGTTAGAGAGTTGATTTGAATTGCAAGAGGTGTCCATGCCTTAATCGGTGGAATTGAAAGATCTGGGATCGACCACTGGTCATCCTCCTCTCTAGAGATACTCTCAATAATACCATGTAGTGGTTCGTACTGACAATTGAAATCGCCAGCCACAATCAGCGAACCCTTTCCCGCTAGGGAGTATATAAAATCGTCCAGAGCTGCCACTGTGGGCGATTCGCTCCCTAGTCTACTAGGGCGGGAATAGACATTGACAAGGATCAGGGTAAAATCATTAGGGAACAGTAATGATAGGCATTGTAAGTCTATTGTGGGGGTGGTAATTTGGGAGACTACGCAGCCCAAGTGGGACGCGATAAAGATGGTTAGGCCCCCGAATGGTCTCCCTCTAGAGCCAATAAGAGCTAGATTGTTGACCGCGTGAAACCCCTGCTTAGTTAACTCTTGCCTTGCCCATAAATGCAAATGTAAATGTAAATGTTTTTGTACTTGTATAGTGCACAGCTACCCAACAAGGGTCTCCCGGCGCTTGTACTCATACCGCTGAGGAACCCTTCCTGGCTTTCCTTGTGAAGTGTCCACTCCTGGACACCCCCATGGTGAAACCAGGCATCCCCAGCGCTGTTGGGGGCCGTTGTGGAGATTAAGCAAGCTATTGTCCAGGGTTGCAGCGTGGGGCCCATGATTAGAATAGGCGCTGAGGCGAGAATATCAGGTCAGAGGAATTTATGAGCCCGAGATCCGCCGAGGCAGGAATCGAACCCTGGTCCTGGGCCTGAGCTCTGCATCAAGGTCTGCCACTCTAACCATTTGAGCCACACTTCTCCACATGTCTCTTGGAGTAGACAAATGTCGTATTGGTTGATAAATTGGTTCCATTCCGGGCAAATTAGCTTTTTTGGAGTATCCGCCACATTCCATGACAGGATTTTAAGTTTGGTCGTGAGTGAGTCTGTCGAGCTACTGCTAGTCTGTTGGATGCTTATTGAAGGGTTGTGAGACTGCATATGGTTATGGGGGTTATCTCGACCTTTGTAAAGGGAAGAGATGGCCATATTTGAACAGGGTGGGGGATGGCAGGGAGACGATGGGGAACCATTGGCAAAACTCTTAAGGGAAGGGCATGATGGTGTGGGAGGGGCCCCGGGATAAACAGATCGTAAAGTGTCTAGGTCGGGGTTACCTGGTCTATGTATAGTAGCCCTAGGTGATACTTGAGCAGAGTTAGAAATAGGTGGAACTTGGTCTTCCAGTCAATCTACGTCCTCTAGCGAAGCAAATCGATTATTGAGGGGAATGCGGAAAGAAGTCAGGTCTTCGTAATGCCCCAAGGGCGGATGTTGGAATCGTATTGCACCTAGCGTTAGCGCTCTAGTAGGGCTAGTTTCACCTAACCTATTACTAGGGGGATAAAAATATCCAAGATTAAATGCAGTTATAGATGTAGAATTTCCCCGGAGAGGTACCAGCTGGGTAAGGACTCTTTGCGTGAGTTGGCGATCTCTAAAGTTAATACTCACGCAATCGCCATTGATATTGTTTTCTGTAGGGCCCCCCCAGGCAACTCTCCTTACCATCAGGATTTCATTGGCCAGTTAATATGGAACATTTTATGCTTAGCCAGCCAGAATAGAACTTTGTTACGGAGATCCAACTGGACCTCCCTAGAAGTATTTGTAAGTTCGGGGATGCCTGTTAGTACAATTACATAGGGGGAAGCTGCAGGGGGAAGATCTATCATCGGGAGGGTTCCAAAAAGTGGATCATTACTAAAACTAGGATGATTCCGTTGGATGGGCAATCCAACTGCCGGAACACCTATTGGCTCATCAGTCCTTGGGTGAGCACTATGAGCACTATGATTGGAGGGATGGTATCTGTTTGTTGATTGAGTCTTCGTGGAGCTTGTTGGGAGCGGGTAGTAGTTATGTGGGTGGTACTGGGGTTGTTGTTCTGCGATGGTGTTTTTGATGATGGTTTGGCCATTGTGGGGTTAGAACTTCTGTCAGCATTCCCTAGCCCAGCCCCGGGGCATAACAATGCAGGACGATTTTGATCGCTTTCAGTAATAGAGATAGTTTGTAAAATTGGTGCAGGAAGAGGGCAGTGATGTATTGCGGTAAAATCTGTAATGAATTTGAGTATTGGAGCTACCTCCTCTTTTATAATTGCCCTACACTGGATAACTAAATCAGATAATAATGTATCTATCCAGGGTGGGTAGGAGGGGTTAGATGAAACAAGTAGGGGTGTAGTAGTTGCAGGTGGGTTACTACTACAAGTATACTTACATTACATTACATTACATTACTTGGCTGACTGGAGCTTGTTGTCTGCTTCTCTTTGGCCTTTCTATATCTAGTCCCACCCTTACTTCCTGTTCTTTTTTTCCTCCCAGTAGTTCGACCTATAACATTGGTTTCTCCCCGTATATCATTAGGATGTTGAGTCAGGTTAGAGGTACTAACTAGGGAGGAAAAAACCTCACTAGGAGTTGGAATATCGTCTAGGGCTGGCTCAATGGGGGGTAGTGGGTACCAGTAATGATAGATCTGGTGTTATAGATAATCGGCGTTCAGTATTCACTATTTCGGTGTTTACTACACCAATTGCTTTCTGAAGCATTAGATCTATGGCGGTAACAGATTTTGTGGCAGAGGGGTTAGCTTGGACTTTGGGGGGCTTAAGTGCACAAGCTCGCTTCCCTTGAATACGTTTAGGAGGATTTGGCTGGATCATCTTGTGCAGGGAGGATTAGATCAATTTTGAAAAAACAAACAATGTTAAATGGTCCCAGGTTTAGGATGTTGAATAAATGACAGTGAAGAATCAACAATACCTCGGTCCATTTGAATAGTGTCCCTGCTCCAAATGAAAAGAAGGTGGCCCAGCCCAGCCTCTTCCGGGTGATGACGGGCAAGGACGGGCCCGCCCTTGGCCCAGCCTTCGCCCGGGCGCTGCCCGCGCGCATACCGTGGAGCGGGATGTGCAGGTGGATTTTAAGAGGTGTTGGTCGCCTCTTGATGATGCCAGTAGATGGCGCCTAGGTGGAGGATGCTGGGAGTTTGAGTCCCCGGTTGGGAACTCCGGCCGTTTCCCTCACGGCACTTTAGGGCGGAAAACTTGTCCCCTGGCCCCTAGTGGAGCCTCTCAAGAACTGCCGTTCCCCTCACGGCTGGCAAGGTAAGGGGTTGTCAGCATCCCGCGGAGCGGGAGGTGCAGGCGGATTTTAAGAGGTGTTGGTCGCCTCTTGATGATGCCAGTAGATGGCGCCTAGGTGGAGGATGCTGGGAGTTGGAGTCCCTGGTTGGGAACTCTGGCCGTTTCCCTCACGGCACTTTAGGGCGGAAAACTTGTCCCCTGGCCCCCACTGGAGCCTCTCAAGAACTGCTGTTCCCCTCACGGCTGGCAAGATAAGTGGTTGTCAGCGTGGACTTTTAAGGGTGTTGTACAGGTGCATTGTGGGCATTGTGGTCCTAACCTTTCAAGGACCATTTTTGAGATTCCAGACCCTTAGGTTGTGTTTTGGACACTTTGGACCATCAAGAGGAACTTCGGGAAGAAGTTCCAGAGGTTTGGGAAAGTTTGGTGAACTTTTGTGAAAAAGCTCCATAGGGAGACCAGACTCTCACAGAAAGGCAGTCCGGTGAACCCTCACTGAATCCGGCCTGCTGGAGGAGGTTGCCCGACGTCTGGTGAGAAATCCTCCAGAAAAGGTGTCAAGTGTAAAGGTAAACTATTGACAGGGTCTCCTGCTTTGTGTACCCACCAGGGATCGATCTCGCCGGCCTCAAACTTTGACCGTGTCTCAGTCAGAGGCGACCAAATGTCCAGAAGTGACTCTATTGGTTCCTAAGTACTAAAAGGTGTTTAATCTTTAAAAAATCATATCTCTGGTTCCCTACATTGGATTTTTTTGTTTTGATGTTATTTAAAAGATAAACATATTTCCTATGTTCGTAAATTGGTGTTGGGTTTTTATTGTGGGTTGTGTCTTAATTATTTACTGAATTAGTGTTTCTAAATGCTTTACATACCTGTCTCTGAAGTTAAGCCTGCCTGCTCACAGCCAAGCTACCAAGGGTTGAGCATGGGAATACTTTTATGAGACCTATTCTGAGCCCTATATTGTGTCTGTGGTATTATTGTCAGTGGTAGATATATATTGACCACAACTAATAATCCACTTTCCAACAATGGGCCTCACCTCTCCTGGCTGCCCTGGACAAACCACCTCTTCTCTGCACTCCCCTCCGAGTTTTATTTATTTATTTATTAAACTTATAAAGTGCGCTATCACCTTGCAGGCATCCTGGCGCCAGGCATCTCATAGGACAAAAGACGTATGTCAAATAAAAGGCAGAGGGCTATACCTTAGGGAGCAGCCAGGTCTTCCGTCTCCTTCTAAATGGGAGGAGCTCCTTGATTTGTCTAACCTCCCACGGGAGTTCATTCCATAGTTTGGCCGCTACCACCCCAAACGATCTGCCACCTGACCTGACTTTCCTAAACCTCTGTACCTTCACCAGCCTGGCTGATGAGGAGCGAAGCCTTCTCATTGGGGCATACCAATCAAATTTCTTTCGCATGAGCGCCGGACCCAGCCCATGTAGGGCTTTAAAAACAAGGCAGAGAGACTTGAACTGAACTCTCTGTTTCAGCGGGAGCCAGTGCAGTTTGACCAATCTCACCTCCTCTGCACCCCTGCACAGGCCTCACCACCTTCGCAACCCTACAGGACAGGCCTCATGTCCTCTGCATCCTACCTAGACACGCCCCACCTCCTCTAAACTCCCACAAGCACAGGACAGGCCTCCCATCTTCTTCATCTCCTGAACAATGCTCACCTCCTCTGCACCTCATTGGATAGGCCCTAACTCCTATGCACTCCCCTGAAGAGGACAGGCCTCACCTCCTCTGCCCCTGGACAGGTCTCACCTCCTCTGCATCTATGGACAGGCCTCACCTCCTCTCCACTCCCTGGAAAGGTCTCTCCTCCTCTGCACTCCCTGGACAGGCCTTACCTCCTCTGCACTCCCTGGACAGGCCTCTCCTCCTCTGCACCCGCTGGACAGGCATCTCTTCCTCTGCACCCCTGGACAGGCCTCACCTCCTTTGCACCTGTAGACAGGCCTCAGCTCCTCTGCACCCCTGGACAGGCCTCAGCTCCTCTGCACCCCTGGACAGGCCTCAGCCCCTTTGCACCACTGGACAGGCCTCATCGCCTCTGCACCCCCTGGACAGGCCTCACCTCCTGTGTACCCCTGGAAAGGCCTCACCTCCTCTGCCCCCCTTGGACAGGCCTCAACTCCTCTGCCCCTCCTTTGGACAGGCCTCTCCTCCTCTGCCCATCCTCTGGACAAGCCTCTCGGTGAAGGATTCTCATTAAGGACAGAGGAGCCCAGAGTTCATTCCACCCCATACAGCGCCTCTGACTCCGCCCTGAGCCTCGGAGCGCTATGCACAGGCCCTGAAGAGAGACTCTGCTCACCTGGACCTGCCTAGAGGCGCCCCCTGGGGGCAGGACTCTGGCTCGGACCGAGGCGCTTTAATACCACACACCAGACACGAGGCGCTACACCCGAGGCACGTGTTCATCCCTCAGAATGAGGGAAATGAGGGAAATATCCTGATCCATTTCCATCTTTCAGCCCCGGGACCTGGTTCCGGTGATGCTGTTGTCCCCCCCCCCCCTCCCCCCCTCAATGATCCGTCCCCAAAAGTGACCTTTAACCCTGAAGTGTCCTCTCTGGAGGGGGCAGATCTCTGGGGTATTTCTGACTTGTGGGGATGATCGTGTCTTGTGCAGCTGACACTGCCCCCCACTGTACCCCATTCCTGATGTGTGTCCTCTGGGGGTGTTATACTGTGTGTATCTCTTCTTGGGCACAACTTGTGATAATAAATGTTTAATCCGAGGCGCCTTGACTCCCCCCCGGCCTCGTTCAAGCTTTATAAACATCCCAAAATAAAGACAGAATAAACCCCTCCCTGGGGGACTGCTGCTGCCAACCCCTGGGGGCCACTGTAGGAGGTTAGGAGGGTCCCTCTGCTTCTTCTTCTGGGAGGGGCCCCTCTGCTGCTCCTTCTCATGTGTATGGAGTCCTTGTCAGTCACGCCTCAGACATGCCTCTGCCTCCCAAACAAACACCTCTTACCTCCTTGTACCAAAGGCCCTCTTCACAACCACCCCACCCTCATCCACAACCACACACCAGCCAGGGACAACCACACACCAGACAGGGAGAACCACACACCAGGCAGGGAGAACCACAAACCAGGCAGGGGCAAACACACACCAGAAAGGGGCAACCACACACCAGACAGAGACAACCACACACCAGACAGGGAGAACTACACACCAGACAGGGACAACCATATACCAGGGACCAGACAGAGACCACCACACACCCAAAAGGGCAAACCACACTCCCAACAGAGAGAACTACACACCAGACAGGGACAGCCACACACCAGACAGGGACAACTACACACCAGACAGGGACAACCACACACCAGACAGCGACAACCACATGCCAGACAGGGACAACCACATGCCAGACAGGGACAACCACACGCCAGTCAGGGAGAAAAACATACCAGACAGGGATAGCCACACACCAGACAGTGACAACCACACACCAAACATGGAGAACCACACACCAGACAGAGACAACCACACACCAGACAGGCACAACCACACGCCAGACAGTGACCACCACACGCCAGACAGTGACCACCACACGCCAGACAGGGACAACCACACACCAGACAAGGACAACCACACACCAGACAAGGACAACCACTAAGCATGGGCGTAAAATCCGCTCCGATCGCGGATTTTTCGGATTTTCGGCAAATTCGCAATCCGCGAACGCTCGCGAATTTGTCGAAAATCCGTGAATCCGCTCGCGGCGGATTTTTTGCTTGGTTGCGGCGCGCGGCGTGGTGCACGGCGTTCACTTTCCGTCATTTTAGCGTTTGCCGAGTTGTTTTTCTTTGCGAGTGACGCGCCATTTTAGATCTTGCTGCGTGTTCCCGCGGGAGTTTGTCGCCCGCGAATACGTACTCGCGGCTTGCCACCTTGCACAGCACACCTCGCGAGAGTTCGCAATTGCGAACACGTAGTTGCGGCGGAAAGGAACAATCTCGCACTTGCGAAATAGAGATTTTGCAATTTCGCACAAGAAAATCACCAGCAAACAGGATAAACCTTCAGAAAATTATGATTTTTATCAGAATCACTCCTCAGGTTGACATTTGCATGGCCTTTTTTTTTGCAAGGAGTCCATTTTGGGGGGGGGAGGAAGGAAGTGCCCCACAGTCTCCAACTTCCTGTTCCTGTCCAGCAGGCTCCTCCCAGTGCTTTGTCCATCTCCTGGTCACTTTCATTTGGATCTGGAGCTGGAAGGATTACTTTTTGTGGGTGCTGCTGGATATTTGGATTTGAGGCCTTTTTGACTGTCTTTGGATCACTTTTGGATTAGAAATCAACTTTCACAAGTAAGTTTGTTTGGGGCATTACAGTTGCTGCAAGTACAATTTTGGAACTTTTTCAGAAAATTAAATAAATTATATTGTGGGTAGCCACAGTATCCAGTAGGACCAGGGTTGGTTATGGGTGCATGATACAACTGTTTTGTTGAATTTAAACACCATTGAGGCCATGGATGGGCTGGGATTGTGCAGATTTTATTGTTTTTTGTCATTTTTTTGGGCCTGCTGGTGTGGCCCTTTGCCCAGGGGTGGTGAGTGTTGCATGGGCCTAGTCTTTCTGTGGGGTGTCTTCTTGAATTTAAACATAATTGAGGCCATGGATGGGCTGGGATTGTGCTTATTTTATTGTTTTTTGTCGTTTTTGGGGGGCTGCTGGTGTGGCCTTTTGCTTGCCCAGGGGTGGTGGTGGTGCATGGACTGAGTGTGCCTGTGGTGTGGTCTCACTCTCTTTGATGTAAACATCATGGATGGCATTGGATTGTGGTGATTTCTGGCTGTTTTTCTGTTTTTTGTGGGTGTACTGTTGATGTGGACTGGCCATGTGGGTGGTGGTGGTGGCCATCTTGAGTGCTGGCTGGTACAGGCAACATGTGCTTGGGGTGTAAGGGGGCCATTTTGAGGAGAGGCAGTGTCTGAGGCCTGCACTTATTTTGCCTACTTTTCATCCCTTATGCCCAGGGGTAGTGAGTGTTGCATCGGCCTAGTGTTTCTGAGGGGTGTCTTCTTGAATTTAAACACCATTGAGGCCATGGATGGGCTGGGATTGTGCAGATTTTATTGTTTTTTGTCGTTTTTTTGGGCCTGCTGGTGTGGCCCTTTGCCCAGGGGTGGTGAGTGTTGCATGGGCCTAGTCTTTCTGTGGGGTGTCTTCTTGAATTTAAACATAATTGAGGCCATGGATGGGCTGGGATTGTGCTTATTTTATTGTTTTTTGTCGTTTTTGGGGGGCTGCTGGTGTGGCCTTTTGCTTGCCCAGGGGTGGTGGTGGTGCATGGACTGAGTGTGCCTGTGGTGTGGTCTCACTCTCTTTGATGTAAACATCATGGATGGCATTGGATTGTGGTGATTTCTGGCTGTTTTTCTGTATTTTGGGGGTGTACTGTTGATGTGGACTGGCCATGTGGGTGGTGGTGGTGGCCATCTTGAGTGCTGGCTGGTACAGGCAACATGTGCTTGGGGTGTAAGGGGGCCATTTTGAGGAGAGGCAGTGTCTGAGGCCTGCACTTATTTTGCCTACTTTTCATCCCTTATGCCCAGGGGTAGTGAGTGTTGCATCGGCCTAGTGTTTCTGAGGGGTGTCTTCTTGAATTTAAACACCATTGAGGCCATGGATGGGCTGGGATTGTGCAGATTTTATTGTTTTTTGTCGTTTTTTTGGGCCTGCTGGTGTGGCCCTTTGCCCAGGGGTGGTGAGTGTTGCATGGGCCTAGTCTTTCTGTGGGGTGTCTTCTTGAATTTAAACATAATTGAGGCCATGGATGGGCTGGGATTGTGCTTATTTTATTGTTTTTTGTCGTTTTTGGGGGGCTGCTGGTGTGGCCTTTTGCTTGCCCAGGGGTGGTGGTGGTGCATGGACTGAGTGTGCCTGTGGTGTGGTCTCACTCTCTTTGATGTAAACATCATGGATGGCATTGGATTGTGGTGATTTCTGGCTGTTTTTCTGTTTTTTGGGGGTGTACTGTTGATGTGGACTGGCCATGTGGGTGGTGGTGGTGGCCATCTTGAGTGCTGGCTGGTACAGGCAACATGTGCTTGGGGTGTAAGGGGGCCATTTTGAGGAGAGGCAGTGTCTGAGGCCTGCACTTATTTTGCCTACTTTTCATCCCTTATGCCCAGGGGTAGTGAGTGTTGCATCGGCCTAGTGTTTCTGAGGGGTGTCTTCTTGAATTTAAACACCATTGAGGCCATGGATGGGCTGGGATTGTGCAGATTTTATTGTTTTTTGTCGTTTTTTTGGGCCTGCTGGTGTGGCCCTTTGCCCAGGGGTGGTGAGTGTTGCATGGGCCTAGTCTTTCTGTGGGGTGTCTTCTTGAATTTAAACATAATTGAGGCCATGGATGGGCTGGGATTGTGCTTATTTTATTGTTTTTTGTCGTTTTTGGGGGGCTGCTGGTGTGGCCTTTTGCTTGCCCAGGGGTGATGGTGGTGCATGGACTGAGTGTGCCTGTGGTGTGGTCTCACTCTCTTTGATGTAAACATCATGGATGGCATTGGATTGTGGTGATTTCTGGCTGTTTTTCTGTTTTTTGGGGGTGTACTGTTGATGTGGACTGGCCATGTGGGTGGTGGTGGTGGCCATCTTGAGTGCTGGCTGGTACAGGCAACATGTGCTTGGGGTGTAAGGGGGCCATTTTGAGGAGAGGCAGTGTCTGAGGCCTGCACTTATTTTGCCTACTTTTCATCCCTTATGCCCAGGGGTAGTGAGTGTTGCATCGGCCTAGTGTTTCTGAGGGGTGTCTTCTTGAATTTAAACACCATTGAGGCCATGGATGGGCTGGGATTGTGCAGATTTTATTGTTTTTTGTCGTTTTTTTGGGCCTGCTGGTGTGGCCCTTTGCCCAGGGGTGGTGTGTGTTGCATGGGCCTAGTCTTTCTGTGGGGTGTCTTCTTGAATTTAAACATAATTGAGGCCATGGATGGGCTGGGATTGTGCTTATTTTATTGTTTTTTGTCGTTTTTGGGGGGCTGCTGGTGTGGCCTTTTGCTTGCCCAGGGATGGTGGTGGTGCATGGACTGAGTGTGCCTGTGGTGTGGTCTCACTCTCTTTGATGTAAAAATCATGGATGGCATTGGATTGTGGTGATTTCTGGCTGTTTTTCAGTTTTTTGGGGGTGTACTGTTGATGTGGACTGGCCATGTGGGTGGTGGTGGTGGCCATCTTGAGTGCTGGTTGGTACAGGCAACATGTGCTTGGGGTGTAAGGGGGCCATTTTGAGGAGAGGCAGTGTCTGAGGCCTGCACTTATTTTGCCTACTTTTCATCCCTTATGCCCAGGGGTAGTGAGTGTTGCATACTTGCATGTCCCTAGTCTTTCTGTGGGGTGTCTTCAATGTAAACATCATGGATGGCATGGGATTGTGCTCATTTTTCTGTGTTTTGTCGATTTTTTGGGGTGTATAACTGAACTGATGTTCCTCTGTCTTCCATTGCTTTTAGGTGCACAAGAAGACTCAATAGAACCACCAGTGCCAGGAAGAAGTCCTGCAGCGGTGTGTGCAGCATAACGTCACGCGACGTCACGTCTGGACACAGAACCCTCTGCAACTCGTGCAACTGCTGCCTGCTGACCTGCTCTGAAGAAGATGGCCCCAAAAAAAGTAACCAGTAGCTCCTCTAGCAAGAAAGGTGCCAGTAAGGAGCAGAAGAAGCAAGTTACCAAGGACACTGGTGTGCCGCCCGCCCCTTTTTTTGGGAGTAAAAAAAAAAGTATGCCTGCAGCAGCTGCAGCGGGATCTGCTGGGGACCAAGCTGGCAGCAGCACCCCCGCTCCATTGGGCTCAGTGCCACCACCACCACCACGCCAACTTAAGTCCAAGCCCTTGAGTGCTGCAGAGGCAGCCAGTATACTTCTTCAATCACCATCGACCAGTGATGTTGGCTCATCGCAAGAAAGCAGCAGCAATGTCCCTCAATCAACACAGGTTGTTGTAGCTCATCTGACGAGTGTTGAACAACCACCGCCGCAACAACAATCACATGTGCAAGTACAAGCCCAAGTACATGTGGAAGGAGAGGCAGCGCAAAGAGATGCGCAAGCAGAGGTGCATGGAGGGTCACAACAAGTGCCCACAATAGTTGTTCCTCCCGAAGTAGGGGCACATCAGGAAATCGACAATCAAGGCGAGGTATCATTTGAGGAAGCCACTCCTCCTGATGATCCTTCATTGTCTTCCACACCCCTATCAAGGAAGAGATCAAGGGTGGTGTCTACATCCTCTTCAAGCACACCTCCTTCTGATGATACGGATCAAACTTGGGAACAAACAAAGGTAGTTAAGCGTAAAAGGAAGCTCGTCCAAAGTCTCAGAGTTATGGAGTGTGATGAGTCTCAACAAGAAGTGGCGGATACTGCTGCTGATGAAGACTCTGCCAACGACGACCCAGTCATCATAAAGGTCACTGCAGCCCCAGCGGGCATGCAGCAAACAGACATTTTGACCCTAGCCCGAAGAGCTGCTGAGCGTGATGATGATGTTGTCGATGAGGAGGCAGTGGAAACACCACAATCATTGGAGTTAAGTAGTACACCAACTCGTCCCGCTTCCATATTTCTTTCTGGCAAGAAGAGACCTCCGTCAACCTCGACCTTAATTAGTGGCGGTGAAAGTGCAAAACGTACAAAAGTTGGGCAATCCACATCCTCCACTTCATCTGGCATTAGCTTCATGACCACCACCACCAGTATCGCCGCCTCCTCCATGTCCCACAGACACTTCAAGTCCCCAGTTTGGGACTTCTTTACTGTTTGTCCAAAAAATCCAAAGTTTGCCATTTGTACCATTTGTAAGCAAGCAGTTAGTCGTGGTAAGCCAGGTACCAACTATGGTACCGGAGGCCAGAGAGGTCATCTTAGGAGACAGCACACTGTCAAATGGTTTGCGCACCTAGATGCGATCAAGAAAGGCCAAATTCAAGGAAACGTTGATGTTTCATCTGATGATGACGAGCAGCAAGAAGACGTGTCAAACACTTCCCTTACACCCAGTACCCCTGTCAGCAGCACACCCAATGTGAGGCACACTAAGAGTGTTGGAGCGAGTGAGACACCAACGCACAAAAGTTCACCAGCGAGCAAAATTGGGTCAACGAAGTCATTATCAGCCCGTAAATGCTTGGTCCAGAGGCAACATTAGAACAATGCTTACTTCAGACGTGCCATATGAACGCAACCACCCACTGACGCGTCTGTATAACACTAAGCTGGCTAAAATGCTAGCTGTGGACCTTCTACCTTTTTCTTTTGTAGAAGCCGTAGGTTTTCTTGAATTAGTGGCAACGCTCTGCCCTAAATGGAAGGTTCCGAGCCGGTTCTATTTTGCCAGAGTTGCGGTTCCAGCACTACATGAAGATGTGCTGCAGGCGATTGGGGCAGCTTTGCAGAAGAGTGCTGTTCACACAATACATCTGACAACAGACATGTGGACCAGTGGCGCAGGCGCTGATTACATGTGCATCACTGGACACTGGGTCTCTTTTTCAGGTGTTTTAGCAAAGCTAAACGCAGGTGTTGACCCGGACAAAGTTTTCAAAGCTGCTCGGAAGCATGCAACACTTGCCATGTTTGGCTTGGAGAAAAGTCACACAGCACAAAACATTTTGGAAGAGTTTAACAAAAAGGTCTTGAAAATGCTATCCCCCCTAAAACTCAAGATTGGTTATGTTTCCACGGATAATGGCGCCAATGTAGTTAAGGCCATGCAGAAGGGTGACCATGTTAGAGTGCCGTGTTTGGCGCACTGTATCAACCTGGTAGTTCAAAAATTCTTGAGTGATAAAGACAGTACAGCGTTCGAGGTAATGGCCACCTGCCGCAAAATGTGCAACCATTTCAGCCATTCTTTTAAGGCCCGGAAGCATCTGCGGAGACTGCTATTTATACGTGGAATGCCAGTGAAAGCACTCATCCAGGAGGTGGCAACACGTTGGAACTCAACCTTCTACATGCTTGAGCGTCTGTATGAGCAGTATACGGTACTCGATCACTATTTCTTCACAGAGGGTACATCTCAGAAGGAGGACCTGCGGATGAGTGCGGCGCAATGGGACATAGTTAAAAGCCTGACAGACATGCTTCGTCCTTTTGAGTTCTTCACGCGTGCAGTCAGCCAGGAGGACTGTAATTTGGGAAAAGCTATCCCATTGTTGTGCATGCTGGAGCACCAACTGATGGCGGTGTCTTCTGAGTTTGAAAAAGATGCAAAAAAAAAAGACCATTTCATTTTGTCTGAGAAATTATTAGAGCGCCTACGTGGTGATGAACGTCTTCAAAAGATCAAGTCAGATCAGCATTACATTTGTGCTACTATTCTGGATCCACGCTACAAAAAGGCGCTGGCAGGCGAAGCATTCTTTCCTTTTGCTGATGCAGATGTTCAAAAGTACAAACATTGGTTAGCCTGGTCAGCCAAGAGGTTTGAAAAAGAACGGCAGGTTATTGAAGGAGAAGCGAGTACATCAGCATCAGCATCAGCAGGCCATCCCCAGTCACAAGAATCCACTTCTGCACCTGTGGCTGGGGCACAAGTGACCTCTCAGCCGTTAAAGACACCGGCAAGTGGATCATCTGCACCACACACAAGGACAACACTAACAGTGGCTGCGGAGGAAGATTGGCTAAGTTTGATGGGGTATGGTTCTCGAAAAAATGTCACAGGCACGGCAAAAAGTAAGCAAAGTGGAGGAACCGTTGCTGACCTTGAGTCGATGGTGCAGGACTATCTGAATGACTCAACAGTGGTCTTTCTTAATGATGAGCCATTGCAGTATTGGCATGGCAAAAAACAATTGTGGCCACAGCTCTTCAACCTGGCTATAAACTATTTGTCTTGCCCACTCGCAAGTGTGTTTTCTGAACGTGTTTTCAGTGCTGCTGGTGGCATTGTAACTCCCAAACGGAGCCGCCTCTCGCCCAAAAATGTGGAGCGGCTGACAATGATCAAGATGAATCAGCACCTCATACCACCAGATTACAAAGTACGAGAAAGCACGCCGCATGAAGACGAGGAGGACGGCAACGTAGATGAGGGGATTTGTTCTCTGTTCGGTGGCACTGACCTCATCCAGCCTGAATTCGCAGAGTATGATGACGAAATCTTGTTCTTATTCCCTGACACCGAGCCCTGAAAATGAGACAATCAATCAAGAACTTTCTTTTTCGTCCTTATTCACTTTTATTCCTGTGTGCTTTGTGTCTCTCTTTCTTTGTTTTGCACAGTTAATTTAATTCAAACTTTAATCACCTAATCCCAAAAACAAGACCATCATCAGAACTGTCTTCACTTGTTTGCTTATTGATTTGAAGGTGCCGCAGTCTACATTCCTCAGGTTCACAAGTTCTGAAGAACATGCTCCTCTATCCTCCTCCTCCAGACTGCGATTTCCCTCCAAGCAGAGTGCTGGATTACGCCCAATGAAGAAAGACTCAGCACTTGTGGGGGTGTTGTACTTCTTTGCGGGTGAGTTGACGGATTTGGGCCCATTGCTGTGAAGCTCTAATAATGGACAAAAGTGTTTTGGACCAAATATGAGGTGGAAATTTCTTGCCGTTTTTGCTGACTTGCTTGCCTTTGAGGTGCTCTTTGGCGGGGTTCCGGGTGTTTGTGGGTAATTTTTGGTGTCTGTCGAAGCACTGATGCGACATTCTAATCTTGATTGCATTTGCTTTTCATGAAATCCGTGGTGGAAAACAGGAGTTATGATGATTGATGATGATGACCTAGCTGAACAGCGCCGCATTTGGACCGAAGGCCGAGAGATATTGTAAGTATGAGATTTAGCTTTTTCGCTGTTTGGGGGTGTTGTCGGGTGCTTTTTTGCGGGTGGGTTGGCGGGTCTTGCCTGGGGCATTCCTGGGAAGGTCTAATACCGGATAGAAGTGTTTTGGACAAAATCCATAAGGAACAGCCTTTTTTTTGCTATTTCTTCTGACATCTTGCTCAATGTAGCGTTTTGGGTGGCTTCCTGCTGTTCGTGGGTGGGTTGCGGCCGGGGTCTCTGTCTTGTCGAAGCACTGCTGCGACAGTCTAATCTTGATTGCATTTGCTTTTCAGGAAATCCGTGGTGGAAAACAGGAGTTATGATGATTGATGATGATGATGACCTAGCTGCACAGCGCCGCGTTTGGACCGAAGGCCGAGAGACATTGTAAGTATGAGATTTAGCTTTTTCGCTGTTTGGGGGTGTTGTCGGGTGTTTTTTTGTGGGTGGGTTGGCGGGTCTTGCCTGGGGCATTCCTGGGAAGGTCTAATACCGGATAGAAGTGTTTTGGACAAAATCCATAAGGAACAGCCTTTTTTTTGCTATTTCTTCTGACATCTTGCTCAATGTAGCGTTTTGGGTGGCTTCCTGCTGTTCGTGGGTGGGTTGCGGCCGGGGTCTCTGTCTTGTCGAAGCACTGCTGCGACAGTCTAATCTTGATTGCATTTGCTTTTCAGGAAATCCGTGGTGGAAAACAGGTTTTATGATGATTGATGATGATGATGACCTAGCTGCACAGCGCCGCGTTTGGACCGAAGGCCGAGAGACATTGTAAGTATGAGATTTAGCTTTTTCGCTGTTTGGGGGTGTTGTCGGGTGTTTTTTTGCGGGTGGGTTGGCGGGTCTTGCCTGGGGCATTCCTGGGAAGGTCTAATACCGGATAGAAGTGTTTTGGACAAAATCCATAAGGAACAGCCTTTTTTTTGCTATTTCTTCTGACATCTTGCTCAATGTAGCGTTTTGGGTGGCTTCCTGCTGTTCGTGGGTGGGTTGCGGCCGTGGTCTCTGTCTTGTCGAAGCACTGCTGCGACAGTCTAATCTTGATTGCATTTGCTTTTCAGGAAATCCGTGGTGGAAAACAGGAGTTATGATGATTGATGATGATGATGACCTAGCTGCACAGCGCCGCGTTTGGACCGAAGGCCGAGAGACATTGTAAGTATGAGATTTAGCTTTTTCGCTGTTTGGGGGTGTTGTCGGGTGTTTTTTTGCGGGTGGGTTGGCGGGTCTTGCCTGGGGTTTGAATACAATCCACGGTCTGTATTTGGGCCTACTGTTACTTTCAAAGTACGTTTTGTAACCATTTTTCTGCTAGGCAGCGTTTTTGGAGATCTGATTGGGGTTCTTCTACATTTTTGCGACTGGCTTTAGTAAGGGTCTTGGTGGGAGCATTGCTGGGAAGGTCAAATTTTGTTCTAAAACACAGTTTACAGTACACCTACCTTGAGGGGAAAGATCCGCTATAATATTTTGGCCATACTTATTTATCCTTAAAAAGGTGACTCAGACAGAGCACGCAATTTCAAAAATATTGTACTGTCTATTAGGGAAATCAAAGTGTCACTTTTTGAACCACACAGCGTACATACCTTTTATTTATTTATCAGTGGTATTGTAATAGCACTTCCTGTTTTCCGTTCAATAATTACAGGCCGGGTCTCAGTCAACATCCGCCAGGCAGGCAGTGGACAGGGTGTCTTCTGTCAGTGGTCACCACATTGATGGACGAAGCATCAGCTGGAATGGAGGAGTGCCGCCAATAAGAGGAATTGTTTGCTGCATGCAACTTACTTACCAAATTCAACAGGACAACTCCAACAACATACGCAATACAGATACAGTATCCATTGTTGTCTTTTATTCTATGAGTGTGACTGCATGTGCTTACCTTTACTTTGTAACCAAAGTTTGTCTGTATCTTCAATTATTGTTTGTCCATGCTCTGCTTTTTTTTTCTTCTCTCAACAAAACCTACCCAAAAAGAAACCCCCATTCCCATCCATTTTACAAACCCTAACCCTCTTCCCCCGGGCTGTGTTGTTTTGCTTGATGTCTGACTAAAATGACATCAATAATTCCACACACTTGCTGGGGAGGATAAGGTCATAGCAACAGGCTGGTGAAGGAATACGAGGATATCTTCTAGACTTACTCAGCTTCAGTACTATATCTTCTAGTAGTAGTAGCCAATGTCAAATAAATTCAACGCAAGTACTAGTTATACTTGCAAGCAAATACTTTACCATTTGTTAGGCTACATTATGGCACTGTTCTAGTGTACTGTCACCTGCTATTTTCTCGATCGTACCGTAACCGTTGTAATGCTACAGTAAGGACAAACAAGGTTTCGTTTTCTTTTTTTCCATAGGCATGCAACTGCCACTGTGTCACACCACTAGTACCACCGCAATGAGGAAATGTCACCCGCCCAGGATTGACAACGTTAATCCCCATTTCACCTGGAGCCAGCCCTGGGCCTAGCCCTAATTTCTAACACAAATTACAGGTAAGATAAGCGTTTGGTGGGAGGTAGTATAATGGAGTATTATTTCGGAGTAGACAAGAGATTGACGGTTGTACTACTAAAGTCCTACGACTGTTCAGGAAAACAAAGTTACTGTTACACCCCCGCCCCCCACCCACCAGACTGAAAAGCAGTAAAAAACAGGTATGGTCAGATAAAGTTTAAAAATATATTTATTTAGCCCTAACAAAATAATCTCCCTCACCCACCCTAACCCCAACGATTGTCTGTGAAACGTCCCAAAACGATCCCAACTCCCAAATCCCACCCCCCAAAAGTCTATAAAAAAAGGGCAAGGGACACTCCACTACTGGAGGGTGCTGGTGCTGGTGCATGATGCGGCATGGGCATCATACTCCTTGCGGAGGGTGGCAAGCTCGGAGCGGAGGCCCTTAACCAAGTTCTTATACTTCAGGACCTCCTGCTCCAGGTTGGACATGCGGACTCGTAGGCGGCGTTGGCGTTCCTTGCAGCTCCTGTGGGGGGCAGCTGGTATTTCGGTTGCTTGGCGGTGGCGGTCGTCTTTCTTAGCCCGGCTCGGTCGCGCTGGCTTAGTCACGGAGGAGGATGCAGTGGTCACAGTCGAGGATGTCGTTGTTGCCCCGCTCGACTGCGTGTCCTCCTCCTCCTCCAGGGCCACCAGCCGCCGATATTCGGCGACAGTGGCCTCCAGCCTCCGTTGCCGGGCCAATCTAGCCTGCTCCCTCCTTGGTGTTGATTTGGAAGGAGCAACTATATGAAGAAAGAAAGACATAGTCTGTAACCAATGCTCCTTATTAATAACACAAAGTGATTGAGCCGAAAGTTGGGTCACAGAGTACAAGTAGCAAATTGAAAGCACAGTACATAACTATTGAGGACAGTATCTATGTAACCTCCCACTTCTGCATCCTTGCTCTAACATGACTTTAGGTGCTTTGCTTAATATTGAGTGAACAGTGATACACCCACACATGAATGACGTACTACAAGTAAACTAAAGTTATTAAGAGAGGTACGGAGTGTCCACCGTAATAACCAGATATATGCTGTGATTGCAAACGCAGTACAAAGTACTGCTACTATTCATGGTAGTATTGGACACATTTACAATTTCTTTTCCTTGCCTTCCCTGCACTGGAACGGACGTGCGGGTGCGGTGGTACATGCTCTTCAAGGTAACACTTACTTCACCTGGCGACCATCTACTCTCTCTAGATACACATGTGCTATCTAAGAGTCAGAGAATACCATGCTCCAGGCATCCATTCAGTCAAAGTATACGCACACATACAGTTTCTGTTTCACCCACCCAGGCTGCTGTCCTTCCACCCATCCTTGCTTCATCATTGACCCAGCCAAGCACCATACCATATTCTTTCCTTCCCAGCCACCTCGGGGGCCAAGCAAACACATATCGTTCTTCTTTGCCAGCCATCATACAAGTTCGCGTCCCACTTACTTACACCCTTCTTTCCCTTTTCGTTCATCCCATCCATCACGTTCGTCTAAGAACTTATTGGGATTCTTCTCACCAAAAACTTCACAGCTAAGTCGAAGTACATTTCGAGGAGGCTACTACCTGGTTGATTTGTAATTGTAATACACCCGTGCAGAAAGCACACTATGCAGTCTTCAATCTCAATAAGTAAGGAATATATAGCTTACCTGTTTCCGCCACCACCGTTTGATCCCCCACAGGACCGCCCGCCGGCTCTTGCACCGCCTCCTCCCCAGAGGCCTCCGAGTCCTCGCCCAACACAGCCACCTCCGCGCTGGCCCCGTCACCAGATGTTACACCTACAAAGTACATTTAAGAATGTTAGAATACACCACTCACTACTATATAATATTTGGTCTAGGAGAAATGTTAAAAAAACAGAATACAATGTAATAATTTGTGACTGTCTACTCCATAGTAAAAATGTCCCATTTTCCAGGGAAGGCTGTTGTCTTGCTGCACTTTTATGCACAACTGATGAATGCTTGCTTTTGATTTTTAACACGCACCACTTTTTCTCCTAACAGACAGAAGCTTGACTCCTAAGAACACGACCAGGATCAAGTTCAAACCAGGTGAGAGCTCGGCTCGACCACAAGAAATGTGTCCAATTAATCGTCAGCACTAACCACTTTTCCGTTTTCAGTTAAATAGTTTTATGACAAAGTAGATTTTAATAAATGTGTTTACTTTTAATAAAGCTTTTAAACTTAAATAGACTCTGTGGTTTTTGTTCCTCCAGACTAGAGTGGATGAGCTAAAGGTTTTGGAATTTTTGCAAGCATGAGTGCCTCTGACACTTCTTGACTGTGCTGTGACTCCGTACTACTCTCTTGTCCTGCGTACGATAATCTAGAGATCATTGGGGATCTATAATCGGTGACTTCGGGAGCTGAATGACTCTGCCACACTATCTAGTCAGTAAGGAGACAGTGCATAGAGCTATTGCTGAATAGAATGGGAGTCCAATGGAATTGCCAAATGTCCAATCTTAGTTAGCTACACAGACAGACTAATAAGAATAGTCTAGTAATACCACAGGGAGTCATATTCGAGCCAGGATAAGAATTTATATCCAGTCTACAAGAAGATCAAAGACGATTTAGAAAAAATCGAATGAGGAACGCTAGGAAAAAATAGGTACTCTTTATTAAAATGTAAACTTACTGGGGCCAGCAAAGGAGCCCTCGCCTGCCCGATCCTGGCCTGCATCCTCAGCACCCTCCTCCTGTGTCCTCCTCTTGCCCTTGGGGGGAGCTGATGTACAACATGAAAGAAAGAAAGACCAGAAAACATGGATGAGATTTTTCAACCAAATCAAACATTTCAAAAAAACAATAACTAAATATTTTGGAGAAATAGCAAATAGATAGACAACTATTCCACGGGATCTATCTCATGTGGTATACTACGTTATTCGTATTGCCTGATTTGCGGAACGTTGACTTAGAAAGTTCCTATGTAACTCAATAAACAGACTACTAAAGATGTTTGCCTAGGCCTGGCACTGCAGGCAGCAGTCCGCAGCACGCGAAGTGACAGACAAAGTCCATCCTGCTTGCAGATCAGTGAATACTCAAACTATCAATCCACCCACCACCGCCACTATTTCTTCTTATAGCCATGTGTCTAAAGGAAGGACTGGACTTCAGTCTGTTGGGGCTGATTTAGAAGTCCCTTGCGGCTCATTTTCCTCCATTGTTGCGTGCCTTTTGTGACGCAGCGGCAGAACAAAAGACTCGCCATGGTGTTGGTGCGGCGTATATATTAAAAAAAAACACATATGGGCATATGGGCGATGCATCACGTTGTAAAGCCCTGCGCCATCAGGGGGCGTTCCGGCGCAAGGGAGGGCGTACCTGCGCAGGAACGAATCCTAAAAGTGGCTGAGGGAAATCGACAAGATGTCAATCAGTCACTTTTAGGACAATGATGCATGACTCAAACCCTGCGCGCTTGAAGCCGACGTACGGCTTGATGCAGCATTGGGGAGATAGGGTACCCCAGAGCATTGCTGGAGCTGCGCCATCGTTGGCACGCAACTCCAGCAATGCGCTGCCTTTACGGCACAGATGCGTAAGGCTTCTGTGACGTTTTGGGCCAATGGGTGGTGGTGGCATGGCACACAATTACTGCCGCATCCCTGCTACTTTGCAGGGATGCGCCGGTAATTGAAAATATGACCCTTAGTGTCTAGCATTACGCAGTTCTTATCTTTACACTACACTCATACATAATTTCTCAGGCCAATGAAATGCTTCTGAACACAACATACAAAACAAAGAAGCATAGTAGCAAGCAAGGCTACTGAGAAGGAGAGCAGTGCACCTGAAATGCATAGAAGATTTTGAAATATAATTTACCTCAATGTAATCGGCAGCATTATTGCTCTTGGTAAAGAACAAAGATTTGCAAATAACAGAGCAGGATAAAACAGAGTAGTAAATGTACTACTACTACTACTCACCAAGCCCGGGGACCTCTACGCCGAGCGCGTCCAGCAAGTCCCGCTCCCGGTCCATGACATCGGTCCAGCGGTGGGTGGCCTGGTTATATGTGCGCCGGACCCCAGAGATCTTGTACATGGCCCGGCACACCTTCTCCCACCGCTTGCGACGCTCCCGGATGCCATAGCCAGTCGCGATCTTGCCGCCTCCCAGGATCGTCTTGGGGAGGCGGCGCTGGACGTGGAAGATCAGTGCCGCCACTTCCTCCGCGCTGAAGATCTCCCTCGGGACCACTTGCTCCCCCCTTAAACGCCCGCACGGGAGCCGGGCACGGGGTGCGGGACCCTTCCCCTTCTCAGGGTGCTTCCCGGCTCCCTTTACCATGGTCTGGGCAGAAATAGAGTTAAATGATAAACAAGAAATAGAATAGTGAAGAAGAAAAGAAAAGAGTTTAAAAAAGTAGTTTAAAAGTAACTAAAAGCTGCAGAAAACACAAAAATATAGAGCTAGAAAAATAGAGGGATAGATAATAAGTAAAATTAGATCAAAAAAACTTCAAACAAGCAAAGGATGGCAGAGATTGAGAGAGGATAGAGAAAGCATGCTCAGAACCATAGCAATGAATGAGAAACAAGATGGCCGCGCCCGTTCACGACCGCGTGGGTAAGTTCGCGCGAGATTTTCCTTGCGAGTACGCGCGAAATTGTACTAGCGAGCAGCACACTTTGCGAGATTACACATAGCGGGCGGAAACGGAATTACGTCACGCCAACAAGATGGCCGCGCCCGTGTACGACCGATAGGGTAACTTGGCAAACGTATAGCTAGAAGCGCCTCGCGAACACGCGCAAGATCACGCGAACATACACGTCGCAAAAAAAACACTTTTGTATTCGCACGTATTCGCGGCTTCCGAAATCGATCTCGCACGGATTCGCACCCCAAAAAATGCGCGAAATTGCAGAAAAAAACGATTTTAGCTAAACTGAAAGCAATGAGCAGGTGCAAAAGTTCAAACTTAACATTAGTAACATTCAAGGTAGTGCTTCCTGATGGGCCCCTCCAGAGTTTGCAACTATTCTATGACCCTGCTATGACCCAAACAGCAGGCTCATAGAATAGCTACAAGTAGACCATAAAGGTCCTGTGAAAAAAATGTTTCACTGCAACAAAAAGCAAATTACAGATAAGGAAGGAAGCAGGTGCCAGCCAGACTGGAACTTTCAAAATTACTGACACATTAATGAAACACAAATTAATTGATGGCAGTTGAAGAAGGGCAGGTGTGCTTGCTTTTTTCAACCACCATAATCTACAGTGATAAATAAACCTAATGGGTGGCAGTGAGGATGTACCAGAGGGTGGCATGGGTGTCCCAGAGGGTGGCAGTGGTGAAACAGAGGGTGCTGTGAACCTGTGATGATAAACCAGACGTAGAAACAACATAGTCGCGGCCGTTGCGAGCCGAAAAGTAAGTTCGCAATTGCGAACTTGTCCCAAAATCGGCGCGAACGCGCGCCAACACAAAAAACGGGAAAATCCGCAAATCCGCTAGAGTTCGCGGATCTTCGCGGATTGCGAATCCGTAAATCCGCAATTTCGCGTACGCGAGATCCGCTAGATCCGCCCATGCTTAACAACCACACAGGGACAACCACACAGGGACAACCACACACCAGACAGGGAAAACCACACACCAGACAGGGACAATCACACACCAGACAGGGACAACCACACGCCAGACAGGGACAACCACACACCAGACAGGGACAACCACACACCAGAGAGGGACAACCACACACCAGACAGGGACAACCACACACCAGTCAGGGACAACCACACACCAGTCAGGGACAACTGCATAGCAGTGCAGAGTGGACAAATGTGCATTCAGTAGCAATTCTGATGGTGTGTGTCCAGTTCACACCAACTCAGAACATCTTTAACATACAGAAGCCAGAGTTTGAATTAATTCTCACGCAGCTTGCAAATTCCACTTTTCATTTGTTTCCAGGGATACACAGGCTCTCATAGGCACACACAGGTACAAAACTCACAGGCACTCAAAGGCACATACAAACACATATGGGCACATACAGGCACACATAGGCCCGCACATGCACACAGAGACACACACAGGTACAAAACTCACAGGCACTCAAAGTCACATACATGCACACATGCGCACAGAGAGGCACACATAGGCACACACAGACACTCATAGGCACACACAGGCACACAGAGACACACAAACAGGCACTCACATGCATGCACAGGCACAAACAGGCACTCATGGACACACACAGGTATACACAGGAACTCATAGGCACACACAGGCACACAGAGGTACTCAGGCACATACAGGCACACATAAGCGCACACAGGCACTCATAGCCACACAGGCACGCCAGACACACATAGGTTCACCAAGTCACTCATAGGCTCACCCAGGCATACAAAGGCACACACAGGCATTTATTGGACCACAGTCCCATATAGGCACTCATAGGCACATACAGGCACTCACAGGCACTGAAAGGCACACATTAGACCACACACGAACCCCCCGGGCCACAGAAGCACACACAGGCAATCACAGGCACACAGATGCACTCACAGGCACACACATATGAATGCACAGGTATGCACAGACACAAAAAGGCACTGGTAGACACACAGGCACACACCACCACTAAAAAGCACAAATGGTCACACACACAGGCATTGATAGGAACACACAGTCCCATATAGGAACACATAGGCACTCATGGGCACACACAGCCCTCATAGGAACATACAACCACTCATAGGCATACACTGCCACTCAGGGGCACACACAGTCACCCCTTTGGCATGCACAGGCACTCATGGACACATACAGTCACTCATAGGCACAAACAGGCACTCATAGGCACAAACAAGTACTCAAAGGCACAAGCAGGCACTTACAGGCACAAGCAGGCACTCATAAGAACAATCAGGCACTCATAGGCACAAGCAGGCCCTCATAGGCACAAGCAGGCACTCATAGGCACAAACAAGCACTGGGATGGGTATGCTCAGACGTGAGTCCCATGCGCCCCACACCACTGGAGTCAAGCTATCCTGGCTGAAGACGGCTGATAGCCAGAAACCGGTCCTAGGATGCTTGATTCCGGTCCAGAAAAGACATGGCTTGGCAGTTCGGTCTGGACTGTTCCCATGAGGCACAGGGTCAAGGCTGATTTGCATATGGCCATGTCTGAACTGGGGTGGTGTGGAGTACAAAAAAACGATGGATTTAGGCCCAGGTCTCTGTACTGGGGTGAATGTATGACATTGTTCTGCATTCGGTCCATCAACTGCTGTTTTTGCATCATTTTTTGGCCAGCATGCCAATTCAGATTAGACCAAGCCCTCTGCAAATCAGTGTGCTCCTGCTGCAACATGAACAGAACAGCCCAAACTGCCAGGCCAGGTCCTCCCTGAACCGGAGCACAAGCAGCCCCGGCCGGTTTTGGCGGAGTTGGGGCTCTAAATCAGGGCGGACTGTTCTCGAGAGCGGCTGGGTTGGGACTAATTTGCATAAGATAGGTGAGGTCATCTTAAATAAATCATCTTCTTTACACCATGATTTAAGAACTTCATTTATTACAAAAAGTACATCTTCTCTACAGAAGAGACAACCTGAAAGTAAGTGCTTCATCTGGAAACTTGGCCTGTCTTCCTTCACCTTCTGAAGTCTGGAGCCCATGTCAAGATTCCATATATAACCACGAGGATATTACACATTCCCTTCTGTAAATTTGAGTTGAAGTAACATATGTACAGTTTCCAAACAACTTACCATAACACTTTATCAACCTCAAAACCTGTCTACATTTGTTACCTATAACCACGGGTGGGAATTAAAACTGGTGGTGATTTGGGACATCTCATAATCATTACTCCAAAGGGGAGAGCATTTCAAAAGAGTCATCAATCTTCCATTCCCTTGACCCATACTCACCTCCATGAATCCCACCGTAGTGGATGCATCATTATCTGTTATATGCTTCTTAGGCCACAGATATCTTTTTCAGTATAGGCACTTTGCTCATGTTGCACACATTCCCATAAGTCAATTCTATCACATTATGACCAACGCTGACAACTTTCATAGGCTCAGTGAAATTGGATTATCCTGCTCTTACATACCTCCCTTTTTTCACACTGACCCAATCACCCACCTTAAGAAACATATGAAAGGGTCAGATTCACAGAACTAACTTAAGACAAAATCCTAAACTTACTACCATTTTGGTATTCAGAGAAGGCACTTACTCATTTCAGTATTCACAGGAGGCACTTACTCATTTTGGTATTCACAGAAGTTAGTCCTAACTTTAGGACTCCTAAAGGCCTTCTGTGAATACCGAAAGTCTTAAAGTTAGGATTTTTCTCAGTTTAGGAATAGTAAACTTAGGAGTCCTAACTTCTGTGAATACCGAAATGAGTACGTGCCTCCTGTGAATACCAAAATGAGTAAGTGCCTTTTGTGAATACAAAAATGGTAGTAAGTTTAGGATTTTGTCGTAAGTTAGTTCTGTGAATTGGGCCCTACGACTCTGACAATCAGAATTGGACGCAGTTTCACCACTCTATCTATCACTGCCATGCTGATTGGCATACCTTTTAATTTTCTCAAACACATTCAACGTCCACCATGGTTTAATATTGCACCCAGCAGATCTTCCACGCATCTTTTCAAATAGAGATTTTCCTACCACACCCCTAGGAGTATTGCGATAATTCCAAAACACTTTTCTAATGGTTTCATCACAATCTTTACCAGAAGCCACGGCCAATTGCAACCCTCCCTTCAACACTTTTATCCACCTTTCCACAATGTCATTACTTTGTGGATAATATACAGATGTGCAAATGTGTTCAATTACATGACTCGATAAAAACATTTAGTCTCCAGATACGTTAATTGGACCCCATTACCCGTCACTAAACTTTTAGGGAATCCTTCTCTTTCCAACACTTCTTTTATAAATAGAATTACATTTTCGGATGTGACCTGATTGACAAACTTCACTTCCGGCCACTGGGACAGTTGATGAAACAAAACTAAACAAAACACCGGGGTGAACAACCTTTACAATGCATCTTTTACCACGCAGTGCCTTTACAATGCGGTCATTACAACGCAAACCATTACAACGCATTGCGCTGGGGGACGCTCTAGGATAGGGAATAAGTTTAATTTACTATCCAACACCTTCCCTAGTGTCCACGGGGACTGGTGTTGGAATAGTAAATTAAACTTTTCACTATCCAGCACCCCAAAGCGCTATGCGTTGTAATGGATTGCGATGTTTCAGTTTCATAAACTTTTATTCGATTGCCACATGTTATTGCAACCATAAAAAGTACATAGAAAAAAACATTACATTTAAACAATGTTAAAAGACGTTTAAGGAGTAAGTCAGTCATGTTAAAAACAGAATAAAAAGAGTATAGGCTAAAATATGAATTACTCGTGATTACGTCGGTATTTGATACAGGCTTTTAAAAAATTCGCTACATACTTCGCTATAAAAGGAGACTCCAGACATTGCAATGATAAATATGCTGGACGACAAGTTCTTAGGCCGAATAATCTTAATAAGGGCAAAATCCAAACCTTCCTGGGAAAAGAATAAAATGTACAGAAAAAAAAGAATATGTATTGTTGATTGGGGGGAAACATTATCGCAGGGACAGGAAGTAATAATGGGGGACCAGTTTTGGATATTTGGAAAGGTTACAAGCCGAAAAAATGAATTAAAACGAAACCTTGTAAGGAGGTATTGTTCATAATTGTTCAAAAGGAAGGTAAGATATGGTTGGATACCCAGATGAGTCTGTACAGCAATAACTTATGAGTTTGTGGGTTTCGCCAGTTCTGCTGAACATCGGAGTGCTCTTAGATGGGACAAACATAGCTTTTTTAGATCTTTTCTCGATATGTCACTCATGCTCGGTGGGTCATTGAAAAAGTTTGTGCGGTCCATGTCCTAACAAAAGTTCCTAATGTATGCTAGCCAGGGGATTTTGTCCCAGTAGTCGAGGGCTGTACAATCTAAAATTAAAGAACGAGTTAGGTGGCACTCTTCTTTCGTCCATATACGATGCCACAGTAGCAATGGTTGGCAGCGGATGGTGTCCGTAATAAAATCCATGCCTAGTTCAGCTAGCGAGGCGTAGGTTGGGGCACTCTGCGGTAAGGCCAACAGATATTTAACAAACTCGTTCTCAATCACTTGGAGTGGACTTATCGGACCGTAGCCCCAAACCCCTGCACCATATGTTGCCACACTGTGGCATTTTGCGTAGTATATTGTGAGTAGTTCGGGGGGAGCCGGTTTCCCCAGTTTCCTTGAAAAAGAAACTAGGGCTGCCTTGGCTCGCAAGAAGAGCAGTTTTTTACTTGCCACGGCCTGCCGCCAACTCAAAGAATCGTCCACCAAAATGCCCAGATAGGGATAGACGCAGGTTCTTTCAAGTTTGATTTTATCAACAAAAATGGATTTAGGGTTTTTTATTTTGGGGCCAAGGTGCATTACAAATGTATTTTTTATATTAACCTTGAGGCCAAGAGAATCCATATAAAAACAGTATTTATTAAGCTGTACTTGAAGTTGAATCAGCGTCCTGGCAAAAATGACTGAGTCGTCCGCATATAACAACGTTGGTATGGGGCGATGTTTAATTTGTGGAAGATCCTGGCTCCCTTCTAGCATGGCTGCCTCCAAGCCATTGGTGTACAGGTTAAACAAGAAGGGAGCCAGTACACAGCCCTGTCTAACTCCTTTTGTGATTTGGAAAGGGGGGGTGAGTTCTCCACTTATCCTGTACCTAACTCTTGCAGTTGCGTCAGAGTACAGTTCACGCAAGAATATTATCAGGGCAGGATCGACTCCCATCTCCTCAAGAATAGCCCAGAGTTTCGAATGCTGTACACAGTCGAACGCTGCGCTGAGGTCTACATATACCAGAAATAGGTGGCCCTTTTTTGCGTTCACGTACTTCCCGATCAGAAGGGCTAGATTCAGGGCCTGCTCTACAGTCCCAAGACCCTCCTGGAACCCATATTGCAGGTCGGTTAAGATGTTGTTGGTTTTTGCCCACTCCTGGAGGCGTTCCAGCAGTAGACAACCCGCTACCTTACCCAGGGAATCCAGGAGGGAAATGGGTCTGTAGCAGACCGGATCATTCCGATCGCCCTTTTTGAAGATGGGAAGGAGAATGGATGTAGACCAAGAGTCAATAAGACCCGAAGTTGTTGCCGCAGTCAGGACCTGGGTGAGAAGTGGAGACCAAAGCTCGATGTTATGGGTGAAAATGTCTACCGGCACCCCGTCTGGACCGGGGGCCTTTCCTGGCTTAGACATTTTTAGGGCCCTGATCACCTCTCCGTGCTCAAACCGGATGTTTAGTGGGTAGATCTTTGGGTCCAGTATTGAAGTGGTTGTGGAACCTCCCTCGGTTGATTTAGTTGGAGGTCCTCCAAAGATTCTTGAAAAGTGGGCCACCCATTCTTCTGCAGTTACTGCGACGTCGAGATGTTGGGATGACGACGAGTTAGACAGGAAGGGAGATTTCACGACACGCCAGAAATATCCACTATCCCTTGTTCGACAGCTGTTATGAAGTTGTAACCACAGATTAGCCTTGATATCTTTGGTTCGTTTTACCCTTTCGGCCTTGTAGAGTTTTCGCAGTTTTGCTATCTCTTGGGGGTCTCTTGGGGAAATCTGGAGAGCTGCCTTGAGGTTTGAAAGTGCTTTCCGACAACCAGTGTTAAACCAACCCTCAGCCGATGGTTTCCGGGCGATAGTACGAGTTAGTTCCTCTTTAATTGCTCCCAAAATCTTGCCGAAACTGGCCAGCACTGTTTGAGACGATGAACAGGGATCTAGGCAATCGTTAACAGAACAGATGGTTTTTTTGAGGACTTTCTCTGTTACTGCGTCGGGATCTATTTTAGCCCATTTCACTGTGAACCCATTCAATTTGTCCATTTTTAAAGTTTCTTGTGTTAACAGGCTTCTGGCATTTGTGTGGAGTGATATTGATTTTGATTGTATTGTAATTCTGTTTGGGTAGTGATCACTGGAACTGTCTGTACCTGTGGAGAATTTTACCAGTTGGCCCCTTAGATTCTGTGAGCAAAGAATAAAGTCGATTGTACTAGACAGTCCCCTACCATGAAATGTTGTGGAGAAGTCAACTTGAGGGTGGACCAACTGATTTGCATAGTCCAACTCTAGCGTGAAAAGGCTCTCATTCAGAGAGTTCCCGTTGGTACTATGTACGAAGTGGGCCAGAGGGCAGTCGGTCTCATCATTCAATCCACAGTTTCCGTTTCTATAGTTAGGGCATAGTGAGATGTTAAAATCGCCTCCCCAAATGATGTAAAGGGGGAGAGGTGATGGCTTATTCAGCTGTGACTTTAGACAAGTAATAATTTCGTTTATTATCTGCTCACAATCGATGGGTGAAAGGTTATTGTACAGATTTACCAGAAGGTATACAAATCTATTGTCGATATGGATACTTAAAATTTGGTAACAGACCTCTTCTTTCAAGCTGGTAATTTTTGTAAGGGGAAGGGTGTTGGTTACGTAGACAGTTAGACCACCCTTAGGTCTTCCAAACAAACCCTGGGTTGCTGGAACGAAGAAAGTTTTATAGCCCACCAGGTGAACGGGGACCGTTAGCCAGGTCTCCTGGAGGCAAAGGATGTGATTCTCGTTGATCATATCCGCCCAAGATTGTAGGTTGATCTTGGTACGGAGACCAGCAATGTTCCAATATATGACGGATAGGGACATCTCATTGGATGAGAGGGAGTCACGGGCTTGAGTATGTAAGGAAGTTGTAGTTGCATTGTCAGTCATCATTAGTTGAAGAGGGCTTGTCCGAGTCTCAGTATGGAAGAAAGATGTGGAACCCTCAGTCAAGGGGGGCATTTGACCAGGAGAGGTTTCCAAATCCTCCACAGCATGGCCTGTAGGAACAGGGGAACAAGGTAGAGGTATTGGTGATTGATCACAGGTAGGGGTCGAAAGTGGCCGATTTGTATTAATCGGTAAATTTACTGAAACTCTCATTCTGGTCGGTAGAGGGGTAAATGCCCTTTGAGGCTGAATAATGCACTGTGGAGTGGCTAACGGTCAGTCGACCATTTCCAGGCAGTCGTATCTATTTCTAGTTGGGAGACCTTGCCACCCCACCAAGGGAACCTGCTCTCTGCTGGAAAACCAAGACCTGGGCTGCCATTCTCTGCTGCTATTTCTCTGGGTAAGCCAAGGGCCCTCGTAGTCCCAGGGCCTCCTTAGGGGGGTGCTCCCAATTTGGAGCCATTGGGTATTGGTTGTTATATTGGTTGTTATATTTTGAGGGGTAAAAAAAGGAGAGACGATAAGCGTCAATCCCCCCGCTCTTGGCTAGAGCTGGCCATGAACAGATGTGATCAACAGTGGCTGGGTCTTCACAGTTAACTATAATACAGTCTCCCTGTATACTCTTAGGTTCCGGGCCTATCCACGAAACTCTACGTACAGTGTATATTCTGCTAGTATATGCAGTTTGTGTTGGCCTGTTAATGTTAAGCCACTGTAGAACCTTATTTTGGAGGGACCAAGATGGTTCCTTGGTTATTTCTGGGAGTTCTGGGACCCATGTAAGAATGACGGTAAAGGGGGATGCTTCTCGTGGAAGATGTATCGGGCGTCTGGACTTAAACCCCCTATTGCCGTCACCTGGTGCATTTAACATGGGGTGCTGGGGAACTAGAGGTGGGATTGGTCTCTGGGATTGTGGCTGGACGGGACCTTTGTCTAAGGTAGACTGAGTTAAGGCTGGTTGTGGGGGTGCTATCTGGGTGAGGGTGGTAATCGAAGTCACATCTATTGTCCCGCTTCCAGAAGTTGGAGTTGGGGGAACGGGGGTGAGAGGCTTCTTAACATTTGTTTGTGTTATTTGGTGTATTGTCGTCTTGGTAGGTTTAGGTACCCCGACTTTCTGACCACCTTGAACACTAGAGCTTGTGGAGATTCCCTCACTAGCCCCTATGTTTGATTGAACCATACTATGATGGCTAGATGGTGTTTGGGTCAGTTTTGCAAGTTATTTTTCGATAGCCATTATGCTACGTTCTAGGGGCTGGAGATGATGTTTTAGAATTTCCCTAAAACTTGCCAAAAGCTGGGTGTTTGTGCTACATAAACTACATGAACTGTAAGGCTCCCCCGTGTTAACTGTAGGTGGAAAACTTAAGTTGCCAGGTTGATCTGTTAAATTGATAGACTGGGTGGGCGGGGCGTTTAATAAACCCTGCGCAGTTTGAGAGCTAGCTCCTTCTTTATTAGTTGAACCAGTTTTGGTGTTGTTTGGATTGTCTTTTTTCTTGTCTTTTTTCTGCTTGTCTTTTTTCTTCTTGGGGATAGCTCCCTCCTTTACCCCCGTTTGTTGGGAGCCAGAGCTAGGTTCCTGAGACTGTAATAACTGGAGGTCAGGTGTGATTTCCAGATTGTCTAAGGTAACTGAGTCTAGTGAAAGATTCGAGACAGAATGATCGATAGATTTCGGAAATGAATGGATTTCTGCTAGAACATTTGACTGTGGTTGCAATGGTTGAATTAATACAGGTGATTGTGTTAACACTGGTATGTCTGATGACAATCTGAGCAGGGATTGGGCTAAAGCTAAAGGGCCCAGTGACGACCGTCTAGCGATAGCAAGGTCTTGTGACACCTTTCGCTCTAGAAGGGATATGCTCTGGTTAATGACTTCGTTAGTCCTTGAGATAAAGCGGTCGATGGGGCCAGTAAGTAAAGCGTTGGTCATAGCTGTCTTACTTCTAGTCTCCCGGGTCATGGTGGGTGAGTCTAGGACTCTTCCTAGGGAGTTACGTTAGGTCTGGTAGCGACAACAGCGAATGATAGAATAAACGTACCTGGGTTGTCGGGATGCATGTAGCTTGAATGAAGAACCAAGGGGAGTGGCCCAGCCCAGCCTGGAACAGTCTAGAAAGGGCTAAAACGGGCCCGCCCTTTGCCCGGGCTTCGCCCGGCGTCCCGCGAGACGGGTCTGATGCGATTTAAATGCGCCGCCTGGTGCTCCCCGGTGACACGGACCCCAGCAAGGGCTTCTAGGGGATGTAGTTCGCCCCTCGCCGGTGTCCTCTCGGCGGCCCCACTCTAGCTGGAATCAGAGCGGGCGGGCAGCGGGAGACAGGCGGGCGGGTCCGTGGAGGCAGTCACGGGTCTAGAAAGGCCCGCAGTGCTCTCTGAGCGAGACTTTGTCGACAGCAGCAAGGGCAGTAGAGGTTCCCCCTCTCGATGGGGCTGATGCGATTTAAATGCGCCGCCTGGCGCTCCCCGGTGACACGGACCCCAGCAAGGGCTTCTGGGGGATGTAGTTCGCCCCTCGCCGGTCTCCTCTCGGCGGCCCCGCTCTAGCTGGAATCAGAGCGGGCGGGCAGCGGGAGACAGGCGGGCGGGTCCGTGGAGGCAGTTAGGGGTCTAGAAAGGTCCGCAGTGCTCTCTGAGCGAGACTTTGCCGACAGCAGCAAGGGCAGTAGAGGATTGCGATGTAAAAACCGCGTTGTAAAGGCATGCGTGGTAAATGCATGCGTTGTAACGTCATACATCCAAACACTGGACATTTGACTAAACACATAGGCCCCTCAATATCTAGCGATACTCTCTCCCAAACTCTGCTGGGTCTTGTCATGGGACCTTTCTAATATTTAACAACTTTCTGCGATTTATTATTTGTTGCAAATTTTATGCACAATCTTACCTTGCCTTCAATCTCCCTGTCCACACTAGGCCACCAAACATCACATCTTACCCTCTGTTTCATGCTACTCATACCTGGATGTCAACATCCCATTAAATTCAGACCATTCGCGCTCCACATCCCAATATGCTAATACATTTTCATCTAACATATTTTTCTTTGGCCACCTGGATTTAATGTCCTTTAGCACTAATTGCATCTCAATATCATCTTCACTAGCCTCCCTCCATTAATATTCAGCTAAACACCCTTCTGAAATGTCATAAATCTGTATTACTCTACCATATCAGTATCACCTAACTGTAATTCATCGCTGATGTGTATTGGTAGCCTTGATAAACAATCAGCAAGGACATTACTGGCTCCCAGAATGTATTTTACCTGAGAATGGAAATCTATGCTGCCATTTTGCCACTCTTTGTGTAGCCCTCCTACACCTGCATGTAAAAAATAAATCAATTAACGTACAATGATCTGTCCTTCTATCAAATTCCATACCATATACATATTTTTTAAAATACTAAACTGCCCACCAGCAAACAACGACTTCTTTTTCTGACGTTGAGTACTTATTCTCCACACCCCTGGAAGGTTTGAAGCAAAAGCTGTATTTACCACCTTTCCATCCTTTTCTTGCATTAGCAACGCACCCAGACACACATCGCTGGCATCTGTGGTTATTATAGTCTTACCATTGGTGTCAAATTGTGCTAGTGTGGGTGCACTAGCAATGCATTGTTTTAAATTGCTGAATTCATACTTGCAATCATTGAACCAGTCAAACATGTGCTTTAGCTTAAGTAATTCTCTTGTGTGTACAGTCTTATTTGTAAAATTGAAATTAATTAAGCATAATATTCTGCTAAACCTACAAATTATCTTAGTTGATCCTTGTCTTCTGATGCATCTTCAATAGTTCTCACTAAGCTATCCTTGGGTGCAATACGATGACTAGAAATATTATGACCTAAATAATCTACAGAATCTCTTTCAAACCTACATTTCTCTTTAGGTATTGTCAAACCGCTATTCACAAGAATGGTTAACATTTTTACCAAAGTTTCTGCATGCTTTTGTTTTGATTTTCCCACACCAAAATAACGTCTTGAAAGTACATAACATTATTAATATCTTTAAACAATTTGTGCATAATGCGTTGGAATACAGCTGATGCCACATTTAGACCTTACAGCATTCTCTATTTGCAAAAAGCGCCCCCTGAAGTTAGGAACGATGTATAAGGCTTGCTGAAGTTATGAACGATGTATAAGGCTTGCTGAAGTTATGAACGATGTATAAGGCTTACTGAAGTTATGAACGATGTATAAGGCTTACTACCATCATGCAAAGCAATTATCTAGAGTTGTGAACACTGTAGCACCCTTTAGCTTTGCAAAAATGTCTCCAATATTGGGCAGAAATGGCGATCTACCCACACACAGTTGTTTAAATCCCTCAAAGTCACACATAATCTAATGTTCCCACTATATTTGTGTACAACGAAAACTGGAGACAACCAATCTTAGGACTCCATTTCTTCTATATCTAAATTACATAATCTTTCCAATTCTTTCTTCAGAGCTTTTTGCATTGATATGGGCACGTTTCAAACTTTATGAAATTTCATTTCAGCACCCTCTTAAAGAATTATCATGTGAATAAAATCTTTCAATAATCCTAAATCGGTTAAAAATACCCTAGGGAACTGTTAGACGGGGACCCGGAGGGTCGGCCGAGTACAGGGGGAGAGGCCTCCGGTGGGGGCCCTCTCCGGGAATCATACAGACAAGTAACTTCCCCCCCACAGATAGACACCACACAGAGATGAGTTCTGCACACTTTTATATATCTCTTTTAGGCAAGGTGACTGACGATACAGCAGGACCAGGATACGAGGGTCCTGTCAATTCTAGTCTCTTTGGGGAAAAGGGTAGCGGGACAGTCTGAGTACCGGTCCGGTACAGGGGCAGCAGAGGGAGAGCTCACAATCCTCGAGCTGTATGGTTCGCAAGGAGGGCCTCGGCAGCGCCAGCAGGCCTTGAAGATGGTTTACGACGAGAAGGGCCGCGGCAGCGCCAGCAGGCCTTGAAGATGGTTCACGACGAGGAAGGCCGCGGCAGCGCCAGCAGGCCTTGAAGATGGTTTACGACGAGAAGGGCCGCGGCAGCGCCAGCAGGCCTTGAAGATGGTTCACGACGAGGAAGGCCGCGGCAGCGCCAGCAGGCCTTGAAGATGGTTTACGACGAGGAAGGCCGCGGCAGCGCCAGCAGGCCTTGAAGATGGTTTACGACGAGGAGGGCCGCGGCAGCGCCAGCAGGCCTTGAAGATGAGTTCGTCTCGGTGTCTCTCGACTCCAGGATAAAACTGCCTTCCTGCTCTGGAGCTGCCCCAGTTATAGGTCTGGCGCCCTTTGATGTCCGGACCCTCGCACTTGGAGGTCGGAAGGTCCGGGATGAGGGAGTCCAGACACCCAGCAGGGGGGTGGAGCCAGCGCCCGGGGAGGCTGGGGGCAATCGACACCTGGAGGAGGGAAGCCATCGACACTCCTTCTCCCATTGACCTGCCAAGTGGTCTCTTCACCCCCTGGGTGGATGGTGGTGCCTCGATGTCGGGGCCTGGCTGGGCCCGAGGCCGGGGTCGACCCGAGGCCACGAGGCCTGGTCGTGTAGTGTCAAAAATGGCGGTTGGGCCGGAGACCGGGGTTCTGGAAGGGACCCGGGCCAGCCGATGCGGTGGTGTTCAGGAGCCAGGGGTCCGTCGGGGAAGGGCCGGGGGTTGCCCCGGCGGGTTGCAGGGGTGGTTCTTGTCCGGGGAACAGGAGGAGCAGGGGTCCGTGCCCCGCCATGCGGGGAGGGGACGGGCCGGCCATGAGGCCTGTCCAACAGGAACATATTTTCTAAGCCCTTGGAACTATCCTCCTTCACCTGAGCAATCAAATCTTCATACCCTAATAATTGCTCATGATTGTTGTCATCAAGTTTAAACATTAAATCCCTTTGTTGTGGCCACCCCAATAAACATGAACCTTCTTTGGCAACATATATCTTAGCATCATTTGTTTCCCTTTGTAAGCTAAAGAAAACACTCAATCACATCAACCGGGTTTATTCCCTTAACCCACCAATAAAATATCTGGTGGAGACATATGTACATCAAGAAAACTGTGTAATACATCATCTCCAATAAAAGTATGTTCTCCTATTTCTGCCACACAAAATCCTTATTATTCTCTATCACTCCTTACACACCTAGTATATCTTCCTCCAAATTAGGCTCTTCATCTTGTCTAACCTCTCTAATCTGACATTGTTTACTGGCTCCACCATTAACATTGTGAATTCTATTTTTGCAAACCTTAGCAAAATGACCTTTAACTTAGCAGTTTCTACAAAAGTGTCCAATAGCCGGACATGTTCTGTCATTAGCATAATGGCCCACTTCACCACATTTAAAACATTCAATACACCTCATCTCCTCAGCCATATCATTACTTTCGATAATCTTGGGTTTTGTTTCCCCACTCTTGCTAGATTTGAATATCTTTATGAGGTAATTCTTTCATACCAATTTCATCTGGTGTTTAGACAAAATATCGAGTTGCAATAATCGACAGGCAAGAATATCAGGTTTAAAATATCTTGACATGGAAATATCGGCGTCAAGAATATCAATGTTAAAAATAGCGATATGAACGTAAGTAATGTCAATTTTTAAAATATAGAAGTCATTTATCGTTTGCAATAAAACATCGTTTTTTAATCAGTGTTATGTATTTTAGTATTTATTTAAATGTATGTGATGTAACTTTTTTGTAATTGTTGTTTATGTTTTTTAATGTATGTGTTACATTTTTAGTAGTTATTACATTTAATTTAAATACATTTTGTGTTTTTTAGTTCTGTAGTGTATTTATGAATTTGATATTTAACTGTTAATTGTGATTTACATTTTTTGGGGGTAAATTTTATGTGTGGGTTGTAGGGTTTATAGGGTTGAAAGTAATATAGTTTTAATCAATTAATAATTAGTTATTAATTAATATTAATTAATTAATTGATCATTAATTCTGGTAATTGCGTAAATGTTTTGGTCCGCGTTGTGGGGATATAATGGTAAAAGTGTGGGAAGTAATTCATTTGTATTTAATAATTAGTTGATAATAAATATTAATTAATAATTATGTTAATTGTGTACAGACACCCGGTGTGGCCCTCTCTGAAGTGACACATTCACCTCACACAGGAGACGATGAGGTGAGTCACTGCAGACACCTGGTGTGACCCTCTGTACCGAGGCACACTCACCTCACATAGTAAGATGGTGAAGCGTGTCAGCACAGAACCCAGTTTGACCCTTTGTGCAATGACACATTCCACTCACAGAGGAAGATGGTCAAGAGAGTCAGTGCAGACACCTGGTGTGACCCTCTGCACCGTGGCACATTCACTTCTAACAGGAGATGGTGAGGCGAGTCAGCGCAGCCACCAGGTGTGTCTGTGCAGTGACTCATTCATCTCGCACAGGAAGTTGGTGAAGTGATTCAGTGCAGACACCTGGTGCGACCCTCTCTGAAGTGACACATTCACCTCGCACAGGAGATGGTAAGGCGAGTCAGCTCAGACACCTGGTGTGATCCTCTGTACCGTGGCACATTCACCTCACACAGGAGATGGTGAGGCGAGTTAGTGCAGACACCAGGTGTGACCCTCTGTACCGTGACACATTCACCTCACACAGGAGATGGTGAGGCGAGTCAGTGCAGACACCTGGTGTGACCCTCTGTACCGTGACACATTCACCTCACACAGGAGATGGTGAGGCGAGTCAGTGCAGACACCTGGTGTGACCCTCTGTACCGTGACACATTCACCTCACACAGGAGATGGTGAGGCGTGTCAGTGCAGACACCTGGTGTGACCCTCTGTACCGTGGCACATTCACCTCACACAGGAGATGGTGAGGTGAGTCAGTGCAGACACCTGGTGTTACCCTCTGTATCGTGATACATTCACCTCACACAGGAGATGGTGAGGCGTGTCAGTGCAGACACCTGGTGTGACCCTCTGTATCGTGACACATTCACCTCACACAGGAGATGGTGAGGTGAGTCAGTGCAGACACCTGGTGTTACCCTCTGTATCGTGACACATTCACCTCACACAGGAGATGGTGAGGCGTGTCAGTGCAGACACCTGGTGTGACCCTCTGTATCGTGACACATTCACCTCACACAGGAGATGGTGAGGTGAGTCAGTGCAGACACCTGGTGTTACCCTCTGTATCGTGACACATTCACCTCACACAGGAGATGGTGAGGCGTGTCAGTGCAGACACCTGGTGTGACCCTCTGTACCATGACACATTCACTTCACACAGGGGATAGTGAGGCGAGTCAGTGCAGACACCAGGTGTGTCCCTCTGTACCGTGGCACATTCACCTCACACATGAGATGGTGAGGCGAGACACTGCAGACACCAGGTGTGACCCTCTGTACCATGACACATTCACCTCACACAGGGGATGGTGAGGCGAGACACTGTAGACACCAGGTGTGACACTCTGTACCGTGGCACATTCACCTCACACAGGAGATGGTGAGGCGAGTCAGTGCAGAGTGCAGACACCTGGTGTGACCCTTTGTACCGTGGCACATTCACCTCACACAGGAGATGGTGAGGCGAGTCAGTGCAGACACCTGGTGTGACCCTCTGTACCGTGGCACATTCACTTCACACAGGGGATGGTGAGGCGAGTCAGTGCAGACACCTGGTGTTACCCTCTGTATCGTGACACATTCACCTCACACAGGAGATGGTGAGGCGTGTCAGTGCAGACACCTGGTGTGACCCTCTGTACCATGACACATTCACTTCACACAGGGGATAGTGAGGCGAGTCAGTGCAGACACCAGGTGTGTCCCTCTGTACCGTGGCACATTCACCTCACACATGAGATGGTGAGGCGAGACACTGCAGACACCAGGTGTGACCCTCTGTACCATGACACATTCACCTCACACAGGGGATGGTGAGGCGAGACACTGTAGACACCAGGTGTGACACTCTGTACCGTGGCACATTCACCTCACACAGGAGATGGTGAGGCGAGTCAGTGCAGAGTGCAGACACCTGGTGTGACCCTTTGTACCGTGGCACATTCACCTCACACAGGAGATGGTGAGGCGAGTCAGTGCAGACACCTGGTGTGACCCTCTGTACCGTGGCACATTCACTTCACACAGGGGATGGTGAGGCGAGTCAGTGCAGACACCTGGTGTGACCCTCTGTACCGTGACACATTCACCTCACACAGGAGATGGTGAGGCGAGTCAGAGCAGACACCTGGTGTGACCCTCTGTACTGTGGCACATTCACCTCACACAGGAAGATTAATGCAAACTCCCACCGACCCATAGCAGCAGTCACCAGCCGAATGAAGTCCATCAGTGAGACACGTTGGCGCCCTAGAGAGACACACAGCGGTGGAGGTCGGAGTGAAGGAGGTGGGGCGGGGCGGGGGGTGCAGTGGAGGTGGGGGGGAGTGGTGGCTACTCCCTCACCAGTGCCGGACGGTCATGGCCCCCTCTCCCGGGGGTATCCTCTCTCTATGTCAGCGAATAGAAGCTGCTTCAAGGCGCTAGAGTGCAGAGCGCCTGGACACCACGGTGGTGAGGCTGGAGTGAAGCAGAGGGGGGGGGGCTCTGCTCACCCACGAGGGCTGGGGGGGGCCTCTGCTTTCAGCCGTTGAGGGGCCCGAACAGGTGCGGACCCTGAAACGGCCAATCAGAGAGCGGGGGAGTGAGTGTGGTATAACCCCCACGTTCCTCCCCAGCATATCCTCTCTAAACTGCATTAAACACAACAACACACTGAGCACAGCCACACACACTCGTGCACTACACACAACAACACAGAGCACAGCCACACACACACTCATGCACTACACACAACCACACACTGAGCACAGCCACCACACACTCGTGCACTACACACAACCACACACTGAGCACTGCCACACACACCCATGCACTACACACAACCACACACTAATCACAGCCACACACACTCATGCACTACACACAACCACACACTGAGCACAGCCACACACACTCATGCACTACACACAACCGCACACTGAGCACAGGCACCACACACTTGTGCACTACACACAACCACACACTGAGCACTGCCACACACACCCATGCACTACACACAACCACACACTAATCACAGCCACACACACTCATGCACTACACACAACCACACACTGAGCACAGCCACACACACTCATGCACTACACACAACCACACACTGAGCACCGCCACACACACTCGTGCACTACACACAACCACACTGAGCACAGCCACACACACTCATGCACTACACACAACCGCACACTGAGCACAGCCACCACACACTTGTGCACTACACACAACCACACACTGAGCACTGCCACACACACCCATGCACTACACACAACCACACACTAATCACAGCCACACACACTCATGCACTACACACAACCACACACTGAGCACAGCCACACACACTCATGCACTACACACAACCACACACTGAACACAGCCACACACACTCGTGCACTACACACAACCACACTGAGCACAGCCACACACACTAGTACACTACACACTACCACACACTGAGCACAGCCACACACACACTCGTGCACTACACACAACCACACTAAGCACATCCACACACACTCATGCACTACACACAACCACACTGAGCACAGCCACACACACTCGTGCACTACACACAGCCACACACTGAACACAGCACCACACACTGAGCTAGATGTGGTGAAAGAGAGAAAGCTTGGCATTGGTGTGTGTTCCTTTGTGTGGTTTGAAAGGTGGGTGTAAGCTTGTATTTTGTGATGGTAAGTATTATGAGGTGTTGTGCTTGGAAGATCTTGCTGTGTTGGTGTGCGTGATAGGTTTTGTTTTTGAGGAGTAGTGAAAAGAGTTTCTGGTGTATTTGCTTCATGCAATGGATTTGTTTGTAGAGTATTGTTTGTGAGAGGGGATTGTAAGGTAGAGGGGGTGATCATGTGTTTATGAGTAGAGTGTATGTTTTGTGTAGAAGGGAATGAAGTAAAGGTAAGAGTGTTTGTCTTAGATTGGTTTGTTGCAAGAGTTTAAAAGTGTGGTGCTGTGCAGTGTATGTGTTGTGTGTTTGTGTTAATATGGTAGAAGGAAGAGGAGGGTGTTGGTTAGATAAATGATGGATGGCTGATTATATGTTTATTAGGGATGAAAAGTGGTCTGTTAGGAGTAATTAGAGCAAGGAGTGCATGTCTGAATGGGATGTAGTTAAGTATGGTGTGGAATGGGGTTGTGTTAGTGATGAGTGGATTGGTTGGTTATTTAGGATAGAGTTGTGTATTGTTTGTAGAAGATAGTGGAAATGTGTGGTAGCTGGGATAGAAGTGTGTATAGGTGTGGTTTGTGTGGATTTGTAGTGAGTGCTGAGACATGGATTTGTGCATAGTGTTGGTTTGTAGTAAGTGTGTGGTGTATATTTGGTGTGGTGAGTGTGTTGCTCCGTTTGTGAATGTGAATGGTGTAGGCTGGGTATTACTGAATGGAAAAATGGCCAGCATTTCTGGCCCTAGGCTCGACTAGTGGGCTCAAACATTCTCGACCAGGCTCAAACAAGCAATTGCCCTTGTCCTCTCTGCCTTTAGCCTCGACGCCCAGGCTGATATACCCTAAGCTTTACCTTTTATCACCCAATTAATCAGCTGACCCCCTTGAGTCAAAGGGAACCCTACCCCTAACACTATCCAATCACAACACTAGCCCTAAAATCTAAAACCAATAGGAGACCAGGACCTTACAGCCAATCGTAGCCCTAGTCCAAGCACCCAATAAGTTCAAAAATCCTGATCTCTACGTCCAATAGAGGCCCTAGCCATACCAATAGTCTCAACCCAAGCCCAAGCAAGCAATGGCACAGGAAGCCCTTGTCCCTACTTCCTATAAAAAACCTAACTCTACTCTTAGTCCCATACCTAGCCCACCAACCAATCACACCAGAAGCCCTAATCGCTACTTCCAATTAAAGCCCTAGCCCCAACCCTAATACCACCCTAGTCCCAACAACCAATCACACTTGAAGCCCTAGTCCCTACTTCCAATAGAAATCCTCACCCTAGCCATAGCCCTAGTACCAACAATACATTGATTGAGTCACAAACCCAGAACCCAAACAGAACCCTCAAATACCCAACCAATGAAGACACTAACCCTAATCCAATAGCAACACCAGATACAATCACCAATCAGTGCACACATGTACCAACCAATAGCAGACTATATAAGGTCGCAGCGACCTCAGACAAGGTTTGCTGGCCAGGGAGTTGGAAGCTGGTCCAAATATTCAGAAATCTCCTAGGAGACAAACAGGCTCAATCCAAACTTTGGACTTCTGCAGGTAAGGGCCTAACAAACTTGTCCTCTAACAATACTGTTTGTATAAAATTGTACTCCCTTTTCCTGGCCAAAAACGAAGTGCACAGTCCCTAATAAACACAGCTTAAACAGAGGATTACTGTTGTCTTAGAGCACCCTCTGATCTCTCTCTGATGTAGAAATATCCCAATTGCTTGGGGGGATGGCTGGTTTCACTCACTTGCTAACACAAAATGGGAGCTGGGGTGGACTGCTTCACATACAGGTCTTAGCACAGAGCAAGGGAAAGAAACAGATGAAGTCTGCCTCCCTACCACTTCCGGACTCTGCTGAGTCACTGCAATCTGGGGCACAGGTAGACTGCAACTCCCCAACATGGTGGCAAATGTTATCACAAACAATGCTTTTTTTTAAGTTGACTCAAAGTATAAACCTTGCTGTATGGCACACTGCCAATGTGACAAAGCAAGAAACACCTCTCTCTCCAATGTTCATAATTCACACATCAGGATATATTACTCCCAACATCAAAACACTTACTCAACATCCCCACTGATGTCAACTTTGGATCAATAATTTTATCAGGTCATACTCCAATATCACTGGTATTTCACAACACTTCTGTCCCTGTATACAACTCCAGTTGACAGTTTTACAAATAATTGCTGAATAATCCAGATAAAGTAAATCTTTTCAGAAAATTCCTTAATGAATTCTCTAATATTAATGACACAGACAATTTAAAAAAAGACGATTGTGCTGTGCCCACAAAGCATGTCTTGGTAGAGAAAATATAGCGCAAGCCACCAAAACAAATCTAGAGACTACCAAAGGCTCTGTAGCCCTACGAAAGAGAAGTAAAACAAAACCTAGAAAATGTGTACATTAACAAGAAATGTACATATGTTGAAGACAACACCCTCCGCAGCATTACATTGTGATGAAATATTGGTGGAAATGAAGAAGGGAAACTCCTGGCCACCTACAGCAAAGTTAAGAAATAAAAAAGCTAAATAATATCACTTAAAAGATAAACCAGGGACTCAGGTCAAAAAATAAAAATATGATTATACTCTTAAATGATTTAGAAGTTTCTTTCACCTATCAGGAAGCAACAACAAGAAGTCTAAGATAAAAGACTTCAGACCAGCTGGACTTGTCCCTCTCTGCAAGGTCACCACCAAACTTTTTGCTTTCACTGCTCCTGTGTTTTTTAACCAGTTTTAGATGGCTTTTAGGACTATGTTCACTGTGCCACTGCTAACCAAAGCAAACGTGCTTGGGCTACTCTTTTAAACAATGAAGTTGGCATGCATTCAACTGCCACATTTAATTTACTCGTTAGTCTCCAGTAATGTGGTACTATACATACCCAGGGACTGTAAATTAAATGCTATAAGTGGGCATGCAGCATCCATTATGCCAAGCACTAAAGTAGCCTTTTAAAACATGTCTTAGGCCTGCCACTGCAGCTGGGAACTGCAGCCTAAAACTTCCATTTCGACCTGGTAAAATGAACATTTTGTTAGACCCATACCGTCTTTTCAAAAACATATGTCGCCTCTAGGGTAGGCCCTAAACAACCCACAGGACAGGGTGCACTGTATGTAAAAGGTAGGACATGTGTTTTTAAATATTACATGTCTTGGTAGTGAAAAAACCCTACATTTGTTTTCACTACTTGAAGGCCCATCTTTCCTATTGGATAACATTGGGATGCATCATTACATTTTATAAGTGATACGTTTTGACTAGGAGCAGGTAGAAATAATGTGTTTACACTCTAATGAATTCAAGCACAGGTGCTGCCTCTCTTCACCCTGCACTGTATTTACCCTCACAGTTTCACCACTGTCTTCAGTCCAGGGCACAAGCTTTCTCCTTCCTGGCTCTCTTTTGTTGAAGGATTGACACCTGTTGCCTACAGGCATCAACCAGCCTCAAAGGCCCTTTAAGATTGACACCGGTTGTCTACAGGCATCAACCAGCCTCACAGGCCCTTAAGGATTGACACTGGATGTCTACAGGTATCAACCAGCCTCACAGGCCCTTTAAGATTGACACCGGTTGTCTACAGGCATCAACCAGCCTCATAGGCCCTTAAGGATTGACACTGGTTGTCTACAGGCATCAACCAGCCTCACAGGCCCTTTAAGATTGACACCGGTTGTCTACAGGCATCAACCAGCCTCACAGGCCCTTAAGGATTGACACTGCTTACCTACAGGCATCAACCAGCCTCACAGGCCTTTTAAGATTGACACCGGTTGTGGGATGCTTAATTGCAGATCCCTGGTGAAACATTATCAGGAGGTGTCCGACGTGTTAGAAAACATGGATATGGACGTCCTCTTTTTAACAGAACCGTGGACTCGTACTGAGTCGTTGGTACAAATGAGCTTTGCTTGCCCGGATGGATATAAAAAGTTTCACAAACCAAGGACTGTTGGGAGAGGAGGAGGGGTTGGGGTGATTTTCAAGGAAAAATTGAACTTCTCACCTTTACAAGTAGACGATGTTACTGGGATTGAACGGTTGGGCTTCTCATTTCAAGAGGCTAAAGGTAGGCTACTCACAGGAGTGGTCTGTTACAGACCCCCGGGTGCAGACACCCAGTTTCAAGATCTGTTCAACTCCATCGCTGACCTGAGCCTCACCCATTCGAGAACGATCGTACCAGGGGATTTTAACTTATGGGATAACGGCAGCCTAGATAACCATTTGAGAGACTTAAGGTACACTTGTGAGAACGTTAATTTACATCAAATGGTCCTACCACCGACTCATCTAGGAGGACATGTCTTAGATCTCCTGTTTGCGAACCAGGCCGAGCCTGAGGTGGTCGATGTGCTGCCTCAAAGCTGGACCGACCATTCTTTAATTCATTTCCGTATCATGACACCCAGTTCAGAAGATAATAATAACCAGTCATCGACCTATCGAAAAGGAAGAGAATGGGTCAAGCTGGTGAAAAATAGAGCACTGCCGATCTTTCAGGATCAGAATCTCTTTACTCCCTCGGCCCCTGTAGGTGAAAGTTATCAGACGTACTGTAATTATATTGCAGGAACCCTGGATTTAATAGCTCCAGTAAAACGTATCAAAAACAGGAAAAAATCTCTGCTTCCTGGTATAATGATGAATTAAAACAGCTACGGGTACATGCAAAAAGGCCGAGAGGAAATGGAGGAGGGCCTACCTAGAATCAGATAAGAAAGCCTTGAAATCGGTACAGGCCCAGTACAAGGAATCTATTGTCAGGGCCAAAGCAGACTTTTATGCTAAATCGGTTCTGCAAGCTCCAAATAGCACAAAAGTGCTTTTTAATATTTTTAGGGATTTATCTAGTCCTGCTTGCACGAGCAATGAGGTGGTCGCATCGCAGAAACTCTTCGATGAGATTGCCATTTTCTTCGAGGAAAAAATAACAAAAATTGTTGGAGAACTACATCCTGATGGTCCGGATGATTTAGCCTGGACGTTAGATGCAGAATCTCAGATAGAAACCTCTTTGAATATCTTTCATGCCCCCACAGAGGATTCTTTTAACCAGCTGGCTCAAAGTATATCCTCTGGCTCCCCGTTAGATCCTCTTCCAAATAAAATCTGTAAAATGTTTGGTCAAGAAACCTTTCCCTGGCTATGGAAGATCCGTTGTCAGTCGCTGGAGGGGGAGGTACCAGAGGTATAGAAGCAAGCAGTAGTAACTCCTTTGCTTAAAAAAACATCCCTGTACCCTTCTAATCCAGCAAATTTTAGGCCAATCTCTCTACTGCCATATCCTGTTAAAATGTTAGAGAAGGTAGTTAGTAAAAGTCTATTGTGCTACCTTGAAGACAATCTCCTGCTGGACAGGGACCAATATGGCTTCTGCCCGGAAGACGGTACCGAGACTGCTTTGGCAACCGTAATGAACAATCTACGAATGGGTGCTGACAATGGGAATTCCTCTCTCCTAGTGTTACTGGACATGTCAGCTACATTCGATACGGTGAGCCATACCGTGTTAGCGGAGAGACTGAAAGGTACAGGGGTGTTTTCCCTGGAGGGGAAACAAGCAGTATCTATGGACACCTTCCAGGAGTGTACGCGCCAGACTGCTGGTTGGCGTAGGAAAAATTCTCTACAGTTTAAAGGGGGGAAAACAGAGGTGGTGTACTGTCCTGCCACTAGAATGTCTTGTCATCGATCGGTGGAGTTTAAACTCACCCCCGAGGATGAACCCCCGATTCCGGCTAAAGTGGTGGATGAAAATCTTCAAATGGACTCACAAGCCAAATAAACGGCCAGTGTTTGCTTCACCTTGCTACGCATGCTACGGAAGGTTCTTCCGCTACCTCCAAAAGACACTTTTAAATCTCTCTGCATTATATACAGGGCAGTACTTGGTCAGGGTCCTGTCCCCCTGCAGGAGATGTTTACCTGGTATAATCCTGGGAGGCTGCTCCGCTCTTCGAATGTAAATCTGATAACAACTGCCGGATTTAAGAGGTCGCGGATGGGGGCAGAGCCTGTGGTGTGACTGCCTCGCGTGTATGGAATGAGTTACCTCTGGACCTTAGACAGGCCAGTTCCCTGACATGCTTTAGGAAGAGCCTGAAAACCACGCTATTTCCAAAGGGTGATCTTTAGATCCTCTCACTGACAACTGAGTCTGCTTTGTGGTGTCTATTCGACAATCCAGGCGCCAGGATACCCGTAGGGCGGCAGTTTTGTGCTATATAAGTGTATATTTAATTCATTCATTCATACATGCATCAACCAGCCTCACAGGCCCTTAAGGATGGACACTGGTTCCTTACAGGCATCAACCAGCCTCACAGGCCCTGGAGGGTGGACACTGCTTGCCTGCTTGAGGGTGGGCACAGCCAGAGGAGCCCCCCCAGCAGTGCCTCCTCAGAGGAGCCCCCCTTGCAGAGCCTGCTCAGAGGCGCCCCCCCTTGCAGTGCCTGCTCAGAGGAGCCCCTCCCCCGGCTGTGCCTGCTCAGAGGAGCCCCCCTTGCAGTGCCTGCTCAGAGGAGCCCCCCCTTGCAGTGCCTGCTCAGAGGAGCACCCCTGGAGGAGCCCCCCTTGCAGTGCCTGCTCAGAGGAGCCCCCCCTTGTAGTGGCTGCTCAGAGGAGCCCCCCTTGCAGTGCCTGCTCAGAGGAGCCCCCCCCTTGCTGTGCCTGCTCAGAGGAGCCGCCCTTTGCAGTGCCTGCTCAGAGGAGCCCCCCTTGCAGTGCCTGCTCAGAGGAGCCCCCCTTGCAGTCCCTGCTCCCCCCTTGCAGTGCCTGCTCAGAGGAGCCCCCCCTTGCTGTTCCTGCTCAGAGGAGCCCCCCCTTGCTGTGCCTGCTCAGAGGAGCCCCCCTTGCAGTGCCTGCTCAGAGGAGCCCCCCTTGCAGTCCCTGCTCCCCCCTTGCAGTGCCTGCTCAGAGGAGCCCCGCTTACAGTGCCTGCTCAGAGGAGCCCCCCTTGCAGTGCCTGCTCAGAGGAGCCCCTCCTGGCTGTGCCTGCTCAGAGGAGACCCTTGCAGTGCCTGCTCAGAGGAGTGCCCCCCTTGCTGTGCCTGCTTAGAGGAGCCCCCCCTGGCTGTGCCTGCTCAGAGGAGCCCCCCTCCCCCCGCAGTGCCTGCTCAGAGGAGCCCCCCCTTGTAGTGGCTGCTCAGAGGAGCCCCCCTTGCAGTGCCTGCTCAGAGGAGCCCCCCCCTTGCTGTGCCTGCTCAGAGGAGCCGCCCTTTGCAGTGCCTGCTCAGAGGAGCCCCCCTTGCAGTGCCTGCTCAGAGGAGCCCCCCTTGCAGTCCCTGCTCCCCCCTTGCAGTGCCTGCTCAGAGGAGCCCCGCTTACAGTGCCTGCTCAGAGGAGCCCCCCTTGCAGTGCCTGCTCAGAGGAGCCCCTCCTGGCTGTGCCTGCTCAGAGGAGACCCTTGCAGTGCCTGCTCAGAGGAGTGCCCTCCTTGCTGTGCCTGCTTAGAGGAGCCCCCCCTGGCTGTGCCTGCTCAGAGGAGCCCCCCTCCCCCCGCAGTGCCTGCTCAGAGGAGCCTCCCTTGCTGTGCCTGCTCAGAGGAGCCCCTCCCCCCCCCCCCCTCGGCTGTGCCTGCTCAGATTGCCCGGTTGTGCTCATGACTGTGCCCCCACCCAGGCACTGGAGTCGGTCACACTGAGCCCTAAACACCCCCCAAGGCTGCTGCAGCCTCCGCCCAGGTTAATGGGATCAGAGTATCAGCAAAACCGACCCCCAGCGGGGCTGCGCCATAGACCCCTCAGGCCAGTGCAACCTGACTCCCAAAGACTAGCGCTTAGAGACCAAGCGCTCGACGGAGAGCGCTGCACAGGAGCTGAAGTCCTCAGTCACTCACTCACCCGTGCTCTGCGCCCTCTGCTGGACGGTCGGTCCCCGTCTCCAGGGGGCGCCCTCTGTGCCACCCCTGGGTGCAGGTCGGTGCTCTGCGCCCTCTGCTGGACGGTCAGCCCCCCTCTCCAGGGGACACCCTCTTTGCTACCCCTGGGTGTAGGACGGCCGGCGGCAGCAGCTTCAAGGCGCTAGAGTGCAGTGCGCCTGGACGGGCAGGCTGGAGTGAGTGTTAGTGTGCGTTCTCTGCTCACTCCGCAGGATCCAGGGAGGGCTGAGGGGCCGGTTTCTGAAAGGGCCAATCATAGAGCGGGGGCCACACCCCGCCCTGCACAGCCTCCCCTCCTGTGCTGCTCGTGCACTCACACTTATTGATTGATTTATATTATCTGATGCGTTTTTATCTCGCGCGGACTTTACCCGAAGGCGTCGGAGGCTTCAGAACAGGAACAGCAAAGAGACACGAGCAGAAGAAGACAAGAGAACACGTTACAACAGCAGAGGACGAGTTACAGGAGGCAAAAGGGACAATTGTGAGCAAACAAAATACAAGAGGAGCGAACGGAGTGTTACTCACAGCCCCCCCCCTCCCCGCCCCCCACACGTCCTCGTGCAGGTGCTGCACCCTAATAAACTTCACCCAGTCTCACAAATAAGCTTCACACACGGGCTCTGATTGGCCAGGGGGCATCGGACATGGCACTGCCTGTGCACCCCAAACAAGGCTGCCTGTGCACCCCATAAAGGCTGCCTGTGCACCCCATACAAGGCTGCCTGTGCACCCCATGCAAGGCTGCCTGTGCACCCCATACAAGGCTGCCTGTGCACTCCATACAAGGCTGCCTGTGCACCCCATACAAGGCTGCCTGTGCACCCCATACAAGGCTGCCTGTGCACCCCATGCAAGGCTGCCTGTGCACCCCATACAAGGCTGCCTGTGCACTCCATACAAGGCTGCCTGTGCACCCCATACAAGGCTGCCTGTGCACCCCATACAAGGCTGCCTGTGCACCCCATACAAGGCTCCCTGTGCACCCCATACAAGGCTGCCTGTGCACCCCATAAAGGCTGCCAAGGCTGCCTGTGCACCCCATACAAGGCTGCCAAGTCTGCCTGTGCACCCCATACAAGGCTGCCTGTGCACCCCAAAAAGGCTGCCTGTGCACCCCATACAAGGCTGCCTGTGCACCCCATAAAGGCTGCCTGTGCACCTCATACAAGGCTGCCTGTGCACCCCATAAAGGCTGCCTGTGCACCCCATACAAGGCTGCCTGTGCACCCCATACAAGGCTGCCTGTGCACCCCATACAAGGCTGCCTGTGCACCCCATACAAGGCTGCCTGTGCACCCCATACAAGGCTGCCTGTGCACCTCACACAAGGCTGCCAAGGCTGCCTGTGCACCCCATAAAGGCTGCCTGTCCACCCCATACAAGGCTACCTGTGCGCCCCATACAAGGCTGCCTGTGCACCTCACACAAGGCTGCCAAGGCTGCCTGTGCACCCCATAAAGGCTGCCTGTCCACCCCATACAAGGCTGCCTGTGCCCCCCATACAAGGCTGACTGTGCACCTCACACAAGGCTGCCTGTGCACCCCATAAAGGCTGCCTGTCCACCCCATACAAGGCTGCCTGTGCCCCCCATACAAGGCTGCCAAGACTGCCTGTGCACCCCATAAAGGCTGCCTGTGCACCCCATACAAGGCTGCCTGTGCACCCCATACAGGCTGCCAAGGCTGCCTGTGCACCCCATAAAGGCTGCCTGTCCACCCCATACAAGGCTGCCTGTGCACCCCATACAAGGCTGCCTGTGCACCCCACACAAGGCTGCCAAGGCTGCCTGTGCACCCCATAAAGGCTGCCTGTCCACCCCATACAAGGCTGCCTGTGCACCCCATACAAGGCTGCCTGTGCACCTCATGCAAGGCTGCCAAGGCTGCCTGTGCACCCCATAAAGGCTGCCTGTCCACCCCATACAAGGCTGCCTGTGCCCCCCATACAAGGCTGCCTGTGCACCCCATAAAGGCTGCCAAGGCTGCCTGTGCACCCCATAAAGGCTGCCAAGGCTGCCTGTGCCCCCCATACAAGGCTGCCTGTGCACCCCATACAAGGCTGCCTGTGCACCCCATAAAGGCTGCCTGTGCACCCCATACAAGGCTGCCTGTGCACCCCATAAAGGCTGCCAAGGCTGCCTGTGCAGCCCATAAAGGCTGCCAAGGCTGCCTGTGAGGTTCCATTTTAATCGTTACGACGTTTTGGGCATCACCGAATATGGACAAGTTTGGTGTCTATGAACCGTAAATGACGAGTTTAGTGGGTGTACGCGTTTTCGCTACGCTACTTAGAAGGGTTCGCCTTATTTACGGGTTTCTTCACATGAACCCTCGGGTTCCATTTTAGATACGGCATCCATTTTGTATCTTGCCCTCACGTAGTCAGCGAGCAGGCAACTGCCCGCCTCATGACCCTTTAGTTCCCAAGCCTTATGGAGGAAGCATATTCCTTTTGTGCATCCTTTATGACCGGAGGGATGACACTGCAAAGGCAGCTGCCTCCGCTCGAGGGTGATCTTAACGTGCCGGTCTATTGTTTCAGCCTTGCACGTGCTGGGATCAAGCCCTTTGATCCTACGCTCACGCATCCGATATTACCCTCACACTTCTTTTCTCTATTACCGTCTGTCTTCCTTGCAGCTGTTCTTGTCTCTTTCTCTTGCTCGTTTACAACTAGAGTGGAATGTGCCCAGCAGTGAGAAGATGTGCTTTTACAGTTGGGAACCGGCGATGTTACTGTAATTATGTTCCGGGGTTCTGAAAACATGAAAGCGATCCTTTTTGTAGTTTACTGTGGGAACTGAACTATAACCTTTTGTTCACATGTTGTGCAATGACCAAATCGTGTATAAAAGAGAGCGACTCACATATGCAATTTGAAGCAGACTCTCGGAACCTACACTCGGTTGTACTTCCCATGACTTTTGCATCCCTGCAGTAATAAACGCTGATCTTTGACGCCGAAGGAAGTGTCCCGTGTCTCTGTCACTTGTGCGCCGAACAGGTATCCCATGAAGGTTTCAGGTGTTGTTCCCTGGCACCGCTGGTTCTGAAAAAGACCAGTCCTTCAGTTGGCGCCCAACGTGGGGCGACATCAGCGGTACCGGTCCAAAGCCTGACGATTGCGGGGAACTTCGTGTGAAATCTCCGAGGAAAAGGTGCACCCCGCTTCATCGATCCTGTTGTCGAATAAGTGGTCCGAAGACTTTTCCCGTGAAGATTCCCGCCTCCTGACGGCTGCGAAGGACCGATATCCTGACTGTCGACCTGTTTTGGTGCCTGGCGTAGTCCTTTGTATGGCGAGACGATAGACGGGCCTTCCTGGTGACGCCATCGAGTTCTCAGTTAAGTATTTGTGGGTCGCTCCCAGTCCTTAGTTGTTGGTGCTTAGTTGTTTCTAGGTGCTTAGTTGTTTGCATGGTTCCATTGCATTTGAGGTGCTTAGTTGTTGGTCCTTAGTTGTTATTTGACAGTTGCAATTGCCAAAAACCGAGGGTTTTGTCTTGCACGGAGATTTAGTACTTCAGTAACCCTTGAAGTTTGATACTTGGTTAGTGTGCACGATGCCTAGCCGTAGTGGTTTCCTTGGTTTCTTTAAATGTTGCAACAAGGATTCCCGGTTGGAGGACTCGTGTCCGATACCTCCAGTTGGAACTCCGATATATGAGCTCTATAGTCGACATGGTGTGGGTCCTATCATATATAATGACTGCTGGATCCGTTACACGAGAAAGGATGGTGCCCTTAGTTGGCCACCCCATGGAAGTTTTGATACTGGGATTTTAGATAATCTCGAAGTAAAATTGTTTAAAAAGAAAGCTAGGCCAGCTATGTTTGATTCTCTTCGGCTTTGGCGCAAAGAGGCCAAGCAGAGGGAAATCAGATAGTTTAAGAAAAATAAAAGAGAAGGTATCCTTACAATGATGCAGGGCGCAGAACAGTATCAGCGAGATAAGGCAGAAAAAGAAAGTGAAGCTTCTATTAGACTGCATCACATGAAGGTGGAGAAATGTTATCCGGTCTTATCGAGTATGGATAAACAGGAAGAAGACCCGAAAGAAGATCCGTTATTAGCATATTTAATGAAATCACCACCTCCTTATGCACAGGATACTACGGCTCCTATATTTCCCCTGCAGTTCCTCCCGTAGTTCCCCCTGTCGTTCCAGCGGCTGCTGCTCAACCTGTTGCTGGTCCTGTGTTTGTCCCTCCAACTACTTCTATTCCTACTGCTCCTTTACCTATACCCACTCAGCCTCTGATTTCCGCCACCCCGACTATTGTTACTGCTCCCGCTGTTCCTACGTTCACTTCTAATATTGTTGCTCCTGTTCTTTTTCCTTCTTCTCCTTCCGTTCGCACCCGTATTCCTAATACTGTTGCTACGCTCTATTCCCCACTTTCTGGATCGATACTACCATCCAGTGTTTCCGACACTCCCCAGAGACGAAGTCAAATCCCTGGTGGAAGGGAGAGTGCAACATTAGCGAATATGGCTCGTAGGTGGATAAGTCACCCTGCTAACTACCCTCCATGCATGGTGGTCGACACATTTTCTCAGTTTAATGAGCCTACGCAGAGATTCGTGTTCGAAGAAATGTGTAACTTTTTGAGAGAACAATGGTATAATGACAATTTAGATAATGTACCGCCCGATATGATTGAACTTCAGAGTCAATTTTCGAACGGTATGATCGTGGGTGAAAAGGTACGACGTGCCTTAGAGCGATTGTTAGCCCATAGATCCACAGTGCCTCCTCAAGTATCGTTTGATGACGACTCCGAAAATTTGAAAGCGATTCCTGGTCAGTATCCTATGAGAGAGGTACCGCCAGTATGGATCCCAGGTGATCCTACAGCTAACCCTGCGATTCTGCCACACTTCCAAAGAGTTTGGATCCATCTCCCATGGAAACGATCAGAGGTCTTACAGGTAAAGCAATCTTTGCCTGACCCACGCAAGAATCCGGCAGGTTACTATAAGGAGTTGTCTCAGTTAGTAGATGCTACTATTATGAACCTTGCCGACATCGACATGTTGTTCGGCAATGTTGTACCACAACCAATTTGGGCAAAAATTCGCCAGCAGAATCATGCGAATGAGCTAGGCGGTGATTGGGCTGCAATAATAGCGGCTGATGGCCGACAAGTTGGTGGGGCTAAGCCTGAGCAGGTTATTTCGGATCTGCCCCAGAGAATAATTACGTTCATGAAAACACTTATGCCAGCGATGAAGGTAAACTGGGATAAATTAGCAGCCTGTAAGCAAAAGAAGGACGAGAGTGTCTCCGATTTCTTTACGAGATTCGAAGAAGCATTTGTCGACCATAGTGGTCAGGATATGGGTACCGAGGGAGGCCAACGGTTATTTGTTGATAAATTTGTAGTGAATTTGTTGCCTGAGCTATGCAACAAATTGAAGAATTCAGAAAGTGCCTGGGCTGTTTCAACTACTGCTCAAATATTAGCGACAGCTCAATATTATGAAAATAGGGAGAAAGAAGAAAGCGATCGTTCAGACAAGAAAACGAAGGAACTTGAAACGAAAGTTCTGTTGCAGCAAGCGTATCCTCCACGTTCAAATCAAAATGATTCGCAACAGCAATATAGGCCGCAATCGCAATCCTCCAGAATGCAGTCACGTTCTGACTCCTCTGACTATAGATCTATGCTTGGGTACAATCAGTGCGCCTATTGTAGAAAAGAGGGACATATAAAATATGATTGTCCTGCTTTGCGTGACCGACTCAATGGTGTGTCGACACGAGGGGGTCGTGGTGGTCCCCAACAAGCATCTCGAGGTAGAGGCCGCGGTACCCCTCAAAATCAGATTGAGCGCCCTAATACATCATCAGACGCGAATAATTATTTTGACCAACGAAATGTGAGGTCCGCACAGTATTATGCGGACGATTATTACGTTGAACCTGATATTGTTGCAAACGACCGTTACTAGGACATCCACCGACAAAGAGAGGGAGTAGTGTCAGTTCCGGTTGATCCGAGTGGGCCTTACGTCGCAGTTGCTACATCTGGCGTAGTTGAGCCTTTTCTGTTGGACACTGGTGCGACGAAAAGTTCTATCATGCATTCAAAACTCCCTGGCGCACCTTTGTCCGGCTTAACAAATTTTTCCATTGGATTCTCTGGCGCCCCTTTTAGTAATCCTGTCTCTAGCCCTTTGTCCCTTGAAATTGGTCCTCGTAAGCTGGAGGCCTCATTGATTCTATCTACTGGTTGTGGTGAGAATCTTTTGGGCTTGGATTTGTTAAAAAGGTTATATGCGACTTTGTACTGCTCTCCTGAAGGTGTGGAACTTACGTTAGGTCAAAGAGTAATATCTCCCATGTATTTGTTGATTGATAAGCTCCCGCCCGAATTGAGTTCCCTTCCTGCGTCGTTGTGGGCCACAGGTCCTAATGATGTAGGATTGCTGGATATTCCACCTTATGTGGTTCAGTTGAAATCAAATGTGCGATTACCACGTATACCTCAGTATCGTATCTCTCTTGAAAGTGAGCGAGCGCTGTTGGCGATCGTTCATGATCTGATCGAGAAGGGTGTCATTGAAGAAACTCGTGGGAATGTGTGTAATAGTCCTGTGTTGCCTATTCTGAAACGAACTGACCCATCTAAACCTCCTGTGTATCGTTTTGTAATTGATTTAAGAGAAGTCAATAAAATTGTGATTCCCCAGTTTCCTGTGGTACCTGACATCACGGCCTTGTTGACTCTGATCCCAGCTTCCGCCTCTTGGTTCACAGTGATCGATCTAAAGAACGCTTTCTTTAGTATCCCGATCGCAGAGGAAAGCAGAGACCTATTCGGATTTTCATTAAGTGGTCGCAGTTTTAGAATTTCACGCGCACCACAGGGCTATTGTGAGAGTCCGTCGATCTATAGCCAAGCCCTTAAAAGTCAACTTGACGCCTTTGTGTTACCGACAGGCGCAGCCCTAATTCAATACGTTGACGACCTATTGGTGGCTGCTGATACGGAAGTTATTTGCAGAACCGCTACAGTATCATTGTTGCAATACCTATACGAATTACATAACAAGGTGTCACCTTCTAAACTGCAATATTGTTGTCAAGAAGTAACCTACTTAGGTCACTTATTGTCAAAGGATGGGAGAAGGTTGACCCCAGAAAGAATTGCGGCGATTGCTCGGATGACTGTGCCAAAAACTCAGAGAGATGTACGTGCCTTTCTAGGTATTACGTCATACTGCAGACAATGGATTCCAAATTTTTCACTATTGGCAAAACCATTGATAGCCCTCACGTGCAAGGATGTTTCAACTCCTTTGCCATGGACTGAAGAGTGTCAGAAAGGTTTTTCTGAATTACGTGATGCGTTGTGTTCGGCTCCTGTGTTAGGCACTCCTGACTACAGTAAGCCGTTTACACTATACGTTCACGAGAGGGATGGTTGTGCATTGAGCGTCTTGACGCAACAATTTGGCGACAAACAACGTCCATGTGCATATTTTTCTTCAACTTTAGACCCAGTAGCTATAGCATTACCGAGTTGTTTAAGAGCAACAGCGGCAGCTGCGGCGTCCATTCGACAGTCCGCAGGTTTGGTCATGGATAATATGCTTACAGTGATGGTCCCTCATGCAGTTGACACTCTCGTGAACCGAACGAAAACTCAACATCTGACGAGCGCAAGGTTGTCCGGATATGAGTTGACGTTATTGGCGAGTCACATACGAATAAAGCGGTGTAATGTGTTGAACCCAGCAACAATGCTGCCGATCGACACGGAATTGGACGATGTAGCATCGCATGATTGCTATTTGAAAACTGAAGAAGAAACGAAGGGTCGTATTGACCTAAAAGATACTCCATTGGTAGATCCCGATGGTACTTTGTATGTTGATGGTTCCTGCTTTAAGTTACCGAACGGTGATGTGACGACTGCGTATGCTGTAGTGACGTTGAGAACGGTTGTGGAATCTACGAGATTGAGTCAGAATTCGGCCCAAGCAGCTGAGTTGATCGCCTTGACGAGAGCGTGTGTGTTGTCCAGAGGGAAGCGAGTGAATGTGTTTACCGATAGTCAGTATGCATTTGGTGTGGCACATAGTTTTGGGTGATTGTGGAGAGAAAGAGGATTCTTGACGTCGCATGGCACGAAGATTCAGCATGGACAGCTTGTGAATGACCTTTTGGATGCACTTACATTGCCTAAGCAGGTGGCAATAACCAAATGCAGTGCGCATCGGAAGGTGACAGATGATGTTGGTCGCGGAAATGCGTTTGCAGATGAGACTGCTAAAGAGACAGCTAGAGATCTGACAAACCGAATGTATGTTACGAGTTCAGTGAGATGGCCTGCAGAGACTAGTATGTGTGAAGGCACAGTCGAGAGTGTGAAGGAAATACAGAATGAGGCCACTGAAATGGAAAGGATTAAGTGGAAAGAAAGCACGGGGAAGTTAGACGAGAATGGATGTTGGGTTGATTTGTCGGAGAAACAGAGATGGATGTTACCGGATGCATATGTGCTTGCTGTTGTTACTATGGCTCACGGCACAGCACATATTAGCGCAAAGGGCATATGCAAGTTGTTGTCGCCTGTATGGAAGAATGATGGGATTACTAAATGTGCGGAGAGAATGGTTAAGAATTGTATGATATGCATGATGTACAATCCTGGTAAGGGCACCCCCACTCCACCTGGTCACTTTGCCCCTCCTACATGTCCTTTCGAAGTTATCCAATTGGACTTCATCCACATGGAGAGATGCAATAACTTGAAGTACGTTTTGGTTGTAGTATGCGCGTTCTCCAGATGGATTGAGGCCTATCCCCTTAAGGATAATACTGCCCTATCCACAGCTAAAGTTTTGCTCAAAGAGTATTTTCCCAGGTATGGCATGCCTCGAATTGTATGGTCAGACAACGGAAGTGAGTTCGTGGGGAGTGTGATGAAGAGTGTCTGTCGTGGTGTAGGCATATCCCAGAAGTTTCATAGTGCTAATCATCCTCAGTCAGCGGGTTTGGTGGAAGGATACAATGGCACCCTGAAACTAAAGCTTGCTAAAATCCAGGCAACGACTGGTTTATCATGGCCCGACGCTTTGCCTTTAGCTCTCCTATCGACCAGGGCAACTGTACACTCTCGAGTAGGGCTTAGCCCATATGAGATTGTGTTCGGTCGTCCTGCGAACATTTGGGGAGTTCCGAGGCCTAAAGAATTCGACAGACTTGAATATCCAATGTTGATTGATTATCTGTATGATCTGACTGCTAAATTGAGTTTGATTCATCAACAGGTCTTTGAGGCGCTACCGTCACAAACTGAGGGTCCTGGTCATCGGCTCCAACCAGGGGACTGGGTCCTCACCCGGAACTTCGGACGAAAACGGAATCTTGAGCCGAGGTTCGTGGGACCTTTCCAGGTGTTGTTAGCCACGAGGACTGCAGTTCGACTGGAAGGCAGGAAGCATTGGGTGCATGCCACCCACACCAAGAAGGTTCCGCTTCCTTTGCCAGCAGATACATGGGTGAGAAAAGGATTTGCTTCATCTGAGACCGACGCCCCTCTGCGCTTCATACCGTTTAGCGAAGCTCAGCCCATAAGAAACATTCCAGTTCTATCCGACACCCCTGTTGATTCCTTGCAAACAATATCGCTACCATTGACGTTGGAGAATTCAAGTTCTGAACAATTGCCTGAACAATCGAACACTCTTTTGCAATCCGATCCACTGTTTGAAGAGCAGACTCGCCCTGGAAGAAGCCGATATTTTCTCCGTCCACGCAATAAGGACTAATAAATTATTTTTATTATTTTTGGTTTCACCTTACCCCCTCACATTTGCCACGAATATTATGGACATTGTTATTATGTGTGTTTTTTTCCAGTACAGCTAGGAGACGTACATGAAATTGGTTATCTCAACTGATTAAAACCTATCATCTGGGTTGGCCGTAGGGCCGCGCGGGTACTTCCTTCTGTTTAGCAGGTCTCTGACACTAGGTCGATTCTTTTGTCGATTTCTGGGAACTCCTGGGAATTGATAATCGCTACTCAGAACGAAGTGCGTCAAGAACGTTGCGGACGGTCGTTAGAGGATGGAGTTCTCTAAGCTGTCGAAAATGGAGAGAAAGGCGGTGCAAAGATCTGAATTGTACAAAACATTCCAAACAAAATGCTTTCTGTTACAGGTATTCATGCTGTTCCTAACTGTGTCTATGCTGCTGGTGGGTGGAATATATTTTGGTTCTCAATTATTGTTGCCTTCTATTTTACCCACTCCTCCTTCGCATGATCTAAATCTCGTTTCTACTGTTTCTCCACAATCTTTTCACCTATTGCCCCAACATGAACAAGTCAGACGTGCGGAATTTAGAAACAATTCCTTCATTCAACTTCTGCATCAGCATCAGTTGGTGGTAAACACTACCAATTGTTGGGTGTGCGGGTTAATTCCACATACCATGGATAGGGGTATTCCATATTTGGTTCTTCCGTACAGCCACTAATCACAAAAGGAAGGTCCCAGGGGTATATTAAAGACTCTACCTGTTGAATCCCCTGAACAGAATTGACACCAACAAAAATCAACAGAGAGTCTACATACACTAACAAGGTACCCAAAAACAATATACTAAGGAAAAGTTTCTCAAAAAGGAGTTCCCATCAGTACACCATCGAGACCGCCCTTCATCATCTGGGATCTCTTTAGACACATATGCCTATTGCTGTAAGAGGTGAAAAAACCTGCACTGGCTGTTAACAAGCCATGTACCAGGAAAAACCACAGCAATTATATAGGATGTGAAAGAAGACATGTCTGGTGGAGTACTGAATAGCAGTGCAAAGAAATAGTGTGTGTGAAAAGAATAAGAAAAGGGGTTCTAAAATTAGGTAGTGTTCAGGGACAACAAATTTAATAACCACCGTCACACTCCTAAATCAATAAAAACAGTGCAATAAAGTGGCGTAACAAATAACCACTTAGTAGATGTATAAGGTCGACATGTTTCTGCAGTCTAAAAGAGTCTCGAGATCTCCTGCTGCTTCCTCAGGACCAATTAGTGCTACTTCTAGATAAGATCAAAAAGATCAAAAAATGAATAAATAAACCATATCACCTGAATAGTGTAGGTTACTGTGAAAACATCTTCCCATCCTAAATATAAGAAGAAAAAGTGTAAATGCAAATCACTGAAAATGAACAGAGAATAGCTGGGTACAGTGTGAGGTATATAAATAGCATGCAATATTATGCATACAAAAACATGTGATTCCAGTCACGTGTAATTAATGGCCGGCACAAGGGTCAGCTCGAGCGTTTCAGAGTATGTTTCGCAGTGCCTTAGATTCCTACCCCCACCGAGAGCCACGCTCAGCAGGTTTTGGTCCTGGCCCGTACCACAAGTCTTTGGCGATAGCTATTGCGGATCTAGATAGAGACATCTTTGACGTATCGCTTATCCCAGAGGAGGAAGTACGAGCATATAACGATCTTAGTGAAGCTGAGTAGAGTGTATCCGTGGGTGATAGGCAGCTTAAAAGCTCATCTCCAATCTGGATAGTACCTCACCTAGGCCACTTTTGTCTGCAAGGTCGTGGCTGAAATCCGAGAGCTCAGCTTGGGAGGAGTGCTTGTGTTGATACCTACGTTCTACCAATGCTCTCATCCCCTGTCTTTCTAACTGCCAAGGGTACCTATTTTGTATGTTATGATCGAGCATATACGTGGTTACCCCATGACTTCTCGGGTACCTGCTATATCGCGAATCTCTTGCCTCCAACTTTCACTGTTGCCTCAGACTACCACAAAACCAGAGTTGAGAGAGGTGTCATTAGTAAAGAAGATACTGCCGGTCAAGAAGCAGGAGACTTCTTTAAGGGTTTACTACCGTTTTAGGGCCCTATGGTCAATAGCAGGAGTCTGAGACAGTTAACTCGCGTAGTAGAGTCAACTGCTAACATAACTGCAAGCGCCCTTGGTAATCTGACAGCCGAGCTCCAAGCGGATAGGCTTATGACGTTACAGAACCGTATGGTTCTAGATATTGTTCTAGCAGATAGAGGTGGTGTGTGTAAGGTCATCCATTCGAGCTGCTGCATTTTCATACCTGATAATGCTCCAACGGTTTATCAAGCCATCTCTAAGTTGCATAAAATCTCAGAGTCCATACACGTGGACGAGGGAGATTGGACGCTTCTAGGATGGTTTTGGGGTCTGATATCGACTTGGGGTTGGAAGATTCTGATGATTATAGGAGTTGTTGTGACGTTTCTGTTCACGTGTTGTCTTTGTGTGCAGTGTGGTCCCGCCTTATGTGGCCTATGTGCTACAACGTGTATAAGGAGGCCATCTGTTACCAAAGAGGCATTAATGGATAGAATAATGTTCCAGCAACATCTGACTGATCTGATGAATATCGAGATCGACTCTGACTTCGACTAGTTCTTGCCTACATGAGGGCAAAAGGAGCGTCTGAGGTTCCGTTTTAATCATTCCGACGTTTTGGGCATCACCGAATATGGACAAGTTTGGTGTCTATGAACAGTAAATGACGAGTTTAGTGGGTGTACGCGTTTTCGCTACGCTACTTAGAAGGGTTCGCCTTATTTACGGGTTTCTTCACCTGAACCCTCGGGTTCCATTTTAGATACGGCATCCATTTTGTATCTTGCCCTCACGCAGTCAGCGAGCAGGCAACTGCCCGCCTCATGACCCTTTAGTTCCCAAGCCTTATGGAGGACGCATATTCCTTTTGTGCATCCTTTATGACCGGGGGGATGACACTGCAAAGGCAGCTGCCTCCGCTCGAGGGTGATCTTAACGTGCCGGTCTATTGTTTCAGCCTTGCACGTGCTGGGATCAAGCCCTTTGATCCTACGCTCACGCATCCGATATTACCCTCACACTTCTTTTCTCTATTACCGTCTGTCTTCCTTGCAGCTGTTCTTGTCTCTTTCTATTGCTCGTTTACAACTAGAGTGGAATGTGTCCAGCAGTGAGAAGATGTGCTTTTACAGTTGGGAACCGGCGATGTTACTGTAATTATGTTCCGGGGTTCTGAAAACATGAAAGCGATCCTTTTTGTAGTTTACTGTGGGAACTGAACTATAACCTTTTGTTCACATGTTGTGCAATGACCAAATCGTGTATAAAAGAGAGCGACTCACATATGCAATTTGAAGCAGACTCTCGGAACCTACACTCGGTTGTACTTCCCATGACTTTTGCATCCCTGCAGTAATAAACACTGATCTTTGACGCCGAAGGAAGTGTCCCGTGTCTCTGTCACTTGTGCGCCGAACAGGTATCCCATGAAGGTTTCAGGTGTTGTTCCCTGGCACCGCTGGTTCTGAAAAAGTCCAGTCCTTCACCTGTGCACCCCATAAAGGCTGCCTGTCCACCCCATACAAGGCTGCCTGTGCACCCCATACAAGGCTGCCTGTGCACCCCACACAAGGCTGCCTGTGCACCCCATAAAGGCTGCCTGTCCACCCCATACAAGGCTGCCTGTGCACCCCATACAAGGCTGCCTGTGCACCTCACACAAGGCTGCCAAGGCTGCCTGTGCACCCCATAAAGGCTGCCTGTCCACCCCATACAAGGCTGCCTGTGCCCCCCATACAAGGCTGCCTGTGCACCCCATAAAGGCTGTCAAGGCTGCCTGTGCACCCCATAAAGGCTGCCAAGGCTGCCTGTGCCCCCATACAAGGCTGCCTGTGCACCCCATACAAGGCTGCTTGTGCACCCCATAAAGGCTGCCTGTGCACCCCATACAAGGCTGCCTGTGCACCCCATAAAGGCTGCCAAGGCTGCCTGTGCACCCAATAAAGGCTGCCAAGGCTGCATGTGCACCCCATAAAGGCTGCCTGTCCAACCCATACAAGGCTGCCTGTGCACCCCATACAAGGCTGCCTGTGCACCCCACACAAGGCTGCCAAGGCTGCCTGTGCACCCCATAAAGGCTGCCTGTCCACCCCATACAAGGCTGCCTGTGCACCCCATACAAGGCTGCCTGTGCACCTCACGCAAGGCTGCCAAGGCTGCCTGTGCACCCCATAAAGGCTGCCTGTCCACCCCATACAAGGCTGCCTGTGCCCCCCATACAAGGCTGCCTGTGCACCCCATAAAGGCTGCCAAGGCTGCCTGTGCACCCCATAAAGGCTGCCAAGGCTGCCTGTGCCCCCCATACAAGGCTGCCTGTGCACCCCATACAAGGCTGCCTGTGCACCCCATAAAGGCTGCCTGTGCACCCCGTACAAGGCTGCCTGTGCACCCCATAAAGGCTGCCAAGGCTGCCTGTGCACCCCATAAAGGCTGCAAAGGCTGCCTGTGCACCCCATAAAGGCTGCCTGTCCACCCCATACAAAGCTGCCTGTGCCCCCATACAAGGCTGCCTGTGCACCCCACACAAGGCTGCCTGTGCACCCCATAAAGGCTGCCTGTCCACCCCATACAAGGCTGCCTGTGCACCCCATACAAGGCTGCCTGTGTACCTCACACAAGGCTGCCAAGGCTGCCTGTCCACTCCATAAAGGCTGCCTGTCCACCCCATACAAGGCTGCCTGTGCCCCCCATACAAGGCTGCCTGTGCACCCCATAAAGGCTGCCAAGGCTGCCTGTGCACCCCATAAAGGCTGCCAAGGCTGCCTGTGCCCCCCATACAAGGCTGCCTGTGCACCCCATACAAGGCTGCTTGTGCACCCCATAAAGGCTGCCTGTGCACCCCATACAAGGCTGCCTGTGCACCCCATAAAGGCTGCCAAGGCTGCCTGTGCACCCCATAAAGGCTGCCTGTGCACCACATAAAGGCTGCCTGTCCACCCCATACAAGGCTGCCTGTGCACCCCACACAAGGCTGCCAAGGCTGCCTGTGCACCCCATAAAGGCTGCCTGTCCACCCCATACAAGGCTGCCTGTGCACCCCACACAAGGCTGCCAAGGCTGCCTGTGCACCCCATAAAGGCCGCCTGTCCACCCCATACAAGGCTGCCTGTGCACCCCATACAAGGCTGCCTGTGCACCTCACACAAGGCTGCCAAGGCTGCCTGTCCACCCCATACAAGGCTGCCTGTGCACCCCATACAAGGCTGCCCGTGCACCTCACACAAGGCTGCCAAGGCTGCCTGTGCACCCCATAAAGCTGCCTGTCCACCCCATACAAGGCTGCCTGTGCACCCCATACAAGACTGCCTGTGCACCCCATACATGGCTGCCAAGGCTGCCTGTGCACCCCATAAAGGCTGCCTGTGCACCCCATACATGGCTGCCAAGGCTGCCTGTGCACCCCATAAAGGCTGCCTGTGCACCCCATAAAGGCTGCCTGTGCACCCCATACAAGGCTGCCTGTGCACCCCACACAAGGCTGCCAAGGCTGCCTGTGCACCCCATAAAGGCTGCCTGTCCACCCCATACAAGGCTGCCTGTGCACCCCATACAAGGCTGCCTGTGCACCTCAAACAAGGCTGCCAAGGCTGCCTGTGCACCCCATAAAGGCTGCCTGTCCACCCCATACAAGGCTGCCTGTCCACCCCATACAAGGCTGCCTGTGCACCCCATACAAGGCTGCCAAGGCTGCATGTGCACCCCATAAAGGCTGCCTGTGCACCCCATAAAGGCTGCCTGTGCACCCCATACAAGGCTGCCTGTGCACCCCACACAAGGCTGCCAAGGCTGCCTGTGCACCCCATAAAGGCTGCCTGTCCACCCCATACAAGGCTGCCTGTGCACCCCATACAAGGCTGCCTGTGCACCTCACACAAGGCTGCCAAGGCTGCCTGTGCACCCCATAAAGGCTGCCTGTCCACCCCATACAAGGCTGCCTGTGCACCCCATACAAGGCTGCCTGTGCACCTCACACAAGGCTGCCAAGGCTGCCTGTGCACCCCATAAAGGCTGCCTGTCCACCCCATACAAGGCTGCCTGTGCACCCCATCGAAGGCTGCCTGTGCACCCCATACAAGGCTTCCAAGGCTGCCTGTGCACCCCATAAAGGCTGCCTGTGCACCCCATACAAGGCTGCCTGTGCACCCCATACAAGGCTGCCTGTGCACCCCATACAAGGCTGCCAAGGCTGCCTGTGCACCCCATACAAGGCTGCCTGTGCACCCCATACAAGGCTGCCTGTGCCCCCCATACAAGCCTCCTGTGAGTGCGCACCCATAAAGGCTGCCTGTGCACCCCATACAAGGCTGCCTGTGCACCCCATACAAGGCTGCCTGTGCACCCCATACAAGGCTGCCTGTGTACCTCACACAAGGCTGCCAAGGCTGCCTGTCCACTCCATAAAGGCTGCCTGTCCACCCCATACAAGGCTGCCTGTGCCCCCCATACAAGGCTGCCTGTGCACCCCATAAAGGCTGCCAAGGCTGCCTGTGCACCCCATAAAGGCTGCCAAGGCTGCCTGTGCCCCCCATACAAGGCTGCCTGTGCACCCCATACAAGGCTGCTTGTGCACCCCATAAAGGCTGCCTGTGCACCCCATACAAGGCTGCCTGTGCACCCCATAAAGGCTGCCAAGGCTGCCTGTGCACCCCATAAAGGCTGCCTGTGCACCACATAAAGGCTGCCTGTCCACCCCATACAAGGCTGCCTGTGCACCCCACACAAGGCTGCCAAGGCTGCCTGTGCACCCCATAAAGGCTGCCTGTCCACCCCATACAAGGCTGCCTGTGCACCCCACACAAGGCTGCCAAGGCTGCCTGTGCACCCCATAAAGGCCGCCTGTCCACCCCATACAAGGCTGCCTGTGCACCCCATACAAGGCTGCCTGTGCACCTCACACAAGGCTGCCAAGGCTGCCTGTCCACCCCATACAAGGCTGCCTGTGCACCCCATACAAGGCTGCCTGTGCACCTCACACAAGGCTGCCAAGGCTGCCTGTGCACCCCATAAAGCTGCCTGTCCACCCCATACAAGGCTGCCTGTGCACCCCATACAAGGCTGCCTGTGCACCCCATACATGGCTGCCAAGGCTGCCTGTGCACCCCATAAAGGCTGCCTGTGCACCCCATACATGGCTGCCAAGGCTGCCTGTGCACCCCATAAAGGCTGCCTGTGCACCCCATAAAGGCTGCCTGTGCACCCCATACAAGGCTGCCTGTGCACCCCACACAAGGCTGCCAAGGCTGCCTGTGCACCCCATAAAGGCTGCCTGTCCACCCCATACAAGGCTGCCTGTGCACCCCATACAAGGCTGCCTGTGCACCTCAAACAAGGCTGCCAAGGCTGCCTGTGCACCCCATAAAGGCTGCCTGTCCACCCCATACAAGGCTGCCTGTCCACCCCATACATGGCTGCCTGTGCACCCCATACAAGGCTGCCAAGGCTGCATGTGCACCCCATAAAGGCTGCCTGTGCACCCCATAAAGGCTGCCTGTGCACCCCATACAAGGCTGCCTGTGCACCCCACACAAGGCTGCCAAGGCTGCCTGTGCACCCCATAAAGGCTGCCTGTCCACCCCATACAAGGCTGCCTGTGCACCCCATACAAGGCTGCCTGTGCACCTCACACAAGGCTGCCAAGGCTGCCTGTGCACCCCATAAAGGCTGCCTGTCCACCCCATACAAGGCTGCCTGTGCACCCCATACAAGGCTGCCTGTGCACCTCACACAAGGCTGCCAAGGCTGCCTGTGCACCCCATAAAGGCTGCCTGTCCACCCCATACAAGGCTGCCTGTGCACCCCATCGAAGGCTGCCTGTGCACCCCATACAAGGCTTCCAAGGCTGCCTGTGCACCCCATAAAGGCTGCCTGTGCACCCCATACAAGGCTGCCTGTGCACCCCATACAAGGCTGCCTGTGCACCCCATACAAGGCTGCCAAGGCTGCCTGTGCACCCCATACAAGGCTGCCTGTGCACCCCATACAAGGCTGCCTGTGCCCCCCATACAAGCCTCCTGTGAGTGCGCACCCATAAAGGCTGCCTGTGCACCCCATACAAGGCTGCCTGTGCACCCCATACAAGGCTGCCTGTGCACCCCATACAAGGCTGCCTGTGCACCCCATACAAGGCTGCCTGTGCTCCCCATACAAGGCTGCCAAGGCTGCCTGTGCACCCCATACAAGGCTGTCTGTGCACCCCATACAAGGCTGCCTGTGCACCCCATACAAGGCTGCCTGCGCACCCCATAAAGGCTGCCTTTGCACCCCATACAAGGCTGCCTGTGCACCCATGGCACCCCACACAAGGCTGCCTGTGCACCCCATACAAGGCTGCCTGTGCACCCCATACAAGGCTGCCTGTGCACCCCATACAAGGCTGCCTGTGCTCCCCATACAAGGCTGCCAAGGCTGCCTGTGCACCCCATACAAGGCTGCCTGTGCACCCCATACAAGGCTGCCTGCGCACCCCATAAAGGCTGCCTTTGCGCCCCATACAAGGCTGCCTGTGCACCCCATACAAGGCTGCCTGTGCACCCCATACAAGGCTGCCTGTGCACCCCACACAAGGCTGCCTGTGCACCCCATACAAGGCTGCCTGTGCACCCCATACAAGGCTGCCTGTGCACCCCATACAAGGCTGCCTGTGCACCCCATACAAGGCTGCCTGCGCACCCCATAAAGGCTGCCTTTGCACCCCATACAAGGCTGCCTGTGCACCCATGGCACCCCACACAAGGCTGCCTGTGCACCCCATACAAGGCTGCCTGTGCACCCCATACAAGGCTGCCTGTGCACCCCATACAAGGCTGCCTGTGCTCCCCATACAAGGCTGCCAAGGCTGCCTGTGCACCCCATACAAGGCTGCCTGTGCACCCCATACAAGTCTGCCTGTGCACCCCATACAAGGCTGCCTGCGCACCCCATAAAGGCTGCCTTTGCGCCCCATACAAGGCTGCCTGTGCACCCCATACAAGGCTGCCTGTGCACCCCATACAAGGCTGCCTGTGCACCCCACACAAGGCTGCCTGTGCACCCCATACAAGGCTGCCTGTGCACCCCATACAAGGCTGCCTGTGCCCCCCATACAAGGCTGCCTGTGCACCCCATACAAGGCTGCCTGTGCACCCCATACAAGGCTGCCTGTGCACCCCATACAAGGCTGCCTGTGCACCCCATACAAGGCTGCCTGCGCACCCCATAAAGGCTGCCTTTGCGCCCCATACAAGGCTGCCTGTGCACCCCATACAAGGCTGCCTGTGCACCCCATACAAGGCTGCCTGTGCACCCCACACAAGGCTGCCTGTGCACCCCATACAAGGCTGCCTGTGCGCCCCATACAAGGCTGCCTGTGCACCCCATACAAGGCTGCCTGTGCACCCCATACAAGGCTGCCTGTGCACCCCATACAAGGCTGCCTGTGCACCCCATACAAGGCTGCCTGTGCATCCCATACAAGGCTGCCTGTGCCCCCCATACAAGGCTGCCTGTGCACCCCATACAAGGCTGCCTGTGCACCCCATACAAGGCTGCCTGTGCACCCCATACAAGGCTGCCTGTGCCCCCCATACAAGGCTGCCTGTGCACCCCATACAAGGCTGCCTGTGCACCCCATACAAGGCTGCCTGTGCCCCCCATACAAGGCTGCCTGTGCACCCCATACAAGGCTGCCTGTGCACCCCATACAAGGCTGCCTGTGCACCCCATACAAGCAGTGGTCGAAGTGGGGAATAAAAAGTAGGGGAACTGTGGGTGGAGAATCAGGGGGCGGGAATAACAGAAGATTGGATCAGTGGGCGGAGTCAGGGGTGTGGCTAGAAATCGCAAAACATACCAATTTTTAGTACGTTTAGCTTTTTTTACTGACCAGTTACAGCTTATAACGTTATTTGATTCAAACAATGGATAGAAATGTTTATTTGAGGTTTAATTCAGGAAAAAGCAAATACTCATAGGGAATATAGGTTTATGTAAAGCGTGTGAAATATAAGCAGGAACAATGGCATGGGCGCAAATTCAGGATGGTGAAAAATTCAGGACAAGGAGTCAAAATTCAGCACACAAATTCGGGACAACAGGTATGCTTTGCAGACACATCAGTGAATGTCATGCAATAGTATATAAATAAATAGGCAAGGAACATAAGTACAAGTCACTTCTACCCCGTCACCGCTCCTTCCCTGTCATTTCCCCTGCCCGGTCACCGCTCCTGTCCAGTCAGCACTCCTGCCCCATCACCACTCCTGCCCCATCACTTCTCCTGTCCCATCATTCTCCTGCCACTATCCGTTCACTGCCCCTATCCATCCACTGCCCCTATCCGTTCACTGCCCTATCTATTCACTGCCCCTATCCATTCACTGCCCTATCCATTCACTGCCCCTATCCGTTCACTGCCCCTATCCATTCACTGCCCCTATCCATTCACTGCCCCTATCCGTTCACTGCCCCTATCCATTCACTGCCCTATCCGTTCACTGCCCCTATCCGTTCACTGCCCCTATCCGTTCACTGCGCCTATCGATTCACTGCCCCTATCCGTTCACTGCCCCTATCCATTCACTGCCCCTATCCATTCACTGCCCCTATCCATTCACTACCCCTATCCATTCACTGCCCCTATCCGTTCACTGCCCCTATCCATTCACTGCCCCTATCCGTTCACTGCCCCTATCCATTCACTGCCCCTATCCGTTCACTGCCCCTATCTATTCACTGCCCCTATCCATTCACTGCCCTATCCGTTCACTGCCCCCATCCATTCACTGCCCCTATCCATTCACTGCCCCTATCCATTCACTGCCCCTATCCATTCACCGCCCTATCCGTTCACTGCCCCTATCTGTTCGCTGCCCCTATCCGTTCACTGCCCCTATCCATTCACTGCGCCTATCCGTTCACTGCCCCTATCCATTCACTGCCCCTATCCATTCACTACCCCTATCCATTCACTGCCCCTATCCGTTCACTGCCCCTATCCGTTCACTGCCCCTATCCATTCACTGCCCCTATCCATTCACTGCCCCTATCCGTTCACTGCCCCTATCCGTTCGCTGCCCCTATCCGTTCACTGGCCCTATCCGTTCACTGCCCCTATCCGTTCACTGCCCCTATCCATTCACTGCCCCTATCCATTCACTGCCCCTATCCGTTCACTGCCCCTATCCGTTCACTGCCCCTATCCGTTCACTTTCCCTATCCGTTCACTGCCCCTATCCATTCACTGCCCCTATCCATTCACTGCTCTATCCGTTCGCTGTCCCTATCCGTTCACTGCCCCTATCCGTTCACTGCCCCTATCCATTCACTGCCCCTATCCGTTTACTGCCCCTATCCATTCACTGCCCCTTTCCATTCACTGCCCCTATCCATTCACTGCCCCTATCCGTTCACTGCCCCTATCCGTTCACTGCCCCTATCCGTTCACTGCCCCTATCCGTTCACTGCCCCTATCCGTTCACTGCCCCTATCCATTCACTGCCCCTATCCGTTCACTGCCCCTATCCATTCACTGCCCCTATCCATTCACTGCTCTATCCATTCGCTGCCCCTATCCGTTCACTGCCCCTATCCATTCACTGCCCCTATCCATTTACTGCCCCTATCCGTTTACTGCCCCTATCCATTCACTGCCCCTTTCCATTCACTGCCCCTATCCATTCACTGCCCCTATCCGTTCACTGCCCCTATCCGTTCACTGCCCCTATCCATTCACTGCCCCTATCCATTCACTGCCCCTATCCGTTCACTGACCCTATCCGTTCACTGCCCCTATCCATTCACTGCCCCTATCCGTTCACTGCCCCTATCCATTCACTGCCCTATCCATTCACTGCCCCTATCCGTTCACTGCCCCTATCCGTTTACTGCCCCTATCCATTCACTGCCCTATCCGTTCGCTGCCCCTATCCGTTCACTGCCCCTATCCATTCACTGCCCTATCCATTCACTGCCCCTATCCGTTCACTGCCCCTATCCGTTCACTGCCCCTATCCGTTCACTGCCCCTATCCGTTCACTGCCCCTATCCATTCACTGCCCCTATCCATTCACTGCCCCTATCCATTCACTGCCCTATCCATTCGCTGCCCCTATCCGTTCACTCCCCCTATCCGTTCGCTGCCCCTATCCGTTCACTGCCCCTATCCGTTCACTGCCCCTATCCGTTCACTGCCCCTATCCGTTCGCTGCCCCTATCCATTCACTGCCCTATCCGTTCGCTGCCCCTATCCGTTCACTCCCCCTATCCGTTCGCTGCCCCTATCCGTTCACTGCCCTATCCGTTCGCTGCCCCTATCCGTTCGCTGCCCCTATCCGTTCACTCCCCCTATCCGTTCGCTGCCCCTATCCGTTCACTGCCCTATCTGTTCGCTGCCCCTATCCATTCACTGCCCCTATCCGTTCACTGCCCCTATCCATTCACTGCCCCTATCCGTTCACTCCCCCTATCCGTTCGCTGCCCCTATCCGTTCACTGCCCCTATCCATTCACTGCCCCTATCCGTTCACTGCCCTATCCGTTCGCTGCCCCTATCCGTTCGCTGCCCCTATCCGTTCACTCCCCCTATCCGTTCGCTGCCCCTATCCGTTCACTGCCCTATCCGTTCGCTGCCCCTATCCGTTCACTGCCCTATCCATTCACTGCCCTATCCGTTCGCTGCCCCTATCCGTTCACTCCCCCTATCCGTTCGCTGCCCCTATCCGTTCACTGCCCCTATCCGTTCACTGCCCCTATCCGTTCACTCCCCCTATCCGTTCGTTGCCCCTATCCGTTCACTGCCCTATCCGTTCGCTGCCCCTATCCATTCACTGCCCTTATCCGTTCACTGCCCTATCCGTTCGCTGCCCCTATCCGTTCGCTGCCCCTATCCGTTCACTGCCCTATCCATTCACTGCCCTATCCGTTCGCTGCCCCTATCCGTTCACTCCCCCTATCCGTTCGCTGCCCCTATCCGTTCACTGCCCCTATCCGTTCACTGCCCCTATCCGTTCACTCCCCCTATCCGTTCGTTGCCCCTATCCGTTCACTGCCCTATCCGTTCGCTGCCCCTATCCATTCACTGCCCTTATCCGTTCACTGCCCTATCCGTTCGCTGCCCCTATCCATTCACTGCCCCTATCCGTTCACTGCCCTATCCGTTTGCTGCCCCTATCCATTCACTGCCCCTATCCGTTCACTGCCCTATCCGTTCACTGCCCCTATCCGTTCACTGCCCCTATCCGTTCACTGCTCCTGTCTGTTCACTGCTCCTGTCTGTTCACCGCTCCTGCCCGGTTACCGCTCCTGCACATGCCTAATCACCGCTCCTGCCCCGTCACTTCTGCTGCCCCATCACTTTTCTTGCCCCGTCACCTCTCCATCCCCGTTGCCTCTCCTGCCCGGTCACCTCTCCCGCCCCATCACCTCTACTAACGGGACAGCAAGTAAACAACCTTCATGTATGTAAGTAACTTGGTCAGCGCGCAAAGGATTCCCTTAGCACGGGTCTTTACAGGCAGGGGTTTCCACGAAAATTCATGCCTTTAAAGCACATTCACTCAAGAGAACATTCATGCAAAATCACAATCGCTTCAAACCACCACAACTTGCTGTAAAAAACTGGGAACCTCCGAGATACTCGGTCAAAACGAGCTCTTGGTCGCCTTTTCTGGTTCAGAGCAATACATGCCCAGTTCATTACAGACTAGAACATTCCCCAACACCCCAAACAATTTTGTCCTGCAAAATACGGGTATATCCACAAATGCCGCGTTCAGAGCTGTCTGTTAAAAATGACAGGCCCTGAATAAGCAAAAGTACACAAAGCATACAAGTCGATAAGCAAGTATCACGACAAAACACCAAGAGACTAACATCACATTACAGAACAGCCTGGATTGTTAAATTAGCCACAGTGCAGGAAAACCCCGAATTATTGTTCGGAAAAAACTATAGAGTATGCTGAAGCCACGGTGTGGCTGTGAATCTACAGTTTCTGGCCCTGGTTGCTTCATGACATTCGCAGGAATGGACATCGTCAAGGAGCTGGACAAAGGAGTATCAAGTTTAAACTAGATCAGTTGGCACGGACATTAAGGCCTAAAAACACAAGTCACAATTTTTCATGCGTTTGTTTTCCTCACAAACTTCTTACAAAGACATCTTGCCACCTTAACCAAAAAATAATCATGCAGGTTTCGCAGAGTTGGTGGCGAGTTCCCGACAGTACTCTCTGTCTGGGGAAAGCTCCTCTGTAATCACCAACTCAGCATGATATGCTAAAGGCAGAGGGCGGCGCATTGTCATTCGAAAGGATTAATCAGCCTCAATCGGAGTGACAATGGGCCGCCCTCGGTCTGTGTGAGCTCAGGGAGGGGCTGCTGCAGCCTCTCGAGTTCAACAGAGAAGTGCCAGCAGCCCCTGGAAGATGAAAGAATCATCGTTTTGTAAGTTGGACTATTCTTGCCGTCCCGGGACGATTTTTTGAATGACAGAAGTAGGGGAACGGACTGAAAGAATTTTTAAAAGTAGGGGCACGCCGTGCCCTTCCGATCCCGCCCACTTCTACCACTGCATACAAGGCTGCCAAGGCTGCCTGCGCACCCCATAAAGGTTGCCAAGGCTGCCTGCGCACCACATAAAGGCTGCCAAGGCTGCCTGCGCACCCCATAAAGGCTGCCAAGGCTGCCTGCGCACCCCATAAAGGCTGCCAAGGCTGCCTGCGCACCCCATAAAGGCTGCCAAGTCTGCCTGCGCACCCCATAAAGGCTGCCAAGGCTGCCTGCGCACCCCATAAAGGCTGCCAAGGCTGCCTGCGTACCCCATAAAAGCTGCCAAGGCTGCCTGTGCACCCCATACAAGGCTGCCAAGGCTGCCTGCGCACCCCATAAAGGCTGCCAAGGCTGCCTGCGCACCCCATAAAGGCTGCCAAGGCTGCCTGCGCACCCCATAAAGGCTGCCAAGTCTGCCTGCGCACCCCATAAAGGCTGCCAAGGCTGCCTGCGCACCCCATAAAGGCTGCCAAGGCTGCCTGCGTACCCCATAAAGGCTGCCAAGGCTGCCTGTGCACCCCATACAAGGCTGCCAAGGCTGCCTGCGCACCCCATAAAGGCTGCCAAGGCTGCCTGCGCACCCCATAAAGGCTGCCAAGGCTGCCTGCGCACCCCATAAAGGCTGCCAAGGCTGCCTGCGCACCCCATAAAGGCTGCCAAGGCTGCCTGTGCACCCCATACAAGGCTGCCAAGGATGCCTGCGCACCCCATAAAGGCTGCCTGCAGACATGTCCTGAGCCTGCCCCCAGAGGCAGAGGCTCCTCGCAGGCGCGCCCCCGGCTTCGAGGCGCTGCAGATGCTGGGTGAGATCTGCTAGTCCAGGTAGTAATGGCTGCCTGCCACTGCTGAGATCTGCTAGTCCAGGTAGTGATGGCTGCCTGCCACTGCTGAGGTCTGCTAGTCCAGGTAGTGATGGCTGCCTGCCACTGCTGAGATCTGCTAGTCCAGGTAGTGATGGCTGCCTGCCACTGCTGAGGTCTGCTAGTCCAGGTAGTAATGGCTGCCTGCCACTGCTGAGGTCTGCTAGTCCAGGTAGTGATGGCTGCCTGCCACTGCTGAGGTCTGCTAGTCCAGGTAGTGATGGCTGCCTGCCACTGCTGAGGTCTGCTAGTCCAGGTAGTGATGGCTGCCTGCCACTGCTGAGGTCTGCTAGTCCAGGTAGTGATGGCTGCCTGCCACTGCTGAGGTCTGCTAGTCCAGGTAGTGATGGCTGCCTGCCACTGCCGAGGTCTGCTAGTCCAGGTAGTGATGGCTGCCTGCCACTGCTGAGGTCTGCTAGTCCAGGTAGTGATGGCTGCCTGCCACTGCCGAGGTCTGCTAGTCCAGGTAGTGATGGCTGCCTGCCACTGCCGAGGTCTGCTAGTCCAGGTAGTGATGGCTGCCTGCCACTGCCGAGATCTGCTAGTCCAGGTAGTGATGGCTGCCTGCCACTGCCGAGGTCTGCTAGTCCAGGTAGTGATGGCTGCCTGCCACTGCCGAGGTCTGCTAGTCCAGGTAGTGATGGCTGCCTGCCACTGCTGAGGTCTGCTAGTCCAGGTAGTGATGGCTGCCTGCCACTGCTGAGATCTGCTAGTCCAGGTAGTGATGGCTGCCTGCCACTGCTGAGGTCTGCTAGTCCAGGTAGTGATGGCTGCCTGCCACTGCTGAGGTCTGCTAGTCCAGGTAGTGATGGCTGCCTGCCACTGCTGAGGTCTGCTAGTCCAGGTAGTGATGGCTGCCTGCCACTGCTGAGATCTGCTAGTCCAGGTAGTGATGGCTGCCTGCCACTGCTGAGGTCTGCTAGTCCAGGTAGTGATGGCTGCCTGCCACTGCTGGGATCTGCTAGTCCAGGTAGTGATGGCTGCCTGCCACTGCTGAGGTCTGCTAGTCCAGGTAGTGATGGCTGCCTGCCACTGCTGAGGTCTGCTAGTCCAGGTAGTGATGGCTGCCTGCCACTGCTGAGGTCTGCTAGTCCAGGTAGTGATGGCTGCCTGCCACTGCTGAGGTCTGCTAGTCCAGGTAGTGATGGCTGCCTGCCACTGCTGAGATCTGGTAGTCCAGGTAGTGATGGCTGCCTGCCACTGCTGAGGTCTGCTAGTCCAGGTAGTGATGGCTGCCTGCCACTGCTGAGATCTGCTAGTCCAGGTAGTGATGGCTGCCTGCCACTGCTGAGGTCTGCTAGTCCAGGTAGTGATGGCTGCCTGCCACTGCTGAGGTCTGCTAGTCCAGGTAGTGATGGCTGCCTGCCACTGCTGAGGTCTGCTAGTCCAGGTAGTGATGGCTGCCTGCCACTGCTGAGGTCTGCTAGTCCAGGTAGTGATGGCTGCCTGCCACTGCCGAGATCTGCTAGTCCAGGTAGTGATGGCTGCCTGCCACTGCCGAGGTCTGCTAGTCCAGGTAGTGATGGCTGCCTGCCACTGCCGAGGTCTGCTAGTCCAGGTAGTGATGGCTGCCTGCCACTGCCGAGGTCTGCTAGTCCAGGTAGTGATGGCTGCCTGCCACTGCCGAGGTCTGCTAGTCCAGGTAGTGATGGCTGCCTGCCACTGCCGAGATCTGGTAGTCCAGGTAGTGATGGCTGCCTGCCACTGCTGAGGTCTGCTAGTCCAGGTAGTGATGGCTGCCTGCCACTGCTGAGGTCTGCTAGTCCAGGTAGTGATGGCTGCCTGCCACTGCTGAGGTCTGCTAGTCCAGGTAGTGATGGCTGCCTGCCACTGCTGAGATCTGCTAGTCCAGGTAGTGATGGCTGCCTGCCACTGCTGAGGTCTGCTAGTCCAGGTAGTGATGGCTGCCTGCCACTGCTGAGGTCTGCTAGTCCAGGTAGTGATGGCTGCCTGCCACTGCTGAGATCTGGTAGTCCAGGTAGTGATGGCTGCCTGCCACTGCCGAGGTCTGCTAGTCCAGGTAGTGATGGCTGCCTGCCACTGCCGAGGTCTGCTAGGCCAGGTAGTGATGGCTGCCTGCCACTGCCGAGGTCTGCTAGTCCAGGTAGTGATGGCTGCCTGCCACTGCCGAGGTCTGCTAGTCCAGGTAGTGATGGCTGCCTGCCACTGCTGAGGTCTGCTAGTCCAGGTAGTAATGGCTGCCTGCCACTGCTGAGGTCTGCTAGTCCAGGTAGTGATGGCTGCCTGCCACTGCTGAGGTCTGCTAGTCCAGGTAGTGATGGCTGCCTGCCACTGCTGAGGTCTGCTAGTCCAGGTAGTGATGGCTGCCTGCCACTGCTGAGGTCTGCTAGTCCAGGTAGTGATGGCTGCCTGCCACTGCTGAGGTCTGCTAGTCCAGGTAGTGATGGCTGCCTGCCACTGCTGAGGTCTGCTAGTCCAGGTAGTGATGGCTGCCTGCCACTGCTGAGGTCTGCTAGTCCAGGTAGTGATGGCTGCCTGCCACTGCTGAGATCTGCTAGTCCAGGTAGTGATGGCTGCCTGCCACTGCTGAGATCTGCTAGTCCAGGTAGTGATGGCTGCCTGCCACTGCTGAGGTCTGCTAGTCCAGGTAGTGATGGCTGCCTGCCACTGCTGAGGTCTGCTAGTCCAGGTAGTAATGGCTGCCTGCCACTGCTGAGGTCTGCTAGTCCAGGTAGTGATGGCTGCCTGCCACTGCTGAGGTCTGCTAGTCCAGGTAGTGATGGCTGCCTGCCAATGCTGAGGTCTGCTAGTCCAGGTAGTGATGGCTGCCTGCCACTGCTGAGGTCTGCTAGTCCAGGTAGTGATGGCTGCCTGCCACTGCTGAGGTCTGCTAGTCCAGGTAGTGATGGCTGCCTGCCAATGCTGAGGTCTGCTAGTCCAGGTAGTGATGGCTGCCTGCCACTGCTGAGGTCTGCTAGTCCAGGTAGTGATGGCTGCCTTCCACTGCTGAGGTCTGCTAGTCCAGGTAGTGATAGCTGCCTGCCACTGCTGAGATCTGCTAGTCCAGGTCAGATCGGTGACTGCGGCGGCCAGCTGAAGTATTCATTTCCTCACGTATCTAGCCGTTAGTGTCAAGTCTGTTTCGTCACTGAACTTCTTTCCTCATGTCTCAACGCTTCACCAGCACGTCCACCCCCTCTGATAGTTCTGCGTCCACTTGTTACCTCTTTAACCCTGGGCCCATAAAGACTTTAAGGAGGGGGTCCTCTTCGGAAAGAACGGGTTTCACCAGAACATGTAGGGTCTCAAAGAGGGTGAAATATGCTCTACTCCTTGTGGCGGCGCATTTGTATTTGCTCCCTACAGGAGTACTCGTGTAGACCGCAGGAGGCTTTATCTAAATAAAGACGCGTAGTACTACTTCCATTTCAGTGGGGAGGAGGGCCAGGCAGCCCGTGAGCACGAGCCCCTGCTAAGGGTCGCAGGTGACAGAAAGTCACACATGCTTCCAGAAAAGGGACAGAAAGAGCATCCTATGAGTCCCACTCTCTACCACCCAACTGTGGCCTACTTGTCCCAGGGGATCGCCCCCACGCATTACCTGGCACCCGTCTCCCCCGGTGGATATATACAAAGCCTGTCCAACCATATTCGTACGAGACTCATTAACATTGTCAGTTATATTTATTCAAAATAGAACGTGATGTTGGCCATTTGGGGATAGGATTGAAGTCAAAAGGGTAACACAGGGTCCCTCGCAATGTAGGTATTAACAATAAAAATATTTCTGTCGGGGAGAAATAAAATTGCTTGGCAGGCAAAAACTGGATTAAACGCCAGCTGCGTTGTTATTATAATAGAGGGCGTGGCTTAAATTACGTAACAAAAATAATAATTAAAAAAATATTAAAATTTTTTTAAAAAGGGGTGCTTAGCTTAGTGTGGAGCATTACTTGTATTTTGTGTCTGTCATTGCACCTATATATATGTCACAAGAAGTAGCAGCATACTAACAAGAAGTTGGGTCTATGGGCGTTGTCAATGGTGGTTAGTTGCATAAGATAAATAAGCAGCAACTAAGGCTTGAGCTAAAGTATGTGGCAGGGTTAAAAATATATGCGGCCCAAAAAAAAAATATGTATATATGCAATATAATGCAGCACATTTGGGTGCATGTGGAGACCAAAGAGGTGCAAGATGCCGAAATATAGTGGGAACACAAGTCACACAACTACAGGTGAAATGTAAAGGGACAAGGGGATGAAGGCACGGGGAGATGATATTACTCACTGGCTAGGGCAATAATATAACGAAGAAACAAAAAATTGAGAAGGGTCAAAAGGAGGTATATTTAAAGACCTATCATCCCATCTCCAATAATATAACGTACACGGGTAACAACGTAGGAAGCTAGGCAAAATAAATAAATAAATAGATAAAATAAATAAATAAATAGCTGCTACACCCGAACGGACGGTGAACAAAAAAGAGCAAAAAAAAACGATAAAAAAAACGTGGGTAACTTTCCATGGACAGGGTTGTCCCCCCTTACAGGTCACTACAAGGAGGTGTAAAGTAGATAATTCCCTTCGGAATATTGGCACATGGGGAGGCATGTAAGACCAAGAACTTACAAAATAAATCCGTAGCCGGTCACATCAAAAAGTGTCAGGCCAGACATTAGCAGATGCCAGGCAGGAGGAGCGGGCTGAACAGTGGCGGCTAGTGACATTTGTAAGTGGTAAGGCACAAAAATTCGGAATGAGTTCCCTGTGGCGAGTGTACGGGATAGACGGCCATCATAAGGGGGACTCGGCGACAGGATGGACAAATGGTACATTTTCAAGCGCTGAGAGGGCCGTATCGCTGCTGTCTGGCCGAGGGAGGATCAGGGGGTCAGCATAGGGGATACTGATCAGGGCGCCAATTGGGAAGGCAGGAACATACTCCGAGTTCGAATGAGCTGGTGTAGTAGGCCCTTAAGTAATGCTCGCTCTGTAATGATCAGCATTTTCTTATTTGAAAGGCCGGGAGCGAAGAGCAATAACATGACGTAATACACTTCTTCAACAAATACCACTGTTAATACAAAGGCTTACGACACTAAGGGCAGGTTTACTCTGTTTTCCAGCCCTTCATTACAGAAGTAAGGGCAGTGGCAGTACGTTTCTCCCACAGGCAGTGTCCTTCGCGTTGAAGTCGCGCTACCCATGTGCACATAGGACTGTGATCATTGCATCGTTAGCCAGTCGGCAGGAAGCGACAGAGCTACATATTAGGAGGGGTGTGTGGTGCGTGAGGGAGGACATGGGTCCAAAATGCTGAGGTAGCAGGGTGTGTAAAAGAATGAGTTTGGTATACGGTCCAACAAATGAATGAATTTAAGTATTCCATTGATCGCTTTGTGTACTTAGTAATAGAAATGGTAGTATTCAAACATAACAATACGAAAAGAGTCTATGATTTTAGAACTAGGTTTTCACTAAGATTTACCATTCCTGCCAAAATATGTTTTTGTGGTTGTTTTCATCGCCTCAAGGGGAGTTATTTTCAAGCTTGGGTGCATGGATTGCATGACAGGTGGTGGTGCGGGATTACTAGCTGTGGCGGAATGGGAATGCGACTCCACCCCCGGCCTTGGGGAGAGGGGCAAGGCTCACGCCGGGGGTTTGGGGTGGGGGTGTTGGGAGAATGACGAGCTCCTAACACCCCCTGCCCCCTTCCCCAGCACGCCTCCATCAATGCCGGATGGTGGGGGGGGGAGGGAGGGCAAGGGTGGCATGAATTTGGTAAAGGGTCAGTGAAGGGGATAGAGTGTTCTTGGTAGGTCACACGCTGAGAAGTAGTCCACATGTGTTTGGGGTAACAACAGAGGGAATGTACGGCGCACAAGGGTTGTGAAAAAGAGATTAGGTACTGGTGGTAGATTATAGTGGGAGTTATGATACAATAAATAGACACGCCTGGGTCTCAACACTAGGGGGTGCCTGTAGGGGGACAACAGCAAAAAATAAATAAATAATTTAAAAGGGAAAAAAAAAAACAATGTGCCTGTACGGTTAACAAGGGCGTGTGCGACGAAGTCTGGGCACAGGTGGTGCGAATACGAGGGCTAATAGGTTGGTTTTAATTTAGATTATAAGTAAAGGAGCAGTGCATTCGGACAGAGAAAGGGGTCGGTAATGGCGGAGTTCACAGACTGGGCAAAACAAAAAAAATACAGCAGGATGGGCAGCAGGCTTGGAAAGTATAAAGAACACCGCCAAGACATAGCTGGGGGTACAGTAGCAGGGGATGCACGACTGCTGCCCGGCGCATTGCCATAAGTGGGGGTTTTAAGAGCCAGGTGCAGGTAACACTGAATAACTGTATATAGCATACAGGTGGATGGCCAGCATTTCCCAGTTAGGCTCCTGGCTGAGTACAGGTGTAGGAAGGTGGCTACCTGACTATGGTTACCCCAGATTTTTTGCCTGTGTTTAGCTGGTTTTTTTGACTTAGTTGACCTGGTTCCCTGCTAATCAGGGCCCCAGGCCATCTGCTCTCTCTGTAAAATGGATTCCATGTACCCTAGGTACATACCACAATTGGAAATGGACTCCTTGTCAGCCCCTGTATAATGCACTATAGGTGCCCAGGGCATAGGGGCCACCAAGGCCTACCAGGGGCTGCAGCATATCTTTTGCCACCCCTGGCTGGTTCTTAAATTGACACAACTGGCTGATCACTCAGCTGGGGTGAGGTGGTGTAATCACCCCTTGCTTAGATGTAGTATACCTATATCTAAACCTATATCTGGACACATATTAACCTGTGAGCCACTCCTATGGAAGGCCTCATCAATCCTGGAGGCAGAGTGCGTGGTTTCATGTGAGATGGAGCTCTAGCATGAGCTGAGCCTGTCTGCAGCTGTCGGGAACAACTCCCTAAGCTGTTTCAGGATAATGCCATACCATATACTCTTAAGTGCCTTATAATCCTCGCGGTTATATAGCAACTTTGGTTTGGCTTTATCAAAACATGTCGTGTAAGGTGTCATACGATTTGGAATACTATCCCCTCGCCAGTTCTGGCGACGGGGATAGCATTCCACCCCTCTAGAGGGGTAAGACATGTTACTTTGCTTAAATGCGGTTAATTTCAAAAAGGGCCTTAGATCCACAAAATGGATGCCTCTGCCACAGACAAATGTCTGGACCCCTGCAGCTGACCGAAACTCAGCCAAAGGGGTCCTGGACAAAGGGTTTCCTGTCACAGGAGGGTGTCACCACCCTCCAGACAGGAGATAGTGGATTGTAGCAGGGAGGTCTGAAAGAAACCAGACACTGCCTGGGGCGCACAAGGCTTCCCCTTGCATAATCCGGCCAAACCGGTTCTGGGGCACTCCAGCCCTCGTGCCAGGGCGGCCTGGATCAAAGGAAGGGGGTGTATCCACCCACTTCCTGGGTCCCACCCATAGGAGGGGACCTAGCAGGTAATCACGCCCCCCAGATTGGAATAAGAGTGGGAGCAGTGCCAATGCACATCAGATTTCCTGGAAGAAACATTTGAAACGCAATTCTGGACCCTTCGCCCTCCATCTCATCGTGGAAGCCCGAAGAATCTCCCTTGTGGTCAAGGAGTGACCACCCTGCAGCAGCAGGCACCATCCAGCCCTCGACGTCTACTTAGTTGCAGTTCCCGCCGGAGCTCGAGCGACTGAGATCGACGAGATTAAGCTTGCCTGCCTTCCAACAGCCCGATCCACAGTCCCTGCAAAGCTGAGACCCGTGGAGGCGACCGGAAGCGTGGGGCACGCCATCTTGAAGTGACCACGAGACGCTGACCGTGCAGCCCACGAGTGACCCTCGAAGCTGTGCACCGGGGTTTGAGAAGCCCCCACCCTGAGCTGCTCCTGAGCCGAAGTTCAGCCCTCCACACTCGACGAGTGCTGCGTGGGGCCCTTTGGCTCTATTTGGCTCAACGCGTTGGTCCGGTCACTTGCCAGCTGGCTAGTGGTCCCTGTGCCGACGAAACTACAAAGAAGACTCGTGAATCTGGTTGCTCCAGATCCACACCAGCTCCCCTGAAAAGGAGCCCCGACTCTGACCTTCCTGGTCCGAGTGAGAAGCAATCTTCCGATCCTGCGTGGATTGCTCTTACCAAGGCTTGTTTGCTCCAAACTTGAAGCCGACTGCACCGACGGTGAGAGCCTGCGTGGGACAGATCGTGACCTGCTCCTGGACGTCGCAGATGCCCCAGAGCCCACGTGACAGCGGAGAGAAGCTCCTCGACGACCACCTGATTGCGCCCGACATTGCCTGGTTCCGTCCTGGTTCCACCCTGGTCACTGCTGAGTGACCCAGACTCTGTCCCCTCTGCTTTCAGGTACTCTACAACTTGAGTCCACCCTTGGACTCCACCGGACACTTCATCTTTAACCCGCCTGCAGCCCTTTCAGCTTCAAGCACCAAGAGCCTGCGTGTCAAAACCCGACGCCACTTCGACCCTGTGCACCCACTTCCTGTGGGTGAGGTAACTTTGCTCCGCCGGTGTTCCCACACTGGTGCACACCTCTAGGGTCTGTGTGTTAAGTTTTGTTCCTCTAGGTTCAGCGGAATTGTCCTTAAACTTTAACTCTATGACTTTTACGCACCATTGGTTAACATTGGTGCATGCGTGCGCTTTCCGCACATCTCCCGAATCCCGAGGGCCATTCCCGACTTCAGCATTGCTTGTCCTGACTGCTCCCAGCGATTCCCTAGGCCCTAGGCCTAACCACTGTTCGAGTGGCCTCTCTTATACCACTTGTTTAGTATATGGTTTGAGTGGCCACCCGCCCTCATCCATAATTGTGCAACTTGTATGTTTAAACAGTGCTTTTGATTTAACGCTTGTGCCCCTTTATTCATAAAGAATACTGGGGATTGTTTTTAGTAATAAACACATATATTTTTATAATATATACTTGTGTGGTGTCCTTTCATTTGGTATTACAGGATTGTATGTGGTAAAACAGCTCGCTTAACACGACCTCCTAAGTTAAGCCTTTAGGCTGCTTAGTCCATGCTACCCCTAGGATAGCTTGTCTAATAAGGTTGACTTACAACCAGACACCATAAGGGATTGTTTGGTCAGGTAGTAGGTGGTTCCAGAATTGGAAACATCCCCTACCAGGCCAACTTCTCACATTGGTGAGCAGCGGTGCGGATTTGAGCTTGCTGTTGTTTTACCATTGCAATCTTTATATCAAATTGAAAGATCACATCAAGTACCTCTAGGTACATATAAAATCAAAAGCTTAGCATATTAAGTTCTACTGAACTTAGTAGTTGTAGGTTGAAGGGATTAGCACACCCTGACTACAACTAACTAGCAAGGTACAGTAGGAAAACACTTAGTGTAGGTAAGTGCACCACTTACACCTCACTAGTAACCATGTCTGACACAGGAAAAGCCTCAGGGTCTGCTCCTGTGACAGTTGACCCTACCCAGGCAACTTTTGGATATGACAAACTAACCCGCAGAGACTTGATTGCCTTGTGCAAAGCAAGAGGGTTAAAAAGGGGCAGAAGCCCCACCTGCCTAATCCTGGTAGAAATCCTAGAACAGGATTACTTAGAGAAGGCTAAAGCAGCTTCCCTAGACACAGGAAATGGAGGGAACCCCCCTGTAACTGATCCCCCTGAAGAGGAGGACGATGATGACTTAGATGAGGACTCAGATGTTGAGGACTTAGAAGTTCAGGAACAGGGTAGCCAGGTTCCAGTTGCCAGGCTTAGCCAGGCCAACTTGGACCTACTGGGGAATGGAGAGGGCCAGCACCTCCCCAGAACCCAACATGTGATTCTCCCAGGCAACAGAAGAATGAGATCTCCCTCAGGGGACTCTCATATTTCTAGTGCCTCCAGAGAATCAGAGAGAGGCATGAGTGCTTCTCAGAAAGCTGAGCATAGGGCTAGAATGAGGGCTGTCAGACTCCAGATAGAGAGAGAGGAGGTAGCCCTGAGTCAAGCTAAGCTTACCTTAGCTCAAGCTAAACGTGCCTTGGCAAGAGAGCAAAAATTGTGTGGCTTAGATGCCACTGGTGGCAGCAATATTCCTAAAGAGAAACCCAGGTCCTATGATAGTAGAAACCTGACAAAGATTGTGCCCCCCTACAAGGAAGGGGATGACATCCACAAGTGGATAACTGCTCTTGAGAGAGCCTGCATGGTACAGCAGGTTCCTGAGGAACAGTGGGCAGCAATCTTATGGTACTCCTTTTCAGAGAAAGGGAGAGATAAGCTCCTCACTGTTAGACATGAGGATGCAAACAATTACAAAGTCCTGAAGAGTGTTCTGATAGATGGGTTTGGCTTAACCACTGAACAGTACAGGTTGAAGTTCAGAGATACCCAGAAGACACAGACTCAGGACTGGACTGATTTTGTAGATTGTGCAACTAAGGCTCTGGAGGGTTGGCTACATGGCAGCAAAGTACATGACTTTACAGGATTGTATAATTTGATTATGAGGGAGCAGATCCTAAGTAATTGTCAGAACCAGCTCTTACACCAGCACCTGGTGGACTCTGATCTGACCTCTCCCCAAGAATTGGGAAAGAAGGCAGACAAATGGGTCAGAACCAGGATTAGGCCTAAGAATCAGGACAGTAACCAGAAGAAGGAGTCTACCAAGCCTCAAGATAAGGGTGGGGATAAAAATAAAGAAAAGACTTCCCCAGGGCCCCAAAACTCCAAGAATGGGGGTGGGTCCCAAGACACTTCTTCAACTGAGAAAAAGCCTTATTGTTATGCCTGTAAACAGGTTGGGCATTACAAAACAGACAACTGTTGTCCCAAGAATAACAATAAAGAAAATATACCTCCAAAGCCAGCTTCAACACCTCCTGTTACTGTCAGCAGTAATCCCCCAGGAAGTGGAAGCACACCCAGGAATCTGGGTGGGTTTACTGTTGGAGCTCAGGTGGACCCTGGCCTATCCAGGTCCCCATCACCCAATGATCTTGTTTATGAGACTGGCATGGGGTTTGCCAACTTCTCTGCTTGCCCAAATACTTTGAGCAAGTATAGACAAGAACCCATCATCAATGGTTTGAAAGTTGAAGCTTTTAGAGACACAGGGGCTAGCATCACCATGGTGGCTGATGGCATAGTCCCCTCTAAGCAACTTTTACCTGGTGCCACATACCAGGTTACAAACATTGATGGAATCCAAACAAATCATCCCATGGCAGTAGTAAGTCTCAGCTGGGGAGGTGTCATTGGCCCAAAGAGAGTGGCAGTGTCACCAAACTTGCCTGTAGACTGCCTACTTGGTAATGATTTGGAGATCTCAGCCTGGGCTGGGGTTGAACAGGAAACCCATTCTAGAATGGTAAATTCCAATGGAAAGGTTAGTGGGGCTGTAATGGCTACAGCCCCAATGCAAGATGTCCTTCCTGAAAAGGTTGGTAGGGCTGAGAAACTCTCTGCCCCATCTTTAGCAAAAGCTCTTCCTGAACAGAATAGCAAAGCTGTTATGGTAACAGCAGAAACCCAAACTGAGTCTCCTCCTGAAAAGGTTGGTGGGGCTGTGATGGCCACAGCCCAAACTCAAACTGATATGTGTGTTGTGAAGCCTGAAATGATGGATAACTCCACACAAACTGAGAGCATGGAGGAGGAAGAGAAATCTCCCCCTCACCAGACTTTAGGACAGGATCAGCCTCCTCAGGGAACTGATCTTACCCCTGATGAAGGAACTGCCCCAGAGGTTGTTAGGCCTGGCCTGACAGAGCCTCTGATGGCGGTGGACCCTTCTCAGGTGGGACCCAGTCTGGAGCAGGTAACCTGCCCCTCTCTCCCTTGCCTTAGCCAGCCCAGGGCTGCAGAGGACAAGAAGGACAGTGAGACCCAGAGGGACCCCTGTCAAATAAAGCACCCCCATCAAAAGATTAGGTGCACCAAAACTAGTAGCCCTAGTAAGGTGAAAACTTTAAATACTCCTGAGGGAGCCCCCTTAAAAACAATTAGGGACCTCCCACAGATGGATTCTGTTGGGCACAGCCAAACCTGGGACCCAAGGGGCCCAAACCTGAACTGTCCCTCCAGCAAGCCAAACAGAGGGACCCAGCCTCCAGCTTTAGGTAGCCAGAGGTTGACCCTGAGAGCACAGTGCAACTCAGTTAAAGAAAGAAAGGCACACATGGTGGAAGATAATTGGAGGAAGCCAAGCCCTAACTTAGTAGAGCCTCACTTCAATACTCCATATCCAAACCAGCCTTTAACTTTGCATAAACACACCCAAGGTAGTAATTCCCTATGGTGGAGACCCTCTAATACCCAAAGGGTGAGGGACTGCTTAGTGGACCATGAGACAGGGGGTACCCATGCTAGTGCAGGTACTTCCTTATATGGCCACTCAGGCAATATAGGCTTACCTGGCCAAGGATAGCCTTATCTCCTTTCGTTTGGGGGGGGGGTTATGTAGGAAGGTGGCTACCTGACTATGGTTACCCCAGATTTTTTGCCTGTGTTTAGCTGGTTTTTTGACTTAGTTGACCTGGTTCCCTGCTAATCAGGGCCCCAGGCCATCTGCTCTCTCTGTAAAATGGATTCCATGTACCCTAGGTACATACCACAATTGGAAATGGACTCCTTGTCAGCCCCTGTATAATGCACTATAGGTGCCCAGGGCATAGGGGCCACCAAGGCCTACCAGGGGCTGCAGCATATCTTTTGCCACCCCTGGCTGGTTCTTAAATTGACACAACTGGCTGATCACTCAGCTGGGGTGAGGTGGTGTAATCACCCCTTGCTTAGATGTAGTATACCTATATCTAAACCTATATCTGGACACATATTAACCTGTGAGCCACTCCTATGGAAGACCTCATCAATCCTGGAGGCAGAGTGCGTGGTTTCATGTGAGATGGAGCTCTAGCATGAGCTGAGCCTGTCTGCAGCTGTCGGGAACAACTCCCTAAGCTGTTTCAGGATAATGCCATACCATATACTCTTAAGTGCCTTATAATCCTCGCGGTTATATAGCAACTTTAGTTTGGCTTTATCAAAACATGTCGTGTAAGGTGTCATACGATTTGGAATACTATCCCCTCGCCAGTTCTGGCGACGGGGATAGCATTCCACCCCTCTAGAGGGGTAAGACATGTTACTTTGCTTAAATGCGGTTAATTTCAAAAAGGGCCTTAGATCCACAAAATGGATGCCTCTGCCACAGACAAATGTCTGGACCCCTGCAGCTGACCGAAACTCAGCCAAAGGGGTCCTGGACAAAGGGTTTCCTGTCACAGGAGGGTGTCACCACCCTCCAGACAGGAGATAGTGGATTGTAGCAGGGAGGTCTGAAAGAAACCAGACACTGCCTGGGGCGCACAAGGCTGCCCCTTGCATAATCCGGCCAAACCGGTTCTGGGGCACTCCAGCCCTCGTGCCAGGGCGGCCTGGATCAAAGGAAGGGGGTGTGTCCACCCACTTCCTGGGTCCCACCCATAGGAGGGGACCTAGCAGGTAATCACGCCCCCCAGATTGGAATAAGAGTGGGAGCAGTGCCAATGCACATCAGATTTCCTGGAAGAAACATTTGAAACGCAATTCTGGACCCTTCACCCTCCATCTCATCGTGGAAGCCCGAAGAATCTCCCTTGTGGTCAAGGAGTGACCACCCTGCAGCAGCAGGCACCATCCAGCCCTCGACGTCTACTTAGTTGCAGTTCCCGCCGGAGCTCGAGCGACTGAGATCGACGAGATCAAGCTTGCCTGCCTTCCAACAGCCCGATCCACAGTCCCTGCAAAGCTGAGACCCGTGGAGGCGACCGGAAGCGTGGGGCACGCCATCTTGAAGTGACCACGAGACGCTGACCGTGCAGCCCACGAGTGACCCTCGAAGCTGTGCACCGGGGTTTGAGAAGCCCCCACCCTGAGCTGCTCCTGAGCCGAAGTTCAGCCCTCCACACTCGACGAGTGCTGCGTGGGGCCCTTTGGCTCTATTTGGCTCAACGCGTTGGCCCAGTCACTTGCCAGCTGGCTAGTGGTCCCTGTGCCGACGAAACTACGAAGAAGACTCGTGAATCTGGTTGCTCCAGATCCACACCAGCTCCTCTGAAAAGGAGCCCCGACTCTGACCTTCCTGGTCCGAGTGAGAAGCAATCTTCCGATCCTGCGTGGATTGCTCTTACCAAGGCTTGTTTGCTCCAAACTTGAAGCCGACTGCACCGACGGTGAGAGCCTGCGTGGGACAGATCGTGACCTGCTCCTGGACGTCGCAGATGCCCCAGAGCCCACGTGACAGCGGAGAGAAGCTCCTCGACGACCACCTGATTGCGCCCGACATTGCCTGGTTCCGTCCTGGTTCCACCCTGGTCACTGCTGAGTGACCCAGACTCTGTCCCCTCTGCTTTCAGGTACTCTACAACTTGAGTCCACCCTTGGACTCCACCGGACACTTCATCTTTAACCCGCCTGCAGCCCTTTCAGCTTCAAGCACCAAGAGCCTGCGTGTCAAAACCCGACGCCACTTCGACCCTGTGCACCCACTTCCTGTGGGTGAGGTAACTTTGCTCCGCCGGTGTTCCCACACTGGTGCACACCTCTAGGGTCTGTGTGTTAAGTTTTGTTCCTCTAGGTTCAGCGGAAGTGTCCTTAAACTTTAACTCTATGACTTTTACGCACCATTGGTTAACATTGGTGCATGCGTGCGCTTTCCGCACATCTCCCGAATCCCGAGGGCCATTCCCGACTTCAGCATTGCTTGTCCTGACTGCTCCCAGCGATTCCCTAGGCCCTAGGCCTAACCACTGTTCGAGTGGCCTCTCTTATACCACTTGTTTAGTATATGGTTTGAGTTGCCACCCGCCCTCATCCATAATTGTGCAACTTGTATGTTTAAACAGTGCTTTTGATTTAACGCTTGTGCCCCTTTATTCATAAAGAATACTGGGGATTGTTTTTAGTAATAAACACATATATTTTTATAATATATACTTGTGTGGTGTCCTTTCATTTGGTATTACAGGATTGTATGTGGTAAAACAGCTCGCTTAACACGACCTCTTAAGTTAAGCCTTTAGGCTGCTTAGTCCATGCTACCCCTAGGATAGCTTGTCTAATAAGGTTGACTTACAACCAGACACCATAAGGGATTGTTTGGTCAGGTAGTAGGTGGTTCCAGAATTGGAAACATCCCCTACCAGGCCAACTTCTCACAACAGGTAATAAATGGAGGGAATACTTTACTAGAATACATCCTAAGTCAGAAATATGGGATGCCAGAAGCAAGGGAAACATTGTGTGGACATCGGTGCAAGAAGTAAAAAAAAAAAATGTAATACTTAAGCAGTATATGAAAGTAATTCCTAAGAGATTATTAGTCACCATTGCTATGTTTTTGTTCTACTTCACAGAGTGCAGAGCAATGTTGGGCGATCAAGTACTGTGACCTTTCCAGGGCTACAGACATAGCTGGCGGCAATAAAGGGGGAATTCAGCATTGCTTTTCAACGGTCAAGGGTGCACTGCTTAAGATTAAATAATGCCGCAACTAGTCAACAAATGCTAATGTTGTGATTATTGACTTCTGTAGGAAATAACTTCCCATCTATAGGTAGGGGCAACTTCTTTCTTGTTATAAAGAAATACATCCAAACTAGGAAGGAGCATGTATTACACAAAGTGGGGTACTCTGAGATTATTTCCTGGAGGGGGCTCAATACCTAGGAGGGAGCTACATGGTGGTCATATCGGCAATATTTAATACAAATGTGGCAGGTGTATTAGAAAAAATTATGTACCTGTGAGAAGGACCCGAGTGTTTTAATAATTCACCTAGGGGGAAATTACTTTCCAGGGATGGGGCGGGGGGAACTACTTCACATGTTAAAGAAGGATCTCACCAAGTTAGCTAGGATCATGGACACCACGGAAGTTGCATGGTCCGAAATAATTCCTAGAAGGGGATAGGCTGGTGCGCGCTCCCAAAACGGCAGGGAGTTGTCAAGGAAGAGGCTAAACAGCCTCATGGCCAAATTTTAAAGAGTGTAGGTTTAGGTAGCATTAGGCACACCATGATTAACTTGCGGCAGCTGCACTATTACAGAGCAGATGGTGTGTACTAATCGTACAATGGAACAGATGTCCTGCTACGGAATATACTAGCAGCATTGAATGCAAGGGGTTGTTGGTAGTTCGTAAGAATGGGGCCGCAGTAATGGCATGGGGGGGCCTCACGGGCAGCGATAGCTTCCAGCGAGGCATGGCGGTACTTACAAAGCGATCAAAAAGCAAGTTGCGAAGCGGGCACAGACCGCAAATGGGCAGTCAGGACCCAGGGGGTCACTGGCAAGCTCCCCGAGCCCTCTGTGTTCAGGTGAACCGGAAGTAAACAATTACACAACAGAGGGCAGAGCCTGTGACATGGAGGAAGTTGGGGTACCGGTTACCGGGGCACCTCGCAGAGATGGGTGGGGGAACAGCCAACCAGGTTTGGCAGGCGGGAAGCACATTGGCTTGCCCAGGTAACAAGAGGGTACGCACCGGAAGGGAAGAGGTCCCGGGCTGGGGTGGGAACAAACGCTTACCCGGAAGGAAATGTGTGGACACCGGAAGTGAAAGGTCACCCGGCCGGGTGGGAACCGGCTGGTTACCCAGGAGTGAGTGGGCACCGGAAGCAGGTTTCATCCAGATTCATGGCCTTCCTCTTTAACAATTATGAAGGCGCCCCTTGTTACAGCACTACTTAGAACGCGCCCTCAGACTCGCAGATCAGTCACTGCACAATGGATTAAGGCCAAGTAAGTCAACAAGATACTTTTTTGATTGTCATAAGAGACCTGTCCCTAATTAGATAGAGAATAAAGTTTGGGTTTCTACTAAGAACCTCTCTATTCCATTGTCACTTCCAAAGTTTTCACCGGTTTGTGGGCCCTTTTCGAACCAAAGAGTGGGTAGGGACGTCTGCCTTAGGTCTGGTTTTACTTAATGGATGGGAAATCCCTCTTGGGGTACATGTATCTCTATTATCTCTATCTTCATCTAAGCCTTTCACATACACACTCTAAAGAGTTAGTGCATTTATGTTAGCCGTATAGTTAGACCTGAGTTATCTGTAACACAAATGTGTATTCAGAAAAGCCCTGCGCGATAAGTCAGTGATGTATTGCCAACCCGCGGATCCTGCCCCCAGTGGTGGTGAATGCGTCACTGATAGCAAACTAAAGCTGTTTGTTGGCCATTGTAGCAGAGAAAGAGACACTGGAGGACTGGCACGCTGTCTGTCAGTGCCGTGGCCTCCACCCCGAAAGGACTAAGGGGCATATCATCAAGCAGCAGTGATAATTATTGCTGGCCACACTCAGCATGAAAAATGTTACTTGCCGGCTATCGCTGGTAATTATCACCATGCTAGCGCTGTATTAACAACGCATAGTGCAATGGCGATAATTTTTACAGAGATAGAGGTGTTTCCCATGGAACATCGCTGTTTTTTCAGCGATGTTCCATGGAAAACGGCAATAACCTTGCTGATACGACTCTGTGGCCGTATCAGCATAATCCACCCCCAATGGTAAGTATACCTAAGTCAGCATTTTAGCATTTTTTGCCAAAAACTAAGGTCTGCAAAAATGCGTGGGCCTCCTTGTAAATATCGCGAGTACTGCCCAGTGACGCCCACTTTGCATCTCATTAGAGATGCGAGGCGTCGGGAAAACGGGTGCTAACATGCGCTAATGCATGTTAACATCCCCATGTAGGGCGATGTCATTATCGCCGTTTTTTTGGCATTTATGGCAAAATGGTTCTTAATAATATGCCCCTAAGCTGTCTGCTGAATCCCTGGCTGGGAAGTCTGTATCTGTCTAAATGCCAAACCCTCAGAACAGCCCCAAGTAATTTGCTTTAGTTCTACCTTTAAAGTGTTCCAAGGCAGGTTCTGCCTTCTTTCTGGAGAGGTGTAGCCCATTTGTGGGTATATCCACTAGTGACGACTAAACATCGCCGGATTGTCTGGTTGATCTCTCCCAGGAATGTCTATGAAGGACAACACGGGCCCCGACTGTTGTGCTAAAGAAGTCAGTGGTGTCCGTGCCTGCGTGGACGGCATGGTTGGCCACATCCGGCATAGATCATCGCAACCAAAGAGGCTCTAAGGTCCTCCAAGTCCTCCAGGAAGATCTCACTAGTCTTCTGGCCACCTACCCGCTAAGAGGCAGACATGAACATGTTTCAACCAAGTATCTATCAAAGTGCCTGTGAGGGTAACACTAAACGGGAGGAGTTATTGTTCTTTAGTCTTAATGGAGGACAGCTGTAGTTCCCTTCAAAACTACCTCTGCAAATTAGGCACTTTCTGCAAATGTGGCCCCATTGTGAGTCACGCCCACCAGAGGTTAGTAAAAAAAACTATACAAGATAACTAGTATAATGAGGAGGGAACAAGTCATCCCCTTCATCATCATCCTCAATATCCTGAGCTCTAGCACAGAATCAGAGTTAGAACCAAAAACAAACCGTGATGTTGTAGATGCACCGGGTCAGAATCAGGCTCCGCGACAACTTCCTGTACTTTTGTAATTTCTTAGTGCACCATCGGTCAAGCACGGGCGATGTTGTTTGGGGTGCGGCATGGCTGTTGGGTTCAGATCTTCAGCTGGTGTTGGTGGAGTCGGTTCTGGCATCATTGAGGGTAGACCGGGAGTGGATCTCGGGGTCAAAGTGGAAGTGTGACCCCAGTTGGTATAAGTCCGATCACTGGTCCCAAGTGGACAGTTGCCCCAGGAGTGGGACCTGCTTACCAGAACCTGACTGGAGACCACTGTGGTCGCACTGAAGGTTAGCCGGATGACCTCTTTAAAGTCCTAAATCTGCTGCGGGTCGGCAATGGCCTGGGGGTCTCTGAGCACATCGCGAGCATCAAAGGAATCATGCCTGTGGCTGGAAACCTAGAACAAGTGCGTCTTAAATGTTGACACCCTTGTAGAGTTTCTATGGTGTAAGGTTGGCAGGATGGGCAGGCAGGGCTCGAGTCGGGGTACCACGCGGGTGGACAGCGTCCCCCAACTTATTTTACTGGGAGCTGGATAACTGGAGCAAATGGAGCCACACATTCACTCTTTGGCCTCTCTGGGGCGAGATTGGAGCCCTTTCAGGACGCTGCTCAGGCGCTGGCTTCTCTGATACACTCGCATCTAAGGGGTGGGCGAGGGGAGGTAATGAGTCTGATGGTGCAAGCCACCTTTTGTGATGTCATTTCTTGTCGTGACGTCAGAGTCCCCCCACTTCTTTTTTTAGGACTTGTGCCCTGTGGGAAGGGCTCTGATTCAATTTCCTATGCCTACACTCAGACTTGGACTTACCTGAAGATTTTGGAGTGGGAGTAGGAGCTACATGAAGGGTGTGTTTTTTTTCTTGTGTTTGCTGATATGCAACTTTGCTTCTCAGCCCTGAATCCCCTTCTGTTGCATTAGGACACATTTATCACACAACTTTGAGTTGTGTCAGGAGCCTAGGCTGACAGCTGCTTCCTCCTATCCTGGCACAACTTGAATTATATCCTTTTCGTGGAGACATCATTCCATGGCTCACTGTCAAAAAAGTTGTTTAGAGTCATCAGAAGACGAAGAAAGTTGGGAATGGAACTCTGTAACCACATTGGAGTATTTCCAAAGAAAGGAACTGACATCAGTTTTGCAGGGCTAGGCTCCTCCGTCACCTGGGGGGTGTCAGCGCAAAGTCACACAACGCCACCAAGGTGGGAGATCTCACAAATTCATAATGGGCAAACAATTGGTACTCACCCTGCTCCGAGGGGTATTTCTAAATGCAGATTGCTCACCTTATAACATCCACCAGGTATCAGACGGTATCCAGAGAGTTTGGTAGCAGAACTCCCACGCACCAATATCTGGCGTTTAAATTATAAACATTCTTATCATAATATTAGATAACGCAGAGAATACAGTCTTCAGTAGGAAAAATTGTTTTGGAAGTTGCACATACTTAATTTATGGTGTGACTTTACTTTTATTAAATTGAGATATGTATCCAGTAGCAGCATCAGCAGATGTTAGAGTAATTCAATTGCATACTATTACACTTACCTTCAATTTGGCATATCTCAACTTTGAGCCACATATATGTATTCACTTTAGAAAATTATGTGGTTGCACGTCCCATTTTATTAAGTATGTATAATATGTATAAGGAACAATTGTAAGACATTTCTTTTGAAGCACAGTTTATTTCAAAAGATTTTAAAGACAAATTAAGAGGTCAAATAATCTAAGCATAGAAGATTGAATTTACCACATGTAAACAGGGACCGATGGCTAATTACACTTACATTGCTTTATCTGATGTCTGGTATGTATTAGGACTTGTTATATTTGGGTCTTTGTCTTTTATTTTGCAACCTTGAAAAAGCGACATGTTGCCTGTCTTGCGGTTTGACCTCTTATTTGTGTATAAACTCTATGTCAGAACCTCATGTACCTCAATATCCATTATCATCTGGTTGTGACTACTATTAGGTAACAAAAGTATAAGTTGTTTTGTATTTAGAAGTAATGTGTGTACATGTTATAATGTGTCAATTGTAATGAATGTGTAATGCAACAATAAGAAGCTGCATTCTGCTTTGCTGTCTTGGGAGCCTCTTACAGTAATATTTTAGATACATAGATAGCCATGGCCAAGGAGCCTGGATAGATACGAGTCAAAGGCATTTCAACCTCTACTTAAGACCATCATCAGAACAAGCAATCAATCGCGAGCAGTCGTGGGGGAGGGCCAACTGGTCCCCAAAGCGAATTCCGTGTAAGGGCGGGACATGTCATGGGGCAAGGAAAGTGAGGGCACTTGGTTAAGCCTGGTGTTGGTTATTTGGCCTCAAGGGTAATGTTGAACGGTAGTTCCATATGACGCAGGCCAGCGGCCTAGGGCCACCACCCAATCGTAGTCAATACCGTAGGGAAGGCCCTAGGTGAGTTGAACCTACAGCAAGCTGAACAACTGTGAGAAAGCCATCAATACTGAATCCAAAAGGGATAAATATGCAGAGTAGGGAGAGAAATGTCTCATCTTGAGTAGACTGATGTGTGATAACTGGCAACCAAAGCTTGTGTGCAACCGGAAATGTTTAGGTGTCATTTTAGGTCAATCTCTCTTAAGTAAGCAGGTCTCTTGCAGGAGTGAAACATCACCCTCCTGAGTCTCAGTAGAAGATCACTAGCCCATTGGCTGGAGCATTCAGACCTTTAATATTGAGTCAAAATATGTGTTCCCGGGCCTCTTGCTGAATAGGTTTGTGCTGGTAAATCTGTGGCTCTCCACTTCTGATCTCTCTTCCAGTTGGCCAAAGTATGTTCCCTATCCATTAACCCTTTTTTGGATAGGATTCACCAACCCTGTCCTGTCTACCACCCAATGTTTCTATTTTTAGAAATCCCCTCCAAGTGGAATCATTTACGCTGTGAGTGGATGTGCGGCTGGTGTCCTTAATATATCTAGTGATACCCATCATCAGCCACTCTGAACCTCTCTTTAAATTTGTCAACATAAGCAAGGCTCAATGGAAGTTTCCCACCCCTGCTTCTCAAGGTGGCAATGGTCATCTTCAATAAACCAAGAGTTCTATTGGGGCCATTCCTCGACCCTCCTCTTCTTATACCCCTTTTTACCCCATAGGTTCACTCTTCTAGGTCTGAGATCGCTGGTTCCACCGGTCCTCTCAAGTCTCCCATCATCCAGGGGTATAGAGCGACACCTGCTCCTTGAGATGTTTACACTTCTTGAACTGCGTCATGTCTAGGTCTTTCGATCTTTCTTTTGGTGGGAGTGATTTCTTTCTGTCTTCATTCCATGACTTGCCGCAGCTCGGAATTAGGCTGGAAGGAGGCACGTTACCTTGAAACGTTTCGCTACAGATTCATAGAGTCAATTTGGCTTCTCCCAGGGTCTAGCAATGGTGCTTTTGAGGATTCCAGACAAATATGAGCCTGAAAGGAGACCCCACTGGGATGGTGTGTCATTCTTGAGAAGGAAGTCTGTGATTTGACCCACTTATTTTCTTTGTTTTAATGTGGACGCTGCCAGGTTACTGTTCACTTAATGGACGTGTATGAGACATAGTCCGAGGACTTTGCTAGTGGGGGCCCATCCAGCTCTCCAGTATGTACAATCCAGGTTTTGGGGTGGGTCCTCCAGGCACCTCCAGATGTGGTGTAGGGTCTTCTGCTCATACGCTTGGATATTCGTTTTCCTACACGCCTCTTAGAAGACTCCTGATTCTAATGTTGTGTCTCAATCATTGAGCAAGAGTTGGCTATACTAGTCTGCAGGGTCAGAATCCTATTTCCTTTGTGGTGTATCTTTTCTGATCTTTAATCCACTGTTCAAGGTTGATGGCTCAGACTACCAGTTTGTTTATGTCACATTTAATTTACCGGAGATTCTCTAGTAGGTCTCCCCTTATAACGCCTACCTCCTTCTTAGGTCTTTTCAGAACCTGAATCTTGGGTGATATTGGTCACAGGGTACCAGGTCTGTTGACTTCTCCTGTGAGGATCTGGTGAGGTGACACTTTTCAGTTTTGTCAGCTGTCCCTTCTTTTGTTATCTGGGTTTCTTTTTTTAAGCGTTGGGTCTCTGTGCCCCCGTTAGCTGAGATGTTTTGCTTTTCGTCCCCCTGCGGCTCCTCTATATGGCTCTGTTCTGTAGGTTTCTACTAATAGTGGCAAACGATTGATCCCTCTCTTGTCCTCAGAGTGCACGTCAGGCGTAGAGGATTTTGTAGGTGGTGCTCAAATGCCCTCTCAGGTTGCTTATGGTGCAAGTCCCCTGTCCCCAGACAGAGGTGCCCCCCTCAGGGTCGAGGTAGGTGGCGGTCACATCGGACCTCTTTTCTTTAGAGTGCGCAAAGCTATTTAATACCAGATCAGGAAACTCCCTGGCCATGCTTAGCCTTTCACCGCACTCTGATTTCTCTCAATTTATTTTTGTAGTAGCGGTGTCGATCAACCGCATGAGCATCAGTCTTGGGAGCTGAACCATTCTCCCACACCCTGTACTACTGGGTTTATCTGGCTTGTGTGGTGTGCAGATGACCCTCAGCTCTTAGGTCGGCACCGCCACCTGTTGAACAGTGTAGGTTTCCTACAGGTCCCCCAGGGATACTGGAGTCTCTCCCATACTCAGCCTCGCCTCTCTGCCTGTCTGTAAATTGATGGCAAGGCGGATGCTGCTTCTTCCTGGTTTTCTGCTTGGTTCCTCAACTCAGCCCTAGGTCAGACTCACGTCATCACGCCTCCTCAATATAGGCCCAGACATACCTCTTGCCCTCTTCATATTTCATCGAAGTTGGACGTGGGTGAAACACAGCTGAGCCTTTGATCTGACTGGTGTCAGATGCCTATGAACTTTTGCGTTCCCACGGTGTGTCGGTGGGGGACTTATGTGTGCAGATTGTACTGGGGGAGGAGTGGAGGCCTCAGGTGTATGTCCTCTCCGTTCCATTGTTGGCTGGTCAGGAAGGCTCACCCTAGTCAACTATCCAGAGAGCCTCATGCACTCACTGATCAGCTCAAGGGCAGAAGATATCCACCTGAAGACAGGGACCTGACTGGGTAGGAACAGTGCATGCACTTCTGGGGTAAAAAGGGAAGACCGTGGTTAGTGGCTTCTGGCACCACCGCGGGCAAATAAGAGAAGGATACGATGGAAACAGGGACATGTGCTCTACTCCTGACAACAGTGGTTGGTGGGTTGTTAAACGACACTTACTTGGGCACCATTTATATCCTTGTTCTCCCCCATTTCAGTTCCCTGCTTTACTCTTGTTTTCTGAACTAAAGTCTGCTTACCATTCCTTCTCGCCCTAACTGTCGTCGCTGGAGTGAAGACACTAGGATTGTTTGAGTCTTTGGTGGTTTCCTGGTCACCAGATGGCTGCTTCCTTACCACAATTTGTGGGACATTCTACGCCTCGTCGTTTTTCTGTTCCTAAAGGGAAATGCTGGGTCTGAAATTCAACCAACACGTGGGAAGGATCAACCTGCACCTGGTCTCCCATTGACTTTCCTACATTACAATGCAACGGAGTATTCACATTCTTATCTCTCACTTATCTGTTCAAGGAAGGGCGCGCGGTTTGCTGCAGCCCCTTACCATGAAGAGAACCCGGAAGATTTGTTTCTTGAGTCGTGGTCCTCCCACAAATATTTATATCACCTCCTATGTGAGGTGTTTTTAGATCATCTGTGTTGTACATGAATGATAGTTTTATGTTTACTGGTGTTTTTAAACCTCACATAGATATTCCTTTGGGTACTTTCTCTTTTGGTTTAGATTTCTATTCTGTTGCTCTACGTGATACTGTCAGAGCCAGTTAAATTGGATTATAACGTACTACAGTTATTGATACAACATGATTAGCTATAATTTGTCTATTGGTAGCCTTTATTTTGCAGAAATATACATTATCAGTATGTGTATACATTTTTCTGAGGTCAACTAAACTATAGGTTTACATCTTGGGTGCAAGTCGCAAAGGCATTGATAAATATTGAACTGTGCCGCAGGAGCGCGTGCCGTACTCAAAGAGGCCTCCTGAAAGGGTCCGACATGTCCAACACCCCATTATTAAAGCATTCATTGAATTTTCAAAAAAGGAATGATATCACAATATTTTATAAGTGATGTTGGATAAAACATATTAGCTTTGACCATAATTTCAATATCCGCGCGCTCATCGTTCATGTTTGTAGATCTACGCAGACAACACACAGTAATACCCACTCCCTCATATATCATTAGCTGATCGAACATGCGCTGCTTGATTGTACTGAAATAGGGGCCAGATGTAGGACCATTGGCTTTTGCGACTCGCATATTGCGAAAAATTGGGAGTCGCAAAACCCAATGTACAAAAGTGTCAGAGATACTGTTAGCGATTTCCAATGGGGTCGCAAAATGTGAGGCTCATGAATATTAATGAGCCACTCGCAATTTGTGACCCCATTGAAAATGGCTGGCCCTCCCAGAGACGGTGGCCTGCTGGGCTCAGCAGACCTCCATGTCTGGGGCTGATTTAAATTAAGCAGTTTTGAAAAAAATACAGCTCGTTTCCCTTAAAGGTCCCTAGGACCACTGCCTGCCCTTAAAAAGTATTTTCCCATGCATTCCCAAATGGGACGGGGTCCCCAATAGGTACTCGCAAATTGCGCATGCAATTTCAAGGGTGCAAGGGTTCCAAAAGGACCCCCGGTTGCACCCCTGAAATGTGCATGTGTGCACATGTGGCACACATGCATGCCCTAAGGACATGTATGTGTGCCACATGGCATTTTGAAAAGAGCAAAAAGGTGCTTTTTTCTAGGAAATCGCAAATTGCCACCAACTTGAAGTGGGTGGTAATTTGCGATTCCTTAAGGTAATATCGCAATTTGCAATGCCTGCTAGCATAGCGTTTAGGGAATTGCAAATTGTGGTTCTCTAAATGCATGCAAAAAATAGGGAATCGCAATTTTTGCGATCCCTTATTTTGCTAGTAGGTTTGTGCCTACCTACATTGCACACAGCTAAATTGCAATCGCAGAAATTCTGTGAATTTCAGCTTTTGCGATCTCAATTTAGCTTTATACATCTGGCCCTTTATCCCTCTGCTGCCGACAGCAGAGGGATTTACCTTTTTGTATTGGCCTCAGGAGGTTGGGGAAGAGCTTCCCCAACCTCCCAAGGCCAATTTGCATTTTCATTGCAATGCCATTCGTGTGCATGGCGCGCAGATGTCATTGCAATGAAGTTTCATTGTTTTGGTGCTCGTGGGGCCATCTCAGCCCCGAGCACCGAAACACTTGAGAGAGATATCGTTGTAAAGGGGAGGATCTCCCCTTTCCAATGGTACCCCTCCTTAGTGGATCCCTTCTTGGGGATCACCCCAGAAGGGCAATCCCTAAGCAGGGATCCACCCACTAGACACCAGAGAGGGGGGAGCGGCCCCTTGTGCAAGGGCCTTTGTTCCCCCATATAAGGTGGGTAAAAACAGTCTCTCAGCCCCCCTGGGGGGCAGTTGAGGGCATCAGCTCCCAGTCTGCCCCCCCGGTGGGAAAAAAGCACTCTAGATGCCAGGGATTTCTTTTATAGGCAAGGGTGGGGCCCATTTTACCCCCCAAAGAAAACAAAAGACTTGCTGCTGCATCAGGAGTCTATTGGGGGCAATAGCCCCTGATCTGTCCGGGGAGGAGGGGAGAGGGGGGCACTAAGCACCAGGGATTTTTTTTATATATACATCGGGATGGGGGCTGCCCAGAATGGGCAAGGCAATAGCCCCAGATCTGCCCCCCCAGGGGGCCAGAAAGCCCAATAGGCACCAGGGTTGTTTTGCTTTTTATTATACATACGGGTGGGGGCTGCCCAGAATGACAATAGCCCCTGATCTGCCCCAGGGGAGGCAGGGTGGGCAGAAAGCCAACAAGGCACCAGGTATTTCTTTTAATAAACGTAGGGGTGGGGACTGCCCAGAACCCCAAAATAAGTTGCCACAGTGTTTCTGCCCTGCCCCTGGGAGGCAGACAGGGGCAAAAGCCCCTTAAAAGGCCTACAGGGGGTTGAAAGCCCAATAAGCATCAGGAAATATTTTATTTTTAATTCAGGGGTGTGGGCTGCCCAAAATGGGCATGCCAATGCCCCCACCAAATGCCATAGTCTTTCTGCCCCCCCAGGAGACAGATGGGGGCAGTAGCCCCATATCTGCCCCCCAGGGTGCATCAGAGAGCTCACTATGCACCAGCGATTACTCTGGCCTTTTAATGCGTGGGGGGTGAAGGCTGTACAGAATGGGCATACCAATGCCCCCACCCCCCAAGCAAATAGCCACAGTCTTTCTGCCCCCCCTTGGGGGCATATCAGGGCAGATCCCTCCCTGATTACCCCACCAGGGCGGCAGAAAGCTCACTAGGCACAGACTTGTTTTTATTAATGTGCCTACCTGTGGATTTTGTTAAGGAACAATGGGGTAACCAGAAATGCTACCTGGCCAGTGTCAAAACTGCAGTACAATAAACAATTGGTCACAGTAGCAACAATTTAACAGTACGAAAGAAATGGTGGCATTCACAGCACCACATCTGCAAATCCACAATGTATGCGATTTATTTTCAAAGCATCAATAACTTGTTATGGACAACACAGTTATTCATAAATGCGGAACAAGATTCTATTTGCGATAATAGTGCTCTAGTGCAGGAGGAGGGGTAGGAGTGTTCTGGATCAAAGTGAGTGAGTGAGGGTAATAGATAATGGAGAGGTAATGTGACATATATACATTATATATACATAATGAAACCTGTCTGGACTATAACAGGACAAATATTCATAGTATATACACATAGCACTATAAGGACACTGATAATAAATTTCCGTCGTCAGAGCTTGTATTAAGGTGGGTAATGGTCAACGTTTCGACCCCTTAAATGTTCAAGGGAGTTCAATCCTTAGTGTGGGGTCTTCATCAGGACAGTGTGAGAGAGCACCTGTAAATGATTGAATAATCCGTATTAGAAGTGTGTCCTAATGGTGTGATGTGAATGCTCATAATAACAGATATTAATTACCCAATCTAGCAAGCTAGTACATCCCTCGTCACAGCCAAAAGACTTCTGGGAACCGTATAGAGCCTATTTGGGACAAAAATAAACGGTTGCTTAATATGCAAATGGGAAGATTTGAGGCGGGGGAAGGAAGGCACAAGAAGCTACATGGATTTAAAGTAGATGAGATGATGGCAATTGGGATACATTATTATATTTATATATTAGATAAAAACACCAGCAGTGAAGGAAATACATCTGTATATTGTGCTGGCACTGCTGAGTATTAGTGATGAATATCTTGTGAGCTAATGGGTAATGTATGTAATGTGAAAATATAAATAACATATTAAAAATCCCTAACAGCAACAGAAGGCCTTAGACATCCTGCAAGGTACATGATTAGTGACATCTTTGCCCCTCACATTCCAGCAGCACTACCGGGATGTACTTCTAACCAATAATATATAACAGTGGATTTGTATTTTAAATCATCTTTTTGGTTTTCATGAAATAATCTGGCATACACTATCAAGTATGACAGAAGCTTCAGCTTCATTACCCGTTAGTTTCATCAATCAGTGGCTCCGATAATCCGTTTTGATTTTCTCCAGTGATCCTGTGGTGAGATCTCTGACATGTAATACTTATCTGAAACTCTTCATCTGTCTGTGTCTCAAAGCTGATCAAACTGAACCCTCTGAATGTCCGCCTGATCCCATCTCATTTCAAACGTGTTTTGTCATCCTATTCCTTAATATACACATGTGTCCACCCCCATCCACAAGCCCATATCTTTTTTCCAATGTTTAAAACACGGTGTCCAGAGGGGTTTTGCACCCCCTAATCTGCCCACATTACATCTGGTTACCATCGATCCGAGATTACAAAATATTTTCTGATATCTGGGCGGTGTTTCATCATTCCACATTCTCAAGACAAAAAAATTAATTTGCAACTGACTTTGTGTCAGCCCCTGAGGCTTTGTCAAACACCCAGCCATAGGGCCTCAAGGAGGAACAATCACACAGTGTGTGAATTAATGTACCTGGTTGCCCACAGCCCTAAGGCACTTATCTGAGCCGACTAATCCAAATTTGTTAATCGGTATCCTGGTGTAATAGCTCCTGTGCAGGATTTCTAATTGTACAAACTAGAACCCAGTTTAGTTCAAGACTTCTCTCGTTCTCTGAAGTGCCCTGCTCCATTCCTCCTCAACTATAGCTTCAAGAAGTGCCACCCATTTCTCCTTGAGTTTAACTTGACAGTACATGGAGTACATGGAGTAGTTCATTATTTTTGTTTTGTATTCGAGACATATTGCCACCCTAGGGTATGGTGTAGGGAGAACTCCCTCCAATGTTTAACATCCATTCCCAGGGCATTTATGACGCCATTGCATTTTGGTCGCTTTATGTTACATGTTCCCTCCAGGTTGATGTTTTGATGTGAGTTCTTACCTCATGGGTAAACATTGCTTTTGCAACTTGCCAAGGACAAAGTACATTTTCAAATACTTAAGGAAGATCTTTGCAAACTCCTTTTTTTTTAAACAGTTTTTATTATTTTATTGATGAAAAATAGGGCATACATTAGTCATACAGTGCATATGTAGAGAATGCCAAATGCAATATGCAATTTGAAAATACATATGACAGGTACATGTATAATTATGGCAATGAAAGTACCCAGTACAGTGCTTAATGTCCACATGCCCACTCCACCCTCACTCAGAGTCATCCTCCCTATCTAACACTGGCGGTTCACAATGTCATCCAGTCCTGTGTGGAGTGAGTTAGATCATTTGGTTCCCAGATGTTCAATAAACAACATCTGGGTTCCGGTATTACCGATTCCTTCACCACTTGCAACATAGTCCTCATGACTTTGGCCCAATACGGGGCCACTAGGGGGCAATCCCAGATGGTGTGAAAGAATGTCCCTTCCTCCCCACACCCTCGTAAACAGTATTTGTGTGGGGCTCTCCCAATCGCGTGTAAAGTGACCTTTGTGTAGTACACACGGTGTAATATTTTCAGCTGTATGAGCCTAAGTCTGGAGGGTATAACTACTTCTCGGGGGGATGAAAGCGCAGTCTGCCAGTCTGACTCATCTAGCTCTCCTACCACCTTGGTTCATGAGTCTTTTAGTTTCAAGGTTGGGTCGTGTAGGTTATTAATTATCTTACGATATACGAATGAGGTCGCTTTTTTGCGTATGTGTTCTGTTAGAAGCCTGTCCTCAAGTGGAGTGAATTTGGGTATGTCAGCACCAGGCTGGATAAGTGACCCAGGCCGTGACGTATTTGCAGGTATCTGAAGCGCTCCGTAGGAGCTCAGTCATATTGTGTCCTAAGCTGATCAAATGTCAAAATGGCACCTTGTTTCCAGAGGTCTCCCACCGTTGAAATTCTGATCAAATCCCATGCTCCAAAGCCTTTACTATTGCATAGTTTGCCTAGCCGACGGGACGACCAAAGCCGCGTCATTTGAGTAACTGTGTCTGTACATTTAAGACGGGCCTGAGCCACATACTATAATTTAACTGTGTGCACCGTTGGACCAATCAGGGCTGAGACGCCCCTTTTTACCATAGAGTGCAGCGAGCACACCAGCCTCGCCGAGATCGTATCTATCTGCCTTAAACACTGGTTACGCCTGAGGGGTGTGCAGCCATTGATTTATAATCTTCAGTTGAGCCGCCCAATAATATAACTGAATATCTGGGAGGGCAACCCCACCATCATACCAGCACTTAACCAATTTATGTTGAAATATACGTGCCGGTTTACTACCTCGTAGGAGGCCCGAGACCAGTGCATCAATTGACTTAAAATATTTTGGGGGAACAAGAAATGGGGTATTTTCGAGGACGTAGAGCAGTCGGGGCAGTGTCATCATATTATACAAAGCCGCTCGACCCAGAAGGGTCAGGGGCAGGGTGTGCCAATGTTTGACATCAGCACGAAAGCGATCAAGAGGGGGTTCCAGATTATGACGGAAGAAGGCATTTTGACTAGGCGTTAACCAAATCCCTAAATACTTAAAGGTCTCTTTTCAATGGGCAATCCGCCGGAAGCCGCGGCGGAGGGCCACTGATGACAAACAAGACAGACTTGGACCAGTTGATATTGTATCCAGAAACCAGCCCAAAAAATTTGCGAATGTTAAGGAGCACTATAATTGATCGCCTGGGTAGGGTCAAATATAGAAGGATATCATCCGCATACAGCGATATGCGGTCTTCCCATGTCGCTGTCTAGCTTAGGCCCTTAATCATGGGATCCCATCGGATCCAGGCTGCCAATGGTTCCAAAACTAACGCAAAGAGCAAGGGTAACAACGGGCATCCCTGACGCGTGCCGTGGCCCAGTGGAAAGTTGCTGGAAATATGGCCGTTGGCCACCACATGCGCTAATGGTTTAGTATAGAGTAGCTCCACCCATGCACAGAACTTGGGTCCAAAGCCGAGATGTCAGAGGACCGCAAATAATTAGGGCCATTCCACCGTATCAAATGCCATTCGAGCATCCAAGGACAGGATAACCGAGGCTCTGTGAGACTTGGTATTTGCGCCATCACTGCATGTACACGCCGTAAATTAAGAGCAGTGCTTCTGTTGGGCATGAACTCATATTGATCCGGGTGTATCAGTGTTTCAAGATGTGCAGTTAGTCAGTTGGCAATCATTTTGGCCAGGATCTTGGCTTCCGCGTTAAGTAAGGATATCGGGCGATATGATGTACACTCGTCTGGGGGTTTGCCAGGTTTAGGTATTGCAATTATGGTAGCTATTCGCTGATCTTGTGGCAGTTCCCCCTTACTCAGACTGTCCAGAAACATTGCGTGAAGATATGGGACTGCTAGATCAGAGACGCGTTTGTAAAGTTCAATAGGGATCCCGTTGGGTCCCATAGACTTACCCGATTGCAGAGAGTGAACTGCAGCCAGAACCTCGTCTTTTGTAAAGTCAGATTCTAGGAGTAAGGCCTCCTCGTCTGATAAGGACGGCATTTTTATGTCTTTAATGTATGTCTGAGCCTCCTCCGTTGTCATTTGTGAGTTAGATGTATAGACTTCTTTCGTAATAGCCAGCTAGGGTGTCAATAATGTCTGCCGAGGTCATGACTATTGCGTCCGTCGGGGTACTTAGTTGTGCTATCGTCCTTTGTGCCCTTTCTTTCTTATCCAGACAGGCTAGAAGCTTGCCTGTCTCACCTCCCAGTTCGTAAACAGTATGCCTAGTGGTTTGAAGCCACAGCTTGACTTGTTCCCTTTGGTGTTCAGTGAGCTCGCATTGTTTGAGGCTTAGATTGTGGGCTGTCTCTGCAGTGGGGTCAGCCTCATGTTGCGTCTGAAGCACGGCCAATTCAGCCTCAATCGCCTCCAGGTCACCCCTCGCTGCCCACCTGTGACCCGCTATCGAGGCAATAGCCTCCCCTCTCAGCCCGGTCTTGTAGGCCTCCCATAAAACACCTGGGAACTGTACTGAGTCTAAATTATCTTGGAAGTAGTGCTTTGTGACTATAATAATAATCCTTTTTGATTTTAGGGATCTGTAAATAGCCAAGGGAAATTGGAAAAATGTATTTCCGAACTTTGATGTGTGAGGTATAGGCCAAAAAGACCGGCGAGTGATCCAAAATGCCCCTAGGTCGTATCTCTGTCTCAGTCAAGTGAGGGAGGCTGTCTGCGGAGACAAAAAAATAATCAATACGGGAGAGACTATTGTGTACTCCCGACTGGAAAGTATATCCACGCTCCCCGGGGTGTTTGTGTCTCCATCAGTGCATCTAAAAACCCAGTCATGCGGGAGATACCCGTCCTTACCGTTCTGCATGGGTGGCGGTCCATTGCTCCATTCACTACTGCATTGAAGTCTACACCCACAATGAGTTAACCCTCCGGCAAATTCATTAAAAATGTGCTAAGGGCGGGAAGGGTCACTGAGTGGAGGGCAGGGGGAATGTACACTGAGACAATATTGAAGCGCTTTCCCTCCCACTGACATGTTATAGCAGCAAATCGTCCATGCGCATCCCCCCATACCCATTATACAATTAAGGGGAATCTTTTCCATACTAGGATGCCAACCCCTCTGGAGCCCGTTGAGAACTCTGAATGCGCTACCATTTTGTATCCTCATCGGTCCAGGCCTTACATGTAGAGTCCACTAACTGCGCTTCTTGAAGCAGTGCCACAGCTGGTGCCGTACGGCGTATATACTGTAGTACCAATCCTCGTTTAATTTTATCCCCTAGCCCGTGTACATTCCAAGTAATAATAGTCATAGGTGACACCGGGGTCAGGGAGGGGACGTTAGTATAAGCATCAGTGCACATCAAATCCGGTTCTTCCATCATCGTTAGGACAATTTTGTAAACCATTCTCACGAGTACACATCCTGTCGATCATAGCAACTAGTCGTAGCCCAAAACTGAAACTTTGAACAAAACTCAAGAACCCCCCACATTCCCGCCCCACAATACGCAGAATCTCTTTGTTTCCGTAGGAACAAACAGAATAACCTTCCCGCCCACCCCTAGTAACTCCCCTCCCTCCCCCATCCACCCCCCTCCCTGCTCTCCTGCCTGGGGATGTAAAACTACCCACCCCCAATATGGCAGAGTGCCTCTACCCCTCCCAATCATGCTAGAAACGCAAAGGGGAACCGAGCCCCCCATCCATTGGCAGTCTATAATGTCAACAGGAAATCACAGCCAGAAATCTGCGATAAAACCCTAATAAGCATCATAACATGTCTAATCAGTCGGTAAGTAAAACACATTATAACCCAATAACACTGTAAAACATAGTATCTCCGTAAGTTCGTGTATGGACAAGTTCTTCCAATCCCCCCTCTCTACTTGCGTATGGCCGGGCTGGCATGCCCTTCAGCCGACCAGGAAGCCGCATCATTCTTGTTCATCTAGACCACGGGGCCTCGCCGCGTCCTCCGCTGCCGTCATGTCAGGGCTGTCACCGTTCCTTCGTCCTGTTCTGCCTCGACGATCACCCCTCCGGCCTCCGACAGTGGTCCAGCCCTCCATCCAATCCCCGGCCGCGTCCGGCGATTCAAAGAACCATGGTTTACCGTCCCATTCCACTCTCAACTTCGCCGGGAAGAGCATTGCTTACTTAATGTCCCTGCTGCACAGTTCCTGCTTAACTGCTTGGAAACTCCTCTGCGCCTGGACACCTCATAGTTGTCGATTTGTATCGGGGGGCCAGATTGCAAGATACTGTCCCAGTCCCGAAAGTTAAAAACGCTGGCGTTCAGCAGCTGCGGCGGAGCTCCAGGTTTGGGTCTTCCGCCTGGCACCCTATGCGCCCGCTCTATGGAAAAATAACTGGAGAGCGCCTTAGGTTTTAGGTGTTTTATAATTAGGTCCTCCACATAGAGATCCGCCGCCGGCCCTTCCGTTTTTTCCGGAACACCCAGGATTCGGATGTTATTCCGGCGGGCTCTCCCTTCATAATCATCCAACTGCTGCGCCATTCTGACCTGTCTTTTCTCCATTTCCGTCATTTGACATTGAAGCTCCGAGGTGTCATCCCGTAGGGCTGTCGTCGCTATTTTAAGCTCCTTTACTTTCTCGTTCATTTGTTTGAAGTCCGCTCTGAGCAAAGAAACTTCCACCGTGACTGAGTCCATTGAGGTGCGCATTCCACCTATGGCCGCCAGAACATCGCATAGCGTCGGTTCCGGTTCAGAGGGTGGTACTTCCTCCGATCCACCCTTATCCAATCTCGGCAAGTCGCTTTTATCTCCTCCCTTGGTCCACGCAAATTTGGACAATTGTCTCTGAGCATTATTCCTGGAAACCCTGCCACCCGTCGCCATTCTTAGGCTGTCGGGGAAAAACTCACTGGAAGGATGAGCGAAGTTGCTAGTGCCTGCTCCCCTCCACCACGCACCAGATCAGGAAATCTTCATGCGTCCCTGGTTCTCGCCTTGCCACTCCGCTGGGGAAAGTGCTACTGTGTCTGTATAGAGCTCTGCAGGCCGTAGGGGGCAATAATATGGGAGCATTCAATGCTGATCCATGGGAACCAGCGTCCCCAAAAACTTTTTGACCCACACAATCCAGCGAGTCACACAGTTAATTCGGCCCAAGCATCAGCCCACAGCCGGGTCAACAAGGTTTGTCCCCCATTTAAGAGCCACCAAGCCAAACAAATCTGCCTATGCCGGGCGCTGGGGGCAAAGCAGCATGCCCGCAACCTTTCAGCCGTGTAGAGTCAAGGAGGGGGAGTAGAGGGATAAAGCAGGCCCCCCTCGAGGACCATGGAGCCTGTCCCAATGCCCAGAGGACTACAAAGCGCTGGCACAATCAGGCCCCCAACATCCAAGTTCCAGGAAATGATGAGCAAAGGCAAGTCAATAGGAAGCTGATCTTTAGGCCATATTATTAGAACCTGCCTGATTCCATGCCTTGTGCCAGGAGTATCATCGCCATGCCCAGAAGCCCTGGCCGCAGCACCGCCTATTTCCGGCGACTCACCGTGTCCTTGGATGGCAGGAGTAGTGGACTGGCTTGTGTGCGGGCGTTGTGAGGCTTCCGCCTCTCACTCGGCAGCAGCAGTTGGAGCCGAGATCCTGCAAAAGCGCCCCCGCCACGCGGCCGCCACTCCGGTGTCTGTCCAATCTCCAGGTAGGCCCTCAAGCCGCTCGGTGGCACAAAGGGAGGCGGAGGGCCGCTCCTGCCCAGGGTGTTACGCCGCCTATCGCCCCCGCTCCTCAACGGCCGCAGGCTTAGCCAAATCGCCGGCGCCACTGAGCAGGAGGCGCCACAGCGAGCCCGCTACTTCGTTGGTCCGCCCCTGCAGGCCGACGTCGCCTTCTTTTCTCCACGGCCCTCGGCACCACTAATACAATACTGTACCACCTCGGGGGGTGTAGCCTCCCAAATTCTCACTCCGCGGCCAGGGCAGGAGTGTCGGACAGTCTCTTACGCAAATTTGGCTACTATTACTCATGTTCTGCCGGCTGTGGCACGGTATATATGCCGTGGATGGGGAAGAGCTTGCTTAAGCAGCAGCCATTGCTCTCGGCTGCTAAACTCTTTTTTAACCGCTTGCCTGCTGCAGGAATTCCAGCCAGGTGCTGTACATTCTAATCGCAGGTGTGGTTGTGACGGCAATATATCAGCAACAAGAGAGGGAGGGTATGAGTAGACACTCCTGGACCCCGGGCTAATTCATACACAAACAACAAAGGAGTGACTAGGCACAAGCGTTTGAAAAACAATAACCACGGTTCTCTTAACGTGTGGTGAAGGTTAAATAAATGAATAAATAAACCCCCATGAAAAGTGCTCTGTCTTTATCTAAGATAAAATGGTACTGCCAGTTCCGTTAGTATACCAACTGGTACGCCTCTCACCCTCTAGAGCTAGTAATCTACAGTGGTGAAGCTCTATTCATTTAGAAGGACCCTCACTCACCACTAGTTGGTGACATGCTTCATCATCGGGTCCCCGCTAGGGTGACCGAGTATCACCCTAGCGTGCTACAACGCCTGACTACAGCGGAGCAGGATGTGGTGAGTGGAACAGTGCCCAAATCAAAAAGTGACTAAACGTGTGGTGTCAGTGCAAATTAAAAAATGCAAAGGTTGTAACCAGGTCAAAAATTGTTTAATGATGGTCAACCCGCATTGATTAAAAATTGTGAGTGGACTAGACAAGGTTCTGAGTTACGGAACCCGAGTCCTAAAAATCGGTCGACATGTTTCTGCTGTTTTTTTGCATTTTGCTCAGCTTTCTTCAGGACCTAATAATTAGTCCTCCGGTGGTGTGCGCGCACTAAGGCGTACCCTCCCGGGAGGCTCTAAATGTGAAAATTAATAAAATATAAAAATGTGTGAAAAAAATAATCACACAACAGTTAACCATGTCATCTCATGCCATTTGCAGAAACAATCATAGCAACCTATGGGAAAAAAAGGGACAGAGACAAAGACAAACAATGACACATAATTAGATCTCAATTGTGGTCCAATATCTCAGAATAAGCTGCATTAATGGAGCTGACTTCGTGTGTCATACTGGAAACAAAGCCCATCCAAATGTGACGGTGCAGTATAATATCATTTCTATGAATAGGTGCTTCAAAATTCTAGATCAGCACCCAACATGCCCGACCAATTCTGCCGGTAAAGTGCGGGGCAAATCGCATGTATATCCTGCTTACAAATCAAGTCAGACTTGCCTCATACATATGGCTCATTCGTCCCATAGTATTAATCATAGTCGAGTGAAGGTTTAAACGTTCCGTTTTTAACGTCACGTGTACAATGCAAAAATCAGGGGCTTTGAACCTCTCCATAACAGAAAAGGAACGAGAATGCTATATTTCTTAATTACTCACAAAAAGCGGGACATTAAGATGCCCCCTCGGTGAGGGTGGCGCGGGTGTACTTCACGCGGTGGCTATCTGCAATGGGAGAAAATAAAGGGCGAAGGTATGTATCAATTTCCCCACTGTCGAAAATAATAATAGCACGGAAATCCAGGGGCCCCGGGCGAATGTTTAACCGGGCTGTTGTCACTTACTTCTGCACTCGCGGCTTTGCCCACCTTGGGTAGCAAGGAGGCACTAATCCTAAGGACCAGCCTGTCAGGAAAACAGGTCGTATACCGGGGGGTTGACCGAAAGCACCTGCAATCCACTAACCCTCTAGACAGATGTTTTGGACACAAGGAAAACCGTTTTGATGGTTAGGAATCTGAGAGGGCAGCAGCGCATGGGATAAAAGGGTGAGCACATTAAAAAGGTGAGAACTAAATTAAGGTATCATAGGGCAATATGAAAGGTATAGAAGGTACCTAAGTTGCAAACCTTCCAGGAAGTAAGTCACAACAGATGATTTGAACAGGGAGGGTTGATCTGGCAACCGCAAGAAAGAAAAGATGGCTGAAAGATACTCATTATTCATGTCCAAAGCAAAGGCTTGCTGGGTGAATGATAAAACAAACAAAAGGAATTCAGACCAGGATGCAGACAGAGGATCGAAAGACTTAGCACACCAAGCCACTAATCTATTCTAACTGATATTCTCAGAAGAGACCTTGCACCATCTCAAGATGAAGACGTCATTTGTGAACCGCAAAGCATCAATGGCTGAGTTTGTCCACTCTGGCGTTCCGAGAGCCTGCCAGATATCGAACCACCAGGAAAATGTCCTCATGTTCTAGCCATGTCTAGAGAATGCAGAGCCTCCAAACACAGGGGCCACGACCCCACCCAGCCTTGCTTTTTGCAATACCACACGGCGTTGGTGTTGTCTGTGAACGCCTGGATCAGCCTTCTTTTGATGGAAGGAAGAAGGCTTTCAACACCAGGGGAATTGCTTTCCGTTCCAACGGGGTTTTGTGGAACTGAGATTGCCACCCCAACCCAGGAGGGATGTGTGTGTCACTACTGTTGAGTTCTGGGTGGGGAAGGGAAAGGAGCCTGTCACTGACCCAATCTCGGTCCTGCAGACCTTTTTCAGTTCTCTCCGATATCTGGACGAAGTCAGAGAGACTTCCCATTTGTTGCACCCTTTGGGCCTTCAGATCTCACTGCAGAGCCCACATATGCCAAAAGGCATTTGTCATCAGGAGGAAGCAGGTGGCCATGAGGCCCAGCAGCCTCAGAGTCAGTGCCACCGAAATCCAGAAACATCAGAATCAAAGCCTGATTATCCTGGACTCATTGTTCCTGTGGATAGGCTCAAAACTGCACTGTGCCCAGAACAGCTGAAGGGGAGAGTCTGAGAGGGAGTCTGCTGGGACTTTGGCATGATAAGAGTGAACCCCAGCGAATGCAGAAGTCTGCCATAATCTGGAGGTTGTAGACGACTGCTTGCGGCGAGCCCATCTTTAACAGCCACTCATCTAGGTAAGGTAAGACTGGAATCTCTGATCTCCCCAGATGTGCTGCACACCGCCATCACCTTGCGGAACACCTGAGGGGTGCTGCTACGAACAAAAGGGAGCACAGTAAACTGATAAAGATCATGGCCTAGCGTGAACCACAGGTAATGCCTGTGGGCAGGCAGGACGGACATATGAAAATAGGTGCCCTGCAAGTCCAATACTACCATCCAATCTCCAGGGGCGAGGGCAGACAGAACCTCAGCCAGAGTGAGCATCTTGAACGTTTCCTTTTTCAGGAAGTAGTTTAGAGCGCTTAGGACCAATATTGGACAAAAGCCTCCCCACTTTTTCGGCACTAGACTGTAGCAGGAACAGCAAGCATGACCTACTTGTGACGCCGGCAGCCTCTCTATGGCTCCTTTGGCCAGAAGAGCCAGCACTTCCTGTCGCAAAAGTGAAAGGTAGCCCTCTGTCAGCCAGTTGGAGGATGGTGGCAGGGTGTGTTGGAAAGGTAGAGTGTAACCCCGCTGGACAATCTGAATCACCCATTTGCCTTATGTTATTTCCTGCCATTGTGACAGGTGGTGCTGAATCCTGCCACCAACTGGGTGCCGATTATGGTGTGAGGGCATGGTAAACGGGCTTTGAGGCGGCAGATCCTGGGGAAAGGGGGAGGGGGAAGGAGAGGATAAGGTAGACCTCTGGCCTTGATTCCAGCAAGACTTGTGGGAGACCCGGCCACAAAGGGACTGAGATGCCCACTGGCCATGGTGGCTAGGGGGTGTGGAAAAGTAAATTTTGCCATGTTCTGTGTCCCTACGCCTCATCCATCATATGTTATGTGTGCATGACCAATATGCATATGTTATTCCCCATGTCCGATTAATGACGCAATTACAGTTGTGTCCACCTTTAGTATGCTAGTTTCCAGTCCTCGTGAATACTACGAATATCAGGCCTATGTAAAGTTACGTTGCCACGTTTCTCAGTGTGCACGTTATTCCATTATAAAGTCCCCGTTTCCAGGCCTCAAAAGGGCCCGGACCACAGATTCAGCTCCTGTCTCCTGAAGTCTCGCTGAGGAGCGATACAGCCCCCACCTGTATCCTCGACCCTTCACTTACTTCCTGCCTCGCAGTGCCCGGTGCAGCCTGGCTCTGCCTCTGAGTCTGCCAAAAGTATGTTATAGTTCCAGTTATCAGTTCAGTCCTCCTTCTCTGCATTCCTAAGCTACTGAACTGCATCAATAGTTTCCGTCATTGTCTAGCCTTCTCGTCTCCATGTTAGAGAAATACTGTATTTACTGGTCATTTAATATTCTTCATCACGTACTACATGTAGAATAATGCATGGTCCAGTCTTAGAATCAAGTTAGCCTTTCCCCTCCTGACTTCTAGTTTATATCAACATGTTCCCTAAACATCAGATACCAGATAGGGTTTAGGTACATGTCGCTCCGACCCTCCAGACTTTAGTCTCTGCTCCTAGCACAGAGTTCATAGCCCCCAGCTTCTCCTAGTAATACGTCATTGCCAGTTTGCGTGCACCACCAGGTTAGAGGTCCCGGCTCCTTAGGTAGCCCCCTCCAATGTTTCCGCCCCATTCATGACATATTCTGTTACGTTTGCACCACATGTCTATGTATACGCCCAGTTACACCTACTTTTACTGTTATCTTTCGCGACTGCTACGCGTCACGCCTTCTGCTCCACCCACTGCTATGCCTACTGCAATGTAATGCTATGTGTTTGCGCTATGTATATAAGTTCATGTATTGTTATTAAAAGCTAGCGCGCTCATCCCAGACCCGGCCCCAGCAGCTGCTGGGTCATCCTATGCAGGTTGTCCTGATCCTGTCCTTATGCTGTAATAAACCTGCAGAAACTCCTACTACCTCGAATCTTGACTCTTATTTATTGAGCTATCTGTTATGCTATATGCCTAGTCAAAAATAGGGTATTATTTATTTATTTACCACATAATGGCGCCCGAAAAGGGACTTGCCCTTTCCCCACGCGTCGGTGAAGCCACGCCGACCCCCTGACCCTCTACAGTCGTGACGGAACTCTTCTGCGCAGTGGCAGATATTTCTGCTCAAGTATCCCTCAGGCCCACGGAGGAGACGGAGGAGGCGGTCCAGCATCCGAACGAGACGGTGGAGGAACGCGGCGAGTCCCGACCAGAGCCCAAGCCGAGAGTCCAAGGTCCGAGGTATCCGGAGGCCCACCCGTAACTGAAGTCCGAAGTCCGTCGTCGTCAGCCCAGTCCCGTCCGAGGCCTTCCGTTCTTGCTGCCCGGTGAGTACCATTGCTGGGGTAGTATCTAGACAGGACCAATCTAAATTGACTCCTGGTCCGTGGGTTGGTGGTACCCAGACTCACAAACAAAGTGTTCACCTAGGTGGATACGGGTCTTGATGCGTCCCTTTATGGGACCGGTATGTTCCGTACTGTTTCAGCAGTGCATCCAGTAATTCTAGTCTGTTCCGTTCTCGAGAAATTCTGTTCTGTTTCTGTTCTCAAGTATTCCAGGTAATATTCTGTTCGAACTGTTATGTTATGATATTGTTTAATGTAATTCCAATGTCGTGGTATGCCTGAATTGTTTTCCCAATTGTTATTGTTCTTCGTGTATTGTATTGTGTTCCGATTCAAGTTTATAATGCCGCTCTTTTCAAGATTACGTCAGCTAAAAACTAGAAAGGGTTTATTAGAAGAAGCAGTTCCTGTCCCGCCTAGGGACAGTCCAGGTCACTTTATGTATCAGAAACATGGCATAAGCGCCATATTGTATCTAGATTTATGGGTAGAGTATACCAAACAGTTAGAAGAAAAGTATAGATGGCCCGTATCGGGTACATGGGATGCCGAATGTATCATGCGAGTAGAAGAAGCATTATGGAAAAAGAAAGCCAGACAGTCACAGAAAGATGCCATCGAGTTATGGCGTAAAGAAGCGCATAGAAGAACCGAAAAGGAAGTCAGAAAGTCAGAGTTAAGTAGAGAATCCCAAGAACGAGCCCAAGAAAGAGAATTAATCGAGATAGGTGAACGAGTCAAAACCGAACAGTCAGACAGACAGAGGCATGCCCTCATTAAGGGTATGTATCCTCTTCTTGCCGAGGGCTTGCCAAAAGCGACCCCAGAGGCATCCAGTAATTTCCCGCCACCATTACTTCCGACCAAGCTACGTCACAAACCGACCGCAGCTGATATTTTTATTTCGTCCTACTTGGACGACACAGTCCCAGAATATGCAAATCCTGTTCGCGCTCCGCCAGTCCCTGTAAATCAGGCACTTCCCGCTCCTCCAGACACCGGAGTACCTGTTACGGTACCCCCGGTCCAGCCCGCCATACAAGTCCAGCCTACATTTCCATTTCCCACTCTGCCAGGACGTAGAGCCTCAGTAGACGATTCCAGTTTAGGGGCTGCAGGAGGAGGTCCTCCTCAAACCCCGCCGCCACACAAGCGTTTAACGTTAGCCGAATTACATGCACAAGCATCACAGCGTACGCCTAGGTATCAGTCTGTTGCAGAAATAAGAAAATCCCTTGCCGAATGTTGCTATGATCCAGTCCCAGGCGAGGATAATATGGTTTTATATTCATTTCGCGTAAGAAAGGTGGCCGAGTATCTAGTCACCTTACCGAATATGAAAGAAGATCTAGACAGAATATATCGTTTCATCCGTACAGGGGATGATCCAGAAAGTATTAGCGAGACTATGTCTCAAAGGAAAGCCGAGATCCAGCTCATGATATTAAAGTTCCTGATCAATTGTCTAATAAGAGAACAAGATTACCCGTCTAAAGATTCCGCCGAAATGAGAATCCTGACAAGGTGGAGTGATAATATAGCCGAGGGTAAGCACAAGACCGTCGGTGCTATGGAGAGTATGTACAAGAAAATCCGTAAAGAGATAATAAAGATACACGAACAGCGTAAAGCAGCACAAGTAAGCGAGAAAGAAAGTATCTCTGATCCCGAAGAAGAAGAGGACGAGAATCCCGCCAGAATAGCGTATGTAGGAAAATCTAGATTTCCAGATCGCCATTTACGCCTAGAACCCAAGTCTATTTTTCATCATTCAGCACCAGAACAAGGTTCTCTAGAACAAGTATTTCAAGCTACCGATCACATTCTGAAATCACGAATCGGTTATAGTGAGTTAAGTACCATGCATGAACAAGAACTAGCCCGATCAGCAGTCCGATGGATTACTGATTCTACCACTTTTCCAGACGAAATAGTGGCACAAATGTTTCTGAAAATGCCCCCAGCCGAGCAACGACTGGTGGGTATGTATATGATTCAGCACCTCATTACTCTGTATGAGGGTCAACACTCTGATCCAGGTCCGTTACATGATATCCTGAACGAGTTACTCCAGTACAGATGGAGAGGTCTAGGTACCGATTTAATTAGTGTCATTCTAGAACAACGCCACAAATATAGAACGTTCTTGAACCCACATTTTGTTCATGTCTCACCCCCAGAAAGTAAATCATTCTACATAGACCGACAGAATCCGTTACGAGAAGTCCACCCAGTCAGAGGGACGGGTGGCGAAATGCAACGAGTGTTTGTATACACTCCAATAACAAAGATGGAACTTCTTGAAATGAAGAAATTAATTCCCTGTCATGACAAAGATCCAGCGGGGTTCCATAGAGAATTAAAAGACATGCTCCGTATGGGAGAATACACTTACCCAGATATCATTAAAATGTTAAAGGTCCTGTTACCCGCAGGGGTGTATGAAAAGCTAAAGGAAAAAGAATGGGAGGTGGGAGAGAAAAAGATCGATTGGGCAGCTCTAGAAGCTGAAGACAAGGCACGAGTACCAGGTACCGGTCTTGGAGATAAATGTAAAGAATTACCAGAATTATTGATTCAAGTTTTACCCAGATTATTGACAACTAGAAAAGAAGACTGGGATGCAATCTCAGCCTGTAAACAGAAGCAAGACGAAGATATTAGTGATTTTTATTCTAGATTTGAAAAATGTTTTAGTATTAACAGTGGTCTCAAGACAAGTAGTGAGTCATACCCTCACCTTTTCGTTACTAAATTAGTCGAGAATTCAAGTCCACAAATTAAAAATCGAGTTTTGAAAGTCGAAAGCACCTGGCAAGCAAATACTCCGTCCCAGATGCTCCAGATGCTCCATTATCACCAGAATAGAATCAGGGAAGAGCAAGAACACGAGAGAAAACGTATGAAAGACACGAAAATGAAAGTGCTAGTTGCACAATCTGTTCCTCAAGACAGTCAGAAGAGGGGTCCAAATCAAGCCAGTCATCCTGCAGCTCCCGTTAAAGGGAACTGCAATTATTGTAAACAGCCAGGTCATTTTATAAACGAGTGTGCAGTTCTGAAACATAACATAGCTACTGGTAAGACTAAAGAAAGACCACGTCCGCCTAGACAAGAACAAGTTTCACAGACTCCTCAGTCACAGAATGCACAACAGACAGTTACAGTACCGCAGCCTATTGCTGCAACACAGCATGTCACATCACAGATGTACCAGTATGCACAGTCCGAGTATCCAGAGTATCAGCCATATTCATGAAACAGCCTAGAGAGGGAGGTAGGCTTGCCTCTCATCGAGATACCTGTAGATCAAGAAGGTCCCTATGTTCACAGTCAAGTATTAGGGAAAGACAGAAAGTTTTTGATCGATACAGGGGCAAGTAGGACCACAATCAGTCATGCCGAAGTTCCAGGGGCTCCGCTCTCAGGCTCAAGAAATGTTTCCCTTGGATTTTCAGGAAAACCCATTATAAATGAGATCTCAAAGCCAGTTACTCTAGAAGTAGGTCCATTGTCCCGTACTACTGATCTGTTACTTACTAAGTCATGTCCAGAAAATCTGTTAGGCATTAAGACACTGAAAGAGTTAGGTGCAGTTATTTGCTGTTCCCCAGAGGGAATACGTCTGTTCCTACGTGACTTTAAGGGTCACTATGTATTACGAGATTTTGATTCAAGATTGTCTAATGTTCCACAACATTTATGGGCGCAAGGTCCAACTGATGTAGGTTACATGCAAATCACACCCTATCGTGTGACTCTCAAGCCAGGTGTAGTGTTACCCCGAATCAGACAGTACAGATTGCCCCCTGAGGCTGTAGCAGCCTTATCCAAAATTATTGACGAACTCATCGCTCAAGGAGTAGTTGTAGAAACTGACTCCAATATATGTAATTCTCCGATCATTCCAGTCATGAAACGTACTGATCCAAATGCACCCCCAGTATATCGATTAGTGATTGATTTACGAGAGCTTAATAAATGTATTATTCCTCAGTACCCAGTAGTCCCAGATATCTCTTCCCTATTAACAGCCATTGATTCTGAAGCCACGTTCTTCACTGTCATAGACCTCAAGAATGCATTTTTTAGTGTTCCAATTCATCCAGACAGCCAGTTTCTTTTCGGATTTTGTTTAAATGGAAGGAGCTATATGTTCACACGCGCTCCTCAAGGTTTCACAGAAAGCCCTAGTATTTACAGTCAAGCACTTAAGAGACAACTAGACAACATTCACATGCCAACTGACACTGCCCTGCTCCAGTATGTCGATGATCTACTGATCACAGCCCGTTCTGAACGTGCTTGCGAGCGAGCATCACTTACAGTCTTGTATTTTCTAGCCGAGATGGGGCACAAGGTGTCCCCTTCGAAGCTTCAATTCTGTGTCCAGCAAGTGGTATACTTAGGACACTTGCTGTCCAAGAGGGGTAGGCAGTTGACACCAGACCGTATCCAGTTAATAGCGAGTCTTCCCCAGCCCAGAACCCAGAAGGAGGTACGTGCTTTTATCGGCCTTACTTCTTATTGTAGACAATGGATTCCCCAGTATGCATTTCTAGCCAAGCCACTGATACAGTTAACGACACAGGAGGCAGCCGTATAGACTGTCCTCCCTTGGACATCTGAACATACACTTAGTTTCAACGAGTTAAAGAAAGCCCTATGTCAAGCTCCAGTTCTAGCTACACCGAACTACAGTAAGCCTTTTACACTTTTCGTTACTGAACGTGAAGGTACAGCATTATCTGTTCTTACACAAGATCAAGCAGGACAATACAAGCCCTGTGCTTACTTTTCGAGCACACTAGATCCAGTCGCCCAGGCGTTGCCTGCGTGCCTTAAGTCAGTTGCAGCCACAGCACTAGCTATCAGACAAAGTGGTTCCATAGTTTTAGGACACTCCCTGACAGTACAAGTCCCACATTCAGTAGAAGTTCTTTTAAACCGAACACAAACTCAGCACTTGACAATTGCACGTTTAACAGGTTATGAATTGACACTGTTCCAGCCACACATAGAAATTAGACGCTGCAACGTCCTGAATCCTGCTACACTGTTACCATCAGTCAGTTTGAACCCTGACCCACATGACTGTGTGGAAGTAGTTAACATTACGACAAAGCCAAGACAAGACCTGACAGACATTCCGTTACCAGATCCTGACCTGACACTTTATATGGATGGTTCATGTATGAGAACTAGTACAGGAGAACTAGTCGCCGCGTATGCAGTGACTACTGACACCGAAGTTATTGAAACACACCGTATTGATACCCTGTCCGCTCAAGCAGCAGAGCTAGTTGCTCTGACACAAGCCTGTATACACGCCAAGAACCTGAAAGTTAATGTTTACACAGATTCACGTTACGCATTTGGAGTTGTACACGACTTCGGAGTGCTCTGGCAGGAGAGAGGTTTCATGACTTCTCATGGAACCAAGATTCAGCATGGTCTCCTTATTCAAGCCCTGTTAGATGCCATACATTTACCGACATCCATTGCTATCATGAAATGCAAAGCACATACGAAAGTTACTGACATTATTTCTCAAGGTAACGATCTAGCAGACCGCACAGCCAAGCTTACAGCACAGACTCTAGACATTCCAGTTAATCAGACACATACTCCAGATCCGACTACATGCATGACAGTTAAGGACCCTACACAAGATGTCATAGATATCCAGTTACATGCTACTCCCGAGGAAATCAAGAAATGGTCCGAACAAGGAGGGGTCCAGACAGATCAAGGATGGTTAACGAAGGGTAGAGCCACATGGTTTCTCCCCGACTCTATGGTTCAAGTCATTATCAATACCGCACATAGTCCAGCACATTTAGGAGAAAAAGCTATGTTAGACAGTATCCAGAACATTTGGTTCAACAAGCATTTACGAGCTGCAGCCAAGCAGAAAGTCCGTACCTGTATGATATGTTGTCAGTTTAATCCAGGTAAAAGTGTCCGGGTGGAACAAGGTGGTTTCCAGCCCCCTGACCACCCTTTTGAGGTCCTCCAGATGGATTATATTCAAATGGAGCGATGTCGAGGTTTCAAGTATGTCCTTGTAGTAGTATGCGCTTTGTCCAGGTGGACAGAAGCATATCCAGTCCCAGATTACACAGCCGCGACCACTGCCAAACAGTTGGTTCGTGAATTCTTCCCTCGATATGGACTCCCTAGAGTCGTATATTCTGATAACGGTCAGCCATTCTCCTCAGAGTTAATGAAGCATGTTTCCCTGTTGTTAGGGTACCAGTGGAAGTTCCATTGTGTACGCCATCCTGAAGCAGCCGGTCTAGTAGAGAGACATAATCAGACCCTGAAAATCCGTATTGCAAAAGTCTGTAAAGAAAAAGGTGTGGACTGGCTAGTAGCTCTGCCAGTTGCTCTATTTTATATGCGCATGGTCGCACATTCCAGATCAGGTCTGTCCCCGTATGAGGTCGTATTCGGCCGCCCCCCTAACATGTGGGGTACTCCTAGACCCCGAAGTATTACCGATGTTTCATGTAATATGTTGACAGATTACCTAGCTTCCTTGATGTCTGCCCTCAACTCATGTCGTTCACAGGTTGCTGCCGCCTTTCCAGACAATACCGAGGTGGCACCGCATGAAATCGTTCCAGGTTCCCTTGTGATGGTCCGGAATTTTGACAGATCAAGTCCGCTGGAACCTCGTTGGAAGGAGCCACGTCAGGTCCTCTTGACCACCCGTACTGCCGTCAAGCTGGAAGGCAGGAAGGGGTGGGTCCACCTTTCTCATGTAAAACTTTTCAATGGATTAAAACCCGTTTCTAAAAACATTTCCAAGGAGTCCCAGGATTTTAAAGACTGCCAAGACATTGTTTTAAAGGACTGTCCCGCAAAAGACATTGTTACAACCCCTTCCCTGTTAGAGAAAACTCCGCAACAGGAGTATAAGCAAAAACTACGGTCTAGTAAGTCAGTCAGTTTGATTGTATAAGTCCTCCCCTAGGTGAAACGGTTAGATTGTTTCTGACATGTATAAAATAGACCCCCATAGTGAGAGAGTCAGTCAAAACTCAATTAAATGTATCGTTTTTCTAAGTTTCATATTATTCATCAGCATAATGATTTCCTGCACTAGCTACGCACTTTTCCTGTATTTCTCAGTTCCTCATGTAAATAAGTCTGCTAATGCTACAGTAGAGCACACGTTTAGTGATCTGCCTCCTCACGAATATTCTTACCGCCTCGCTATGCGTAACAACACATTTATCCGTATGTTACATTACTCACACCAGACCAGCAATGCCACTAATTGTTGGGTGTGTGGTCGACTCCCCCCTTTCCAGACACCGAAGGGAGTTCTGCCACTTTTTCCTTATCCATTCTCACATAATGGTTCGTGTGGAGCATGGTCCACGTTAACGTCATCCGCAACAGATATGTCTTTTCTTAACAGCACATGTTTCCCAGACAAGCAAGGTTTCCCCCACAGAACCGGGTTAGATCTAGAAAATGAAGTGTATAATTTAGGTAATTATTCGTCGAATTTCATGGTCCTGAATGTTCAGTCTGATACTACTCCAGACTCACCTGCTATTTCAGTACTACCAGTCAAAGGCGAATTATGTGTCCGAAATAAGGGTTCTGTACATGTAGGACATAGTGAATGTACTACTGTTATCAAGTATAGTGACAGTGGGAAATCTATTTTCAAAGCCTCACGTCATTCTTATTTTGTTTGTGGTCAAACTGCATATGTTCGTCTGCCCCTCGATTGGGAGGGAACCTGTTACATTGCCTTCCTACTGCCGCCTGTTTTTCTAGCCCCACCTGACTACCATAGGAATTCCTTCCTAGTACATACTAGACACAAGAGAAATCTCCCGATTGTCGATTATACTGAAACTGCCGCAGAGCAATTCATTGATATAGATAAAGGTGTTTTCCCTTATTTAGGCACAGTTGTAAATAGTAAGCTAATTCGTAGGTTAACAAGAACCCTTGAAGCAGTAGTAGATGAGACTGCCTCCGCTCTAGGTAACTTAACTGAAGAGCAATCCTTTATGAGAATTGTCGTTTTACAGAATCGTCTCGTCCTTGACGTCATACTGGCCGATAGGGGCGGGGCCTGTAGAGTCCTCGGATCTAGTTGTTGCATTTTCATTCCAAATAACGCGCCGTCTGTTTATTCAGCTATAACCAGACTCCATAAAATTGCCCATCTGTTACATCAAGATCCAGGCACCTGGACATGGTCCGGTTGGTTCTGGAATATAATTTCCGCATGGGGATGGAAATTCCTGTCCTTTCTAAGTATTGCAGTAGCGATCATATTTAGCTGCTGCCTCTGTATACAATGTGGCCCTGCGATTTGCAGCATGTGTGCTACCTCTTGTATTCCTAGTCCCAAGCCCCGTTCTAAGTCCCGTTCCAAGATAATTCGAGACGAGCAAATGGTACTGTATGAAATGATAGATGGTATCATGAATATTGATGTTTCCTGATGGAAACGTAGTGACAAGGAGGGAATGTGGAAAAGTAAATTTTGCCATGTTCTGTGTCCCTACGCCTCATCCATCATATGTTATGTGTGCATGACCAATATGCATATGTTATTCCCCATGTCCGATTAATGACGCAATTACAGTTGTGTCCACCTTTAGTATGCTAGTTTCCAGTCCTCGTGAATACTACGAATATCAGGCCTATGTAAAGTTACGTTGCCACGTTTCTCAGTGTGCACGTTATTCCATTATAAAGTCCCCGTTTCCAGGCCTCAAAAGGGCCCGGACCACAGATTCAGCTCCTGTCTCCTGAAGTCTCGCTGAGGAGCGATACAGCCCCCACCTGTATCCTCGACCCTTCACTTACTTCCTGCCTCGCAGTGCCCGGTGCAGCCTGGCTCTGCCTCTGAGTCTGCCAAAAGTATGTTATAGTTCCAGTTATCAGTTCAGTCCTCCTTCTCTGCATTCCTAAGCTACTGAACTGCATCAATAGTTTCCGTCATTGTCTAGCCTTCTCGTCTCCATGTTAGAGAAATACTGTATTTACTGGTCATTTAATATTCTTCATCACGTACTACATGTAGAATAATGCATGGTCCAGTCTTAGAATCAAGTTAGCCTTTCCCCTCCTGACTTCTAGTTTATATCAACATGTTCCCTAAACATCAGATACCAGATAGGGTTTAGGTACATGTCGCTCCGACCCTCCAGACTTTAGTCTCTGCTCCTAGCACAGAGTTCATAGCCCCCAGCTTCTCCTAGTAATACGTCATTGCCAGTTTGCGTGCACCACCAGGTTAGAGGTCCCGGCTCCTTAGGTAGCCCCCTCCAATGTTTCCGCCCCATTCATGACATATTCTGTTACGTTTGCACCACATGTCTATGTATACGCCCAGTTACACCTACTTTTACTGTTATCTTTCGCGACTGCTACGCGTCACGCCTTCTGCTCCACCCACTGCTATGCCTACTGCAATGTAATGCTATGTGTTTGCGCTATGTATATAAGTTCATGTATTGTTATTAAAAGCTAGCGCGCTCATCCCAGACCCGGCCCCAGCAGCTGCTGGGTCATCCTATGCAGGTTGTCCTGATCCTGTCCTTATGCTGTAATAAACCTGCAGAAACTCCTACTACCTCGAATCTTGACTCTTATTTATTGAGCTATCTGTTATGCTATATGCCTAGTCAAAAATAGGGTATTATTTATTTATTTACCACAGGGGAAAGGATGCTGCTTATAGCCCCTACCATGGCCACGGAAGGAGGGGAAGCCGGAATGTGGCTGTAGTGGGGCATTGGTGAGCCCCAACAACTTAGCAGTGGCCTATTATCATAAAAACACTCAAGCATCGAATCTGCATTGTTGACAAAAAGGTGAGAGCTGTTAAAGGGTATGTCCATAAGGGATGCGTTGATATCCTCCAAAAACCCATCCGTTATCAGCCAGGCAGGACGTTGAAGCACCACCATGGAAGCAACGGCTCTGCCAGCGAGTCGGTCGTATCCAATTTGCATCCGATCGTGAACTTCACTCTTCCTCCAGTCAGCAATTGTTTGGGATGGTATGGCTCGGTCCATCTCTGAGACCATGGAGTGCATTTGCACAGCGGACTCCCCTACAATATGTCAATATCGGTCCAATAATCATGTGGTGTTCACTGACTGCAGTGCAAGGCTGGTGAAAGAGAAAATCCCCTTTCCAAAGTTGTCCAGCCTCTTGATTCCCTATCTGGGGGTGTGGTAGGGAATGCGGCGGGATTAATGTTGGTGGTGGAGGCTCTTAGGGGTGAGATGCATTATGAGGAAGGCTGGGTCTCCTGGCGTGGGGGCATGGCAGCAGGAGATGGTCCTAATCACAGGAGTGCCTGTGCAGGGTTTGGCCCAGGCCCTGAGCAGGACATCAGTGAGGGCTTTATTGAAGGGGAGTAGAGGTTCTGAGGATAGTTGCGATAGTTACATACTATTTACAGGACAAAGACAAAAAGTTCAAATTGTACATCAACATATATCATACTCCACATAATACAATAAATAAAAAGTTGGGACGTGGAGTTGATGATTAAAAACAGGCAGTTGTCGACGTTTTGACCCAATGGGGTGCGCAGGTTTTTTTACTATCCTTGCAACGGGGTCTTCATCAGGACAGGAGAGCGGCAACCCCAAAAGCAGGTACAATTCCAACCGGAGCAACATGGGGAACGAGTAACCCGCAACAAAACTTACAGATGGTAGATGCATCAGATGGGCAATTCCAAATGAAATTACTGGGAGGAGCACCACCAATGTCTAGCAGTCCGGTTGTTAACATATCTAAACAAGTTCTGAGTGAGAATGAAATGAAAGTACTGGGAAAAGGGTTATCTTATGTCCCCACAAACAATCCAGATAACTTTACCATCCGTGCAGAACTCTTTCAGTTATTTCGCAAGATTAGGTTGAAGTATTTCTTCCGGAATTCACAACCAAGGACTCAACCATCACTAACGGGCTTACGACCTCCATCTACGTTCGTCCCCTACAATAGCACTATGTCCCACAAGATTCTGGCATATGAAGAGGTGGTTTGGCGTGATGTTCAACAACTCCTGGATACCAAATCGTTCATCCGGTACAACACGAGCAAGAAAGAAAAGATGGCACTGCAGACACTCGCCCGTAACAACCAAGTGGTGATTAAACCCGCGGACAAAGGGGGAGCAATCGTTGTCCAGGACGTATCCTCCTATGAATCTGAAATTTTCCGTCAACTGAACGACGGAGTAAGCTATCAACAATTGCGATCTGATCCATCTAAAGCCATTGCCCTCGAAATCCTAGAAATAACACAAGCCGGGCTTGACCAGGGTTTCTTATCTGAAACCGAATTTCAATTTTTGAATCAAAAACACCCCCGACTTGCAACAATCTACACCCTCCCCAAGATTCATAAGAGTATGGTGAACCCACCGGGTCGACCGATTGTGTCTGGGTGTGGCTCCATTCTTGAGCCCCTAGGCAAATATATTGACTTCTTTCTGAAACCATTGGCCGAATCAACTCCGGCTTATTTGCGTGACACCATGCACACGATCAATATCGTTGAGAATGCAGCCTTTGACCCAGAACACCAAAGACTGGCTACATGTGATGTGGTATCGCTCTATACATGCATCCCACAACAAGAAGCACTGACCGTCATAACACGCTGTCTACAACACCGACCGGCGCCGGTGCAAGTACCCACGGAGTTCATCGTGGCCTTACTTCGGATAGCCATGACCAAAAACTTTTTTCTTTTCAGAAACAAATTCTATATTCAAACGTCCGGAGTAGCAATGGGGGCTCCCTTTGCTCCAGATGTGGCCATTTTATACATGGCGGCATTTGAGGAGGACACGGTACTCAATCAAGTTAATCCATTCAGAGACCAGATTGGTCTCTGGATGCGATACATTGATGATATCTTTTTAATTTGGAACGGCGACTCGGAAGAACTAATGTCCTTTTTCGCCTGGCTGAACCTCCAATCTGACTTTCTCAAGTTCACCTTTCAATCTGATAATCACACGATAAACTTTCTTGACCTTACCATCTATGAGAACTCAGGAATCTTACTAACGACACTCTATCGGAAACCTGCAGAGAGGAACTCACTGTTACATTACGATAGCCATCACCCAAGAGCTCTGCGGGACAACTTGCCTTTTGGGCAATTCTTACGAATCCGTAGGAATTGTTCCAATAAAGACCATTATCTCACGGAATCAGAGGAACTTATAAATCGACTACTACAGAGAGGTTACCCCAGACGGTTAGTAAAGAAATCCAGGAAAAGAGCATGGTTTTACCCACGCGAGGAATTACTGTCCCCAAAGGCCAACAAGAACCCCCAGGAAACCAGGATCGTGTGCGTCACCACATTCAACACCAAAAGTAACCGAATCAAACGTATAGTCAATCGCCATTGGGAATTGATATCGGAAGATATTGACCAACCTGCCACACCCCTACACGCTTTCAAAAAAGCCAAAAGCGTTAAAGACTTCGTGGTACGATCTCTTTTAGCGACCCCGGAAGACCCAACCATCACCACTCTATGGAACTTGCCCCCGGTGATCGGCCACTCCAAATGTGGGAACTGTAAAGCTTGTGATACCACCATCCAAGTAAAGGAATTCCAACATCGTCACCGAACAATCCAGTTGAAGACACACACCAATTGTAACTCCTCAAACGTCATCTATGCGATATTATGCCCATGCCAACTGATATACATAGGCCAAACGCAACAAAAAATCAAAGTACGAATCCTTCAGCACATGAGCAGAATTAGATGCGAGGTACAGGGAGCACCCCTAGTCGAACACTTTACAACGGCATCCCACCCCCCTGAAAGTCTCAGATGGGTAGTAATTGAAAAAGCTCTCCTGGGACCCGGGGCGGGAATATCTCTAGTATCCTAAATACACGGGAGCTAAAATGGATGTTTTTCTTTAACTCTATTGATACAGGCCTCAATGAGCATGACAGCTCTTTTTCACAGTTGGCCACTCTACCTTGATTGTATATCGAGTCTACAATGTACCATTTTGGCCTTTACCCTTGTGTGAGAGGTACGCCATACTGAATTTGTAATTATGCCAATGTGTATACGAGCTGACCTCTGCTTTACCCTCGGGCAGACTATGTTTTACTTTTTGGCCTTTACCCTCGTGTGAGAGGTACGCCATCGGAATACATACTGCTCCGTCAATACCGTATGAGGTATCTGATTATGGCAAGCATACTGGCAAGCATACGACTGATGATTAATATTGTCTTCTTTAAAATGGTAATGTTGGTAACCAAGGCAACTGCCCTAAACTAACTTAGTCTTTCGTCGCGCTTTGCACATACGAGGTATCTGAGTATGGCAAGCATGAAAAAAGCACCAATGACTGACGATTATAATTGTCTGCTCTATAGTAATGATGATGTTGATAACGGAGGCAAATGATTACAAATAACTTAGTCTTTCGTCTCCCCTAACATGGGTTTCCGCACTCGGCAATTGTGTCCTCCACACCGATGATCAATTATAATTGTTCAAAATATTAATCATTATGTTGGCAACCCAGGCTACTGACCACATACAACTTAGTCTTTTTTCTACCTTTACACGGGTGCTGCTTACCACGTGACTTCGTACCCATGGCAACAAAATGAATCCGGAACCGAGGCTCGCCATTGCGAAGTCGTGCGGTATTCAGCGCCAGATTCATTCGGCAATTGGTAAGTTATGTACTGCCAACAGTGACGGTAATTCTCTGTAGCCGCAAGTTAAGCCAGTGAAGCCGCTAATGGTTTTTTCTGTCCCGCTCAGATAAACTAGATTCCACTGCCTGTCCGGTGAACTATTGTATTTCCGAGATCTCCGGCCAATCTGTGTGGAGTGATCGCAGTGACGGGGTAAGTCCTTACTCCGCCTGCATGCGTTCACGCTGATAAATATGTAATAAGGGCGTATTATCGTAATGCTCTCCTAACTACACAAATGAGTCCCATTCCAGACTTAGTGTCGGTATTCTCTTTCAGACACATCGAAAGGTTTCCTCCAGCCACAATTATCCCTGAACGGACACCATTAAGGTAATGACAGATAACCCTCTGTGAACCTTGTCAGGAATCTCCTGCAAAGTGTACCACCGCGAGGCTGTCCTCGGCCGCTCTCGCTATTTTTCCCTAAAATAACCATGTGTATCTACTGACTATGACTTTGGTGTTGATTAATTCTACCCCCAAAATAACAGTGTGATTAAATGTCCAATATACTAAACACCATTTTTGATTATAATCCTATTCCCTTTATCTCTGATCCACGTATGGGTTGGTGTGTTTGCTCTTTGTCAAAATAATGGAAATAATCTCCGTAACTCTCAGTTCTAAAATAACACTCCCATTTGTATATACTAAATAGGTGGTCTGCCCCGCTCTCCTGTCCTGATGAAGACCCCGTTGCAAGGATAGTAAAAAAACCTGCGCATCCCAGTGGGTCGAAACGTCGACAACTGCCTGTTTTTAATCATTAACTCCACGTCCCAACTTTTCATTTATTGTATTATGTGGAGTATGATATATGTTGATGTACAATTTGAACTTTTTGTCTTTGTCGTGTACATAGTATGTAACTTTTGTACCTATTTGGTTTTGATTATTGATTATTCTGTCACCTGAATTCCTTCCCTACCACATTATCCTCACAAAATCACGCACACCCTTCCCCTCCCAGGGGCATTGCTCCACCACCGGTTGATTGTTTAAATATCGAATATAATGAATACACATCCCCATTGTGATTAAAACAATGAGGTTGGATTTACTGTCTATGTGACTTTATTTATCAATTTTTACTCTGTGTTCCTACTCACATTGGGACCCCTTCCTCTAAGTACATAGCTAACCCAGGTCCCAGTGACTTTATTTGGGTAAAACCCCCTCAAGTGTACACCATTGTATAGCACAGTATGGTATGGCCTGTCATTGTATAGCATAGTATGGTATGGCCTGTCATTGTATAGCACAGTATGGTATGATCTGTCATTGTATAGCACAGTATGGTATGGCCTGTCATTGTATAGCACAGTATGGTATGGCCTGTCACTGTATAGCATAGTATGGTATGGTCTGTCATTGTATAGCATAGTATGGTATGGTCTGTCATTGTATAGCACAGTATGGTATGGTCTGTCATTGTATAGCACAGTATGGTATGGCCTGTCATTGTATAGCATAGTATGGTATGGCCTGTCATTGTATAGCATAGTATGGTATGGTCTGTCATTGTATAGCACAGTATGGTATGGTCTGTCATTGTATAGTATGGAAAGGAATAGCCTGTCATTGTATAGCACAGTATGGTATGGCCTGTCATTGTATAGCATAGTATGGTATGGTCTGTCATTGTATAGCACAGTATGGTATGGTCTGTCATTGTATAGCACAGTATGGTATGGCCTGTCATTGTATAGCATAGTATGGTATGGCCTGTCATTGTATAGCATAGTATGGTATGGCCTGTCATTGTATAGCATAGTATGGTATGGCCTGTCATTGTATAGCATAGTATGGTATGGTCTGTCATTGTATAGCATAGTATGGTATGGCCTGTCATTGTATAGCATAGTATGGTATGGCCTGTCATTGTATAGCATAGTATGGTATGGCCTGTCATTGTATAGCATAGTATGGTATGGCCTGTCATTGTATAGCACAGTATGGTATGGTCTGTCATTGTATAGCATAGTATGGAATAGCCTGTCATTGTATAGCATAGTATGGAATGGCCTGTCATTGTATAGCATAGTATGGTATGGCCTGTCATTGTATTGTGGTTCTGAAATTCTGGACCCTACTGTTATCACGATATCTAGATCCAATACCCGTGCCACAAAATATCAATATCCCATGACAAATTTGGTATCAACAGACCGGTAATGATTAGGACATCATTCCTATGCATTTGCGTCATGATCGAGGGATGCCAACACCATTAAACCGTAGTTTCCGTCCCGAACCCTTAGACTCCATTTTGTAAACGGCATCCATCTTGTGTCTTGCCCTCATGATAAGTCAATTGAGTAAGGTCGAGCCTGGTCTAAAAGGACACGTCCACCTCTCCCTGACTCCCCCCTGACCTGTCCCAACTGACTCCATTGCCTCCAGCCAAACCTGTTTGGGCAGCTCCTCGCCCAGTGGCCGAATACGATAGCATCAATGCATAACATACCACAAACCATTCACTACGTACAAATCATGTTTTCTACACACACACGCACCTGTCCACGTTCCTTGTTTATGGCCAGTTTTATGACTAGGAGGTGCCCTTCTTTATTAGCGTTTCATCGATATCTGATGGGAGTTCCGGGCCTGGCTGGGTAATCTATCACAAACTGGACATCTAAAATGTGGGCTTGCTTACATGACTTCGCTCTTTGTATTATTGTAGAAATATGTTTACAGCCACATCATAAACTCAAGAATTCTTGCTTGCAGCTATTATTTCTGTATATAAGGAGAAGGCTGGTTCTGTAAAAACGAACAGTCTCCTGAGAACACACGATCCGCGTTGTCGTGCTTCTAGGACACATGTTACTTGGTAGCTGCCAATAAAACTTGATCTCTGACTGCGACTAGAAGACTCCGTGTTTCTGTGGTCCGGAACAAGGGAGAACTCAGAGGTCTTCGGGTGTTATCCCCTGGCACCAACGGGTTCCTAAAAACCCGTTACCTCAGTTGGCGCCCAACTCGGGGCGGTATCAAGCGGCGACGGTCCAAGCCAGATGTTCGTGAGGAGCTTTGTGTGAAAATTCCAGAGGACGGCCCGCCACTTCAGCGACCCCTGTATGTCGACGTGGTTCCGAAGGTCTTTGCTGCGAGGTTCCCCTCGTCCCGACGGCTACGAAGGACTGCTGCCCTGACTATCGCCTTGTTTTGGACCCAGTGATCCTTGGTAGAGCGACACGATAGACGAGTCTTCTAGCGACGTCACCGATCTTCAAATACTTCAGTTAAGTATAAATGGAGCGTCTCCCAGTCCTTAGTTTGATCCTTAGTTTTTGGTATCCTTGAGATACGCTTTGATTTGGTACTTGCAAGCCCCAAAGCCGAATGACTCGTGTATTCACGAGAAATATCGTAACAGATAATCCTTTGAAGTTTGAAGCTAGACTAGTGAGCGAAGATGCCTGGTTTTAGCAGACTTGGAAACTTGTTTTGTCTTGGTTGTAGTAAGGACTCCCGATTAGAGGATTCTTGTCCGGTTCCTCCGATTGGAACTCCTACGTATGAGCTCTATGTGAAGCATGGCGTAGGTCCTATCACATATAATGAAGTGTGGATAAAATACACCCGCAAGGATGGTGTTTTAAAATGGCCCCAATATGGTAGTTTTGACTCAGAAATATTAGATAACCTAGAGGTCAAATTGTTCAAGAAAAAAGCCCGGCCGGCGATGTTTGACTCTTTTCGCTTATGGCGCAAAGAAGCCAAACAGAAAGAAATGAAATTAGCAAAAAGGAATAAAAGAGGTATGTCGATGGTACAAGCTGCCGTTGCATACATAGATAACGAGGAAGAGCAGGAAAGCGTACAAATACTTAGGAGCAAGAGACTAGCAGTAGATAAATGTTACCCGATGTTACCAAATAAGGGACAAGGTCAAGAGGAAAGATCCGAGAAAGATCCGTTAATGTCCCACTTATTAAACTCGCCACCGCCGTATGCATTAGACGCTACCGCACCACCAAAGCATTTTACTATACCGCGCCCCGGCGCACGTAACCCAGCTCTTGCACGAACGCCAGCTCCTCTTCAGCTGGTTTCTACTTCTCCGGCGCAGCCTTCTCAAGGGCCGCCATCTTTGCTACATACTCCATCTACTTCTACCACTTTGCCTACAGCTCCAACTGTTCCCTATGATACTACGTCTGCCACTGTTTCAACTTCCTCTGCTATGGCCTCGATTTCTTCTTCGCCTCAGCCTGTCTTTTCTGATGCATTTGCCCCTCCGCAAGCTTCTCCTTCTATTAGACAAAGAGTGACAGGTACCGTCACTGGTCTGCTTTCACCTTTCTTCGGGTCGCCTAAAACGACCCCTAAAACAGAAGATAGACAGTTACGTAGTCAACTGCCTGATTACGAGGAAAGAAAAGTGCTGAATGAACTAGCACGCCAATGGATTGCGGATACTGTTAGATATGATGTTCAGTCTGTTATGGAAGTTTTCCGTCAATGGAATGCACCCACTCAGAGACACGTATTCGAAGAGATGTGTGTATATCTGTACGAAGATTTGGAGACGAATGATCCCAAATGCACAATGAACGAACTATGGCGTACACGCTTTAAGTTCCATGAAGGTATGATTGTAGGTGCAGATGTTGAGAAAGCGATAGAGTTATTGCTCTCTTATAGGAGTAAGGGAAACGTCTCTAGATCATTGCACGAAGACGACGTATCAGGTGGGAAAAGAGCGAGACAGTACCCCATGAGAGAGGTTCCTCCGGTTTGGAAGGAAGGCGATGCGAATGTAGTACCGCCAATTCTGCCTCATTTCCAGCGTGTATGGGTACATGTCCCCTGGAAAAGATCAGAAGTTTTAGCACTCAAGCAGACACTACCTGATCCCCGTAAAAACCCGACTGGGTATTATAAGGAGTTATCGCAGACTGCAAACTCATGCATAATGAATTTAGCAGATGTAGACATGTTGTTTGGGAACGTTGTTCCACATCCTTTATGGAGCAAAATCCGTCATACGGATCATGACCAGGAACTACGTGACTCATGGGCGAACATTACCGCTACAGATGCTAGACAAATTGGTGGTTTTAAACCTGAGCCGTTAATAGCTGAACTTCCTGGTAGGATTATCGCGTACATGAAAACAATAATGCCTGAAGTACGCGTAAACTGGGACAAGCTATCTGCGTGCAAGCAGAAGAAGGATGAGAATGTGTCTGACTTTTTCACGAGATTTGAGGAAACTTTAACCGATCATAGTGGTCAGGATATGGCTACCGAGGGTGGCCAAAGATTGTTTGTAGACAAATTCGTACATAATTTGCTTCCTGAACTGTGTACTAAACTAAAAGATTCAGAGAGTGCTTGGGCTGTCTCTACGTCAGCGCAGATTTTAGCTACAGCCCAGTACTATGAAAATAGGCGCAAAGACAAGCTAGATAAGGTAGACAAAAAGACTAAAGATTTAAAAACTAAGGTTCTTCTCCAGCAGGCCTATCCGCCTCGCATGGCTAGTCAGCCCAATTATCAACAACAACAGCAGTATTCGAGAAACGCGCAAGGAAACGAGTTTTCCCATCAGCGTCTTCCGTATGGCCCAAATCAATGTGCGTATTGCAAGGAAGAGGGTCACTTTAAAGGTAATTGTCCGGCTCTTGCGCGACGTTTAAATGGCGTTTCAGGTGTAAGGGGAAGAGGTGTTCAACATGCCCCTAGAGGTAGGAGCCGTGGAAATTTCACCCAGAATACAACTTCTTTTCCGCCTCAGAATTCGATGAACAGCTTTGACCAACAGAATAATGCATCGTCTAGGTCAGCTCAGTACTATGCTGACGACTATTACACCGAACACGAAAATGAGGGTAATGATTGCTAGGACAGCCATGGACAAAGAGAGGGAGTCGTTTCAGTTCCAGTAGATCAGAATGGACCTTATGTCGAGGTGATTGCCTCAGGAGTGTCAGAGCCATTTCTGCTGGATACTGGTGCTACAAAAAGTTCTATTATGCACTCGAAACTTCCTGGCGCACCTTTGTCTGGCGAAATGAATGTCTCAGTAGGTTTCTCTGGCGCCCCTGTTAGAAACCCGATCTCTAGTCCTATATCCCTTTCTGTTGGCCCATGCGAATTAGAAGCACCCCTCATTCTTACAACAGGTTGCGGTGAAAATTTGTTAGGTTTGGATTTGCTAAAAAGGTTGTATGCGGGGCGTGGCCAAGATGGCGTCGGAGTAGGACGCTTCTGAGAGCCTCTCCGATGCCGACTCCACAAAGCAACGAATAGCGGGGTCCAGGCCGTTCCTTTCGGCGTTGCACGAGCAGCGGAGGTCGCTGGCAGCTTGGGGGTGCCGTCCGGAGCCATCGGAGAGCTGAACGGAGACCGGAGACGGAGTTTGGAGCGGGGACGAGCTGAGGCCTGCGAAGCACCGGCCTCTGGTGTCCAGGGGGCCGGCCACGCCTGGCGCGGCAGCCGGCGTGCAGGAGGAGCACTCACCGCTCGCTGCCGAGCCCCGCCCCCGAGACTTGCCGACCGGCCGGAAGTGAGCCTTGTCCCTAGGTCGGGGACCCGGTGGGTAAAGAGGCTGGCGAGGCGTGACTGGAGCCTCGGAAGGGGCTCGGGAGACGGCGCACCGGTCCGGAGAGGGAGTCCGACACCAGAGAACCTTGGGGCTGCGCGCGCACGTGGAGGAGGCAGCTCCGACTCACTGAAGCCTGACGGTGCGGGACTGAGGAAGAAACGGCTGATGTTGCTGCGGCCCCGACACGGGGAGCCGGCTGAGTCTCACACAATCTGAGGCGGACCAGAAGCGGCCCTATTTGGTACGGGCGGAACAGCGCCCAGAGTAGCTGTGGACCGTGGCCTACTTGGGCCCATTTCTTTGCCCGCCATTGGCCCGGGGGACTCCCTGTTGCCTGGCCTGTAGAGCCCCAATATCGGACTATCGACCCTTGGGAGCAGCGATCTGAGTTCACCCGAGGTGTTTCTGGTATATAACGTTCGAAGTGGATAACCTCGGCGCCATTTTTAGGGGACCTCTCGGTTTAACCGGAACCTGTCTAGCTGCGCTGCTGGGAAGCCTCATAAGGTGCCACTGCATTTGCCTGGGGCCCATAGCGAGGGTCCCCGGTGCGGCGGCTCCCCCCTACCCTGCAGACCACGCTTAATACCTGTTGCATTCCCGTGGTGGTAGTGATTGCTGACGGGGGAAGGCTGTGCCTCTGCACGGATTGCCTGAGGGAGTGTGCTTCACTGCTTGCGGGCTCGGCCCGCCACCGTTGCAGAGACTCCAAGGTGCGGAAGGCCTACCACGCTGCGGGCAGGGGGTTTAGCGGCTGCTTTTGGAGGGTGACGCGGCACTGCTGGCGGGGAGTCCCGAACCCGGGGATCGCTGTCCTGGGCTTCATACTCCCGCCTGCGACTACCTGCGACTTGGTGGGGGGAGTGTGAAGACAACTCGCAGTCATGTCCAACACGCAGCGCAAAGGAGGGAAGACGGTGAAGGAGGTGACCCCCAAGTCATCGCAGCAACCGGCGTCGCCTGGGGCTGGCGGGTCCTCCAGACAGTCAGATGATGAGGCACCTGCAACTAAGGCCTTTATGAAGGAACTTTTCGCAACTATTAAAGAGGACATCTCCGAACTCAGAACTCAGCTGGCATCAGACCTCCGGGAGGTGCGGAGGGATGTGGATGGGATCGGCGAAAGGGTGGCGACGCTGGAGGACCATGATCTTGGTCTGGCAAATGACGTGCACCAGCTTCAACAAGACATCATACGGCTCACGGAGCAGAATTTAGATCTGCAAACCCACGCAGAAGATTTGGAGAACCGCTCCAGGAGGAATAACATTCGCATCAAGGCGGTGCCGTGGGATGGTGAATCGGGGGACCTGCGTGGCTACGTCCTGGCCTTGTTTCTCCAGATCCTGGAAGACGAGGAACTTCGGGACATCCAGATGGACAGAGTGCACAGAGTAGGGCTGCCTAGGAGGGGAGGGGGCCCGCCACCAGATATCCTTGTCTGTATACACGACTTCCAGGTCAAGGAAAGGATTTTGAGGAAAGCTAGGACCATCGCCTCCCTGCAGTTTAGGGGCCATCGCCCCCAGCTTTACCAGGATCTGGCGGCTACCACCTTGCAGAAACGAAGGGACTTCCGGCCAGTCACCGCCTTCCTCCGGGAGCGCGGGGTGTCCTATTCCTGGGGTCATCCCTTCCGGATTATCTTTCGATGGGAGAACAGACTGCGACAGATCAACTCCTTGCGGGAAGCGAGGGATCTCCTGGGCATCGAGGAGGAGGAACCGTCCCGAGAGGCTCGTACCTCACCATTCCGGCGGAGGCGTCGTTCTTCTTCCTGGCACAGGGTGGGCCCGTCCCCTGAGCGACAGCGACCGGATCCAGCAACTAGAGAGCAGGAGAGAGGAGCCGCAGTGGCATCGGTGGCCTCCGCCACCATGACGGATTCCCAGACGGGCTCTGGTGCAGCGTGACCCCGACATCACGGCATGGCGTCGGAGGGGCTCTTGGGCTAAGGTCCCTGGGGTACACTGGTACTTTTGGAGAAGACACCCCGGACCTTGGACCTGGGGGTCGCCAAGTTGACACCCCTGCCCCGTTACCAGTCCAGTAGGGACTTCCTGAGCCTTGACCTGCTGGAACTGAAGACTGCGAGGTTCAGGTTCAGTGCTCTATATTGCATTTTGTTCTTTCTTCTTTCTTGTTTTTTAGGGGGGGGGGGAGAATGGGGCACGAGGGACCAGTGGTGGCAGCTCTGTGTGGTATGTCTGGATTGCCGAGAGTGGGGAGAGATGCGTGTTTTACTGCTTATTCCTGATCTTCTGGTATTGGGGATCCGCTTTGGCCTCCGTTTCACGAGAGAGGATGGTCTGGTGGGTGACAGAAGGGTGTATGGGGAGGTCAGGCGCTTGATGACAGTCTCACCGGTCCTTCATATGTTGTTCTGTGGTTTGGTGGGTATGCAGGTCCAGTACAAGGAGTGCGGCTGTTTGGATGTGTACATGGCGTGGAGTGATTACTTTCCCTATGCCTGTCAGCGTAGGAACTTGGAATGTAAAGGGTCTTAACTCCCCGCAGAAGCGGCAGAAACTCTGGAAGTACATTGTGGATCACCACTTAGACGTGGTTGCCCTTCAGGAGACCCACCTGGCTAGAAGAGATGAGTTGAGGCTTCGTCATAGGCAGTTCCCTCTTATTTACAGGGCGTCTGCGACCACGAAGCATAGAGGGGTGGCCCTACTTTTTCGGGCTTCACTGCATTTTCAGCCCACGGGGATGTCTGCGGACAAAGAAGGCCGGTGGCTCCTGGTGAAGGGGCTGTTGCATGGTCGTCTGTGTACTTTTGCTGTGATGTATGCTCCTAATGCGGGTCAGAATGCCTTCTTACAGGGACTACTGGACAGGATGGGGAACTTCGTGGAGGGTCACCTGTTCTTGCTGGGGGATTTCAATATGGTATGGAACAAGGGATTGGATAGCTCTGGGGGCCGCAGAGCGGACGCGGGAGTCTTCTCAGACGACACTCTACGTCAACTAGGGGACATGGGATTGATTGATAGTTGGCGTTTTCTTCACGCTCAGGCCAGGGATTACACCTTCTTTTCCAGCGTTCACCAATCATACTCCCGCATTGACTACATCTTGACTAGCCAGGCTCTTCAGGGGGACATACAATTAGCTGCCATCTTTCCACTCTCACTCTCGGACCATAGCCTCGTGGTACTGAGTTTACATTGGGCCGCCGGGGGGGACGGTTGGAGGAAGTGGTACTTCCCGGCCGCATTAGTGCGAGATGAGGTGTCTTGTAAAGCTCTACGCGAAGCTCTTAGAGAATTTTTTCTCCTCAATCCACCTACGGACACATCGGTGTATACCACTTGGGACGCGTGCAAGGCTTCTTTAAGGGGCACGTGCCTCGCTCTCAACGCGAACCTGAACAGACTGCGACGGGAAGAGAGAGAGGCTCTTGAGTCCGAGCTGGCCTCTCTAGAACAGGCTCACAAGACGAACCCCTCTAGGGTGACTTTGCGCCCCCTGACGGCGGTACGTGGGAAACTGAGGGCCCATTATAATAACAGGGCGGAGTTTACTATCCTACGTCTCCGAAGCACCTCCTACTCCCAGGGCAATAAAATCGGGCGCCATCTTGCCCGGCAACTTCGGGACAAACGCGAGAAGGATTATATCGGAGGTATTCGCGACCATGCGGGCTCCGTTCAGCATAGAGATGCAGACAAGGCTACCATATTCGGGCGCTTCTATGCTGCGCTTTACTCGAGTGATTCGCTTGATCCGGGGGCCCAATCCAGATTCCTGGAGGGCCTGCCCCTCCCGAAAGTCTCTGGGGCCTGGAACGAGCGGTTGTCCTCCCCCGTCACCCGAGAGGAGGTCTTAGATGCCATCAAGGCCCTGAAGCTGCACAAGGCCCCTGGGCCTGACGGTTACACGGCCCTCTTCTACAAAACATTCGCCTCTGACATTTGCGACTACTTAGTCTCCCTTTTCAACGCAATGGCGAGTGATGGTAAGACCACGGATTCTATGGCCGAAGCTTTAATCACGGTTATCCCCAAGCCTGGGAAGGATCCTACCTCTTGTGCCTCTTACCGCCCGATAGCACTTCTTAATTTGGACGCCAAGCTGTACTCCTCCATTCTGGCGGGTAGATTGCAGGATCTGATGCCTGCCTTGATCCATCCTGATCAATCGGGGTTTATTAAGGGCAGGCAGACTCACAATAACCTGCGTCGCGTCGTCCATCTCATTGAAAAGGCAGAAAGGTTTCGTATTCCGGCGGTGCTGGTTGGGCTCGACGCGGAGAAAGCTTTCGACCGCGTCGACTGGGGCTTTCTACACCAGACGTTGGTAGCCTTCGGATTCTCGGCCGCTTTCATTAGAATGATCGAGGCCAACTATAGTGGCCCTGCCTCTCGGGTGATAATCAACGGCCACAGATCGGCGAGTTTTCGCCATTCCCGAGGGACGCGCCAGGGGTGTCCCCTGTCACCCCTGCTTTTTGCTCTTAGTATAGAGCCGTTAGCTTTGGCAGTACGGGAGGACGAGCGGATTCTAGGACTTCCCTTTACAGGCGAGCAGCATAAGATCTCGCTTTTTGCTGACGACGTCCTGCTGTCCATCCAGGACCCAGCGCTATCATTGCCCCATGTCCACTCGGTGCTCTCTACCTACGAGGAGGTGGCGGGCTTCAAAGTTAATTTCGATAAATCTTACATCCTAAATTTAACCCTGTCGCCAGGGGAGGTGCAGCGGACCCGGCTGCTTACTCCGCTCGCTTGGGCGTCGATGTCCTTGCTATATCTGGGCGTACGATTGACCGCCACAGTGGGTGCTTTGTTCCAAGCTAACTTCCCCTCGATGTTAACTTCCATTAAAACTGAACTGGAGCGTTGGAAACCTAAATTCATCTCGTGGCTAGGCAGGATACACGCCCTTAAAATGGTGCTCCTTCCTAAATTGTTGTACTTGTTTCAGGCCTTACCTATCCCGATAGGATCAGACTACTTCCGCCGCTTGAAGACCGTCATGTTGCGATATGTCTGGCAGGGTGGCAGAGCGCGGCTTCCGTTTTCGGTTCTGCGCCGTCCGGGGCTGGAGGGGGGAGTTGGCTATCCGGACATGCATTTGTACTACAAGGCCGCCCAACTGAGGGTCATCGTGGAGTGGTCTCAGCAGATGTCGGAGAAACATTGGCTCCATATGGATCGGAGTGTAGCGGGACGCTCCATCTGGAATCTGGCCTGGTTACCCAAAGCAGATAGACCCAGAAATGCTTACATCAGCACTCCCACGAGCACGGTGTTAAAAGTCTGGGACACGGTGTGCAGCGACGACCGCTGGACCACATTCCCGTCCCCGTTTACCCCGATTCACTACAACCCGGCCTTTCCCCCGGCTCTGATGGAAGGCCCCTTTGAGGCCTGGAAGGAAGGCGGCTGCAGAGCCCTTACCCATTTGTTCCATGGCGCCGAACCCCTTACCTTCCACAACTGTATGAGGGATTATGGCGTTCCCCCGACGGAACGCTTCAGACACCTTCAGCTCCTGCATTGGGCGACGTCACCGGCGGTAGTGGACGCTGCCACTAGACCCTTGTCGAAATTCGAATCTTTCCTTCTCCGCACATCTGCCATGAAGGGAGCAATCTCGTTCCTGTACAAATTGCTGTTAGACACAACTGTGGCACCGCGGCCGCGATATCAAGATCATTGGGAATCCACACTGGGGAGGGACATCTCTACTAGTGAGTGGCAGGGCTTATGGAGGGACGTGACGGCGCATAATCACTCTACTGACCTCAGGGAGGCACATATGAAACTCGTCTTTGATTGGTACCTATATCCCTCTAAATTGCACCACATATTCCCCACTACTTCAGATAGGTGTTGGCGGGGCTGTGGAATGTTGGGAAACTTTAGCCATATATGGTGGGAGTGCCCTACCATTCAGCCATTCTGGAATGAGATCTTATCCCACATTAAGGACATTTTGGGTTACCCGATCCCGTACACCATGGCTTTTGTTTTATTAGGGCTTAGGGACCCGCTGCTTGAGCACCAGACTAGAGCGGATAAGCGTATTATGTGGTTATGCCTAGGGGCGGCTAAGATGACACTGGCAGCCGCTTGGAAATCCCCGTCTGCTCCCGCTATTTCCTTGTGGCATGCCCGACTGTGGCGTCTGTTGAGCATGGAACGTCTCTCTGATATCTTCCTGGGGTATTTCAAGAATTTTATGTACAACTGGGGCCCGCTTGTGAGGTTTTTGTCCCGAGGCTTGCCCTCGGCAGTATGTCCATCAGCAGTGAGGTCCCTACATCTCTTCCAAATTTGAATTCCTGAAGACCTGATTTGCTTGCGTGCTTGCTGGCGGCCACCACTGGGGGGGGAGGGAGATGTTGGGGAGGGACGAGGGGGGGGGGGTTAGTTGGGGTTATTGCCTTCTGTTTCTTCTCCTGTTGCGATTGGCTCTGCCTAGGGAGGACCTCTAGACTCTGGATGATATCTGGGCTGTCCTTTCTGTCTGAAGATGCGATGTCCACTGTTGACTATCTGTCCTACACGAGAACTGAGCTAAGCAGACAATTCCTTGTTGCCTTATCGGATTATTGCTGGCTTCTTGTGGACTTTGGAGCCTTGTCGCCCTTTTTCTTCAATGATTCAGTCCCTGTCTTTGCTCCCCCTGTGTGGGGCTTTATGGCGTTATGTCGCCTATCTTCCTCTCTTTCTTTCCTGTTCCCCTTTTACTGTTTCCCTCCCCCTTCTATTTCATCTGATATACTGCAAAATAAAAAAAAAATTTTACAAAAAAAAAGGTTGTATGCAACTTTGTACTGTTCTCCCTTGGGAGTACAACTTACTTTAGGTAAGAAAGTCATTTCTCCAATGTATTTGTCAAAGGAAAATATTCCAACTGAATTGTCATCACTTCCTGATATACTTTGGGCTAATGGTTCTAATGATGTAGGTCGTTTGGAGATAGCACCGTATGTCATAACTTTGAAAGCCAACGTTAGGTTGCCACGTATTCCCCAATACAAAATATCTAGCGAATGCGAAAACGCGTTGTTGACGATCGTTTATGATCTGATCGATAAAAATGTCATCGAAGAAACAACAGGTAATGTTTGTAACAGTCCAGTTTTGCCCGTCTTAAAACGTACTGATCCTTCACAACCGCCTGTGTACAGGTTCGTGATCGACCTCAGAGAAGTGAATAAGGTAGTTATCCCACAGTTTCCAGTTGTCCCCGACATTACTGCTTTAATGACAATGGTTCCAGCTTCAGCAGCTTGGTTCTCGGTGATTGACCTGAAGAACGCTTTCTTCAGCATCCCGATTGCTGAGGAGAGTAGAGACATTTTTGGATTCAATTTAGGAGGACGAAGCTTCCGCTTCAAGTGCGCTCCTCAAGGCTACTGCGAAAGCCCATCAATATTCAGTCAGGCCTTGAAAGCACAACTGGACACGATTGTTCTACCAGATGGTTCAACTCTGATTCAGTATGTAGACGATCTGCTGATCGCTGCAGACACTGAAGAGATTTGCAAGAAAGCTACGTTGTCATTATTGCGTCACTTATGTGACATGAAGCACAAAGTCTCTCTTTCCAAACTACAATTTTGCCGACAAGAGGTAACCTACCTAGGTCACATCTTGTCGAAGGAGGGAAGGAGACTGACACCAGAAAGAATACAGGCAATTGCAGAACTGAGTGCCCCAAGGACACAGAGAGAGGTTCGAGCCTTCTTGGGCATCACATCGTACTGTAGACAATGGATACCGAATTTCTCACTACTAGCTAAACCCTTACTGGCACTACTCTGCAAAGACACGCCCAATCCTATGCCCTGGTCTGAAGATTGCCAAACGAGTTTCCACGAGTTGCGTGATGCATTATGTTCGGCTCCTGTGTTGGGAAACCCCAACTACAGTAAGCCTTTTACATTATATGTCCATGAGAAGGAAGGTTGTGCATTATCAGTCTTAACACAACACTTTGGGGACAGACAGCGCCCATGCGCGTATTTTTCGGCAACTCTAGATCCTGTGGCTAAGGCACTACCAAGTAGTCTGAGGGCCACCGCCGCAGCAGCTGTCTGCATTCGACAGTCCGCTGGATTAGCCATGAATAATACTCGTTATGGTTCCGCATGCAGTAGACATCGTGCTAAACAGGACGAAGACACAACATCTTACTAGCGCTCGACTATCCAGTTACGAACTTACACTGTTAGCAAGTCACATCCACATAAAGAGGTGTGATACACTCAACCCCGCTATGCTACTACCCATCTCGACAGAAACAGACGAGATTGATAAACATGACTGCTGCTTTAGGACAGAAGAAGAGACAAAAGGGAGAGTAGACTTACAGGACACTCCCCTTCCTGAATGCAATGATACTTTATGGGTTGATGGTTCATGTTTCAAGTTGCCAAATGGTGATACGACTGTAGCTTATGCCGTAACAACATTACACACCATTATAGAGACCGCGCGCATTTCCCACAATTCTGCACAAGCTGCAGAGCTAATTGCACTTACAAGAGCATGTGTGTTGGCGAAAGGAAAGCGAGTGAATGTGTACACTGACAGCCAATACGCCTTTGGTGTGGCTCACAGTTTTGGTAGATTGTGGCGTGAACGTGGGTTCCTTACGTCACATGGTGCAAAGATACAGCATGGTCAGCTAGTTAATGAACTCCTTGAGTCATTGACCTTGCCACTACAAGTTGCCATTGTGAAATGCAGTGCACACAAAAAGATTCAAGACGATGTTGGCCGCGGGAATGCATTTGCAGACGAGGTTGCGAAAGAGACTGCAAGGAACACAATGAGTCGTATGTATGTTGTAGGTCCCGCTAGATGGATTACTGATGTGGGAATGTGTGAGGACACCATTGAAAGCGTGAAATCTATACAAGCCGAGGCAACTGAGAAAGAGGTGAATGAATGGAGAGAAAGTAAGGGTAGGTTAGACGCGAATGGTTCTTGGGTCGAATTGTCGGAACACCAGCGATGGCTATTACCTAACGCATATGTACTTGCAGTAGTAACAATGGCTCATGGAATTGCGCACATCAGTTCGAGAGGAATATGTAAACTATTGGCCCCAGTATGGCAGAATAGTAATATCCCAAAATATGCAGAGAATGTGGTCAGAAACTGTATGGTGTGTTTGAAGTACAATCCCGGTAGGGGAACCCCAACTCCAGCTGGTCATTTTGCGCCTCCAACGTACCCGTTCGAGGTTTTGCAGCTTGATTTCATACACATGGAGAGGTGCAACAATCTGAAGTATGTGCTCGTTGTTGTTTGCGCTTTTTCAAGGTGGGTGGAAGCATACCCCCTTAAGGACAATACCGCCTTGTCAACTGCCAAAGCCCTTGTTAAAGAGTTCTTCCCTAGATTCGGTATGCCTATAATCGTCTGGAGTGATAATGGAAGCGAATTCGTAGGACGCGTGATGAAGAGAGTGTGTGAGTGTCTAGGCATACACCAAAAGTTCCACTCTGCGAACCACCCCCAATCAGCTGGATTAGTAGAGTGCTACAATCAGGGCACGAGTCGGGGTACAACGTGGGTGGACGGCATCCCCCCACTTATTTCCAAGGGTTTTTCAGGGTGGACGCCGTCCACCCTGCTAAATCAAAAAACCACGTCCACCATTACAAAATGGGAGCGCGGCGCGCAAAAAGTAAACAAAGCATTTCCGGGTGGGCGAGTGGCTGGCTGAATCTGGAAGTTACCAATCACGCCGGTCACCACGCCCCTGCACCTACCAGGTGCACCGTTGCCAGGGTACCCAATAGACGCCAAGATCCGACCTCAATCAATGAATGGGTGGGTCTGCAACTCGGCAGTCCGTCCCGCCCACCTGCAACATGCCCTTTATTTTTCGGGATTTCCTGCAATTAGCTCCTTTGCTTTTTTGGAGCGAGTGACCCCCTTGACTCAGCTGCGACTGTCCTCCTTGCCTGCTGCCTGACCTGCCTCCGCTTCCTGCACCAAACTTCCCGGCCTCGCCTGCTGCCCTCTCCCGGCCTCGCCTGCTGCCCTCTCCCGGCCTCGCCTGCTGCCCCCTCCCGGCCTCGCCTGCTGCCCCCTCCCGGCCTCGCCTGCTGCCCCCTCCCGGCCTCGCCTGCTGCCCCCTCCCGGCCTCGCCTGCTGTCCCCTCCCGGCCTCACCTGCTGCCCTCTCCCGGCCTCTTACAAACCTGTTTACACGGATTTCGGATTTGAATGTAAGTATGATGGTGTGCCCTTGTGTGTTCTTCCTCAGAACAGCGACAGTATCTTTAATTAAGACACAATATTGTAAGCAGCTGGTAACTCTTCTCATGTGTAAATCTGGAACACCTTACATCATTACTTCGTCAAAAAGCTGAACGAAAGGGACAGAGAACAAGAGTGGGATTTGGTTCAGCTACCACCAGTCATTAGCTGTGATTTATTTGTCTTGATTTGTCACTTCTTGGTTGAGCTGCCCAACAATGAATTTCTATTTTGTAGACACTGACATTGTCCGTTTTGCATTTCACTAGGTTTTGAAGATTGAGAATAAAGTAGTCATTTTGTCAATACTGCAAAAGTGACACGATTTGTAGCTAGTAAATTGCAGCAACATGTGTGCCCCTTCATGTTTTTACTTTATAACACAGCAATACTTCGTTTTGTTTAGGAAGTGCTTGCTGTTTTGAGGCATTTGCCTGTGACGGTGCAATCCACTACTCGGCCAAGCATGTTCGTTTATGAAATATCCAGTCTTAAAATGTTGGGTTTACTGCTTTCTTTGTTCACAAAGTAAAGACATCCGCACACAACGAAAATATTGTCCCTTTAGATGTTGCTGTGTGTGCACCTTACGTTCACCATTTATAGTGAAAACGTCATCTGTTTACTCCTTTTATTTCCACTCTTATTTCAACGTACACCTTAATTCTGCAGACTGTCTAATAAGCAAATTGGCCGTACTCCAAGCCCCTGTGCTGGTGTGGTCCAAAATATTAAATTGTGGGATTACTTAACAGGTCAGCTGGAGGCAACACACCAAACGCTTCCTCTAACAAAAGGCAGTCCTGTTGGCTTTGCCAATATTTATTCTATGCCCTTCTTTTTGCGAGCGAAGAGCCTCTTGTTTGTTTATGTGGCTGGCATAGGTCCCATCACACCCCGTTGGGGTCTTTTCATTGGTTTTGGAGGGCGGATGCCAGGCCGCTGCACGTGAGGAAGGTCCCCTTAGATCCCGAGGCCTGCACCCGGTTCCCATGGTGATCCAAAGACGGACCACTTTGGTGTTGGACGCCCTCTTGCAGCTCCAGCAGCAATCATTCACTGTTCTCTAAAGCATCCTCAGCATGACAAATCAAGGCAACTGCCCTGTCTCACTGGAGGCCCCCTCTAGGCATACAGGGGTTGCCAGCTTTCTTATGGGGAAGGCCTTGTCGTCACAGTGGCCCCTTCCTGACATACAGAGTCATTGACTACAGCTTGCACAGAGGCGATGGCCCACACTTTACAGTGACACCATCCTGGCACATTGGGTGACAGCACCTCTATAGGCGAAGGCCTGCACTTATTGGCAGCCCCCTCATTGCACACGGGGCCTCCGACTACAGTGCGCACATGATTGATGGCCCACAATTCACGGTGGCCAGCTCCTGGCAGACGGGGGTCTCCAACTCCATCAAGCACACTAGAATGGCAGACCTAGCTTCCACGGGATTGGGAGGATGGTTGTTACATCTGCAACAGTCCCCACCGAATTGGGTGCCTCACACCTAGCTCACTGGGAGCCACTCACCAGGCTCCCCGCTGGGCCTCACTCTCTCCAGGCACTCTTCTCCTCCTCACGAGGTACTCTGGTCTTAGCAGGCAGGCAGGTTAAACTTCTCCAGTGAGTAGATCTGGAGCTACTGGTAGCTCACCAGCTCCCTATAAGTAGCTCGCCTGTGTACAGCCCAGCCTACTAAATTAAACACTTTTGCTTGGTTGAATTAATAACTACATGCCTAAATTGAAAAGTGTGTATTTGGTCTAAAATTATTGTATTTTCAGAACTCATAAGCTGATGTTTGGAGAAAATTGTTGAATTTCCTAAATATATTTGAAGCTGAAATTTCAGTTATTAAATCATGGAGGATTCGGAAAACATATTACTGATATTATTAACTTGATGCCAGGGGCATTGCAGTTATGTTTTTTTATGCATTACCAATGTAGAGGTATTCCACTTTAACAAAGCCTTTTTCACAATACTGTTCGCAACCCTGCCTGAAAAACTGCTGTTCCCATTGTGGGATTTCTTGCATATGGTAGCCACCGAAGTAATCTTGTCTGATGTAGTTGCAATTGCAACACTAATACTATTTGTAGCTCAGTGTGATTTTTAAACATAAATAGCTCTTATTACAGAAAAGGTTGGAGACCCCTGCTTTAGGCACTCTCTTCCTCCGAGGAGGTTCTGGTCTTCTCAGGCAGAAAAAAAGGCAGGTGCTCTAGGCTCAGGTCAAGTGTTCTTGATTTCCTGAGAAATGGTGCCACACCCAGCAGGAAGAGTGGCAGACATTGGTCCCCAGTTCTGGTTCCAGAAACAAGAAGTGTTGGCAATCTTCCCTCTCCTGATGAGACAGTTCTGTTCATCAAAGAATGGGTCTCAAGGTCCCACCTTTAAACTTTAAATCCAGACACATATTTTATTTAGTGTCCGGCCTTTGAAATTCGTGTTCATGTGTCATCTCCTCTGAAGTGCTCTCCCCTCTGCACTGCTCTTTTTCAAAGGGACAGTGCCACAGCATGAATGGCTCCAGTTCTGAGTGGCCCACAACACAGAGCAAGGGAGAAACCAACAATCGCACCTGGCTGTCAGCTACCACATAAACTGCATTACCGCCTTGGTGCTTTGGATTTGTTGCAACGCTTTCCGTACGGTTTCCTGTGAAATTGTTGCCATAATTCGACTTCGTGCATATACTGAAACTTAGCTTCAATTAAACATCCTTTTTGACGTCCACAACTCTGAACTGTCATTAATGTTCATAAACTTCATGGGTCCTCCTCTTCCTCTTTGGAATCCAGTGCCATATGTGAACAGGTGGTTGATTGCTCATCGTCATGCAGATGATAATCAATCTAGAAAGGTCGATCCTACAGCCCAGCACAATAAAAGATATGCAGACGCATGGTCGTTTTTTAATTGATAGCTTACAATGATATAAGCTGTCTCACATTTTCCATGGCCAGACATCATGTGGCAATATAACATGTCCCATAATGTCTGAAATAACAGATGTACAGAGTATCAGGCTTTAACTGTAAGTGTGCACCTTGCATTTTTTTCTCTCATGGTCACAGTGTATTATACTTGTTAATAAATGTAAATGTCGTGTTTTAGGTAGCGTAATAAATTTTATAGTTTTGATAATCACTATTGTAGTTTCTAGTATGTGCTTTTCTTCGGCTTTTTTCAACACACTAATTCTACTTTTGTTCATGGTCCCATGTTTTAGTATGCCTCACTTACAGCACTTAATGGCTTGACTAATGTAGTTGTACGCCAAACTTCATCCACATTTGGGCTGCTAATTCCTCCATACAGGGACCTTAAGTCACAGGCTTAAGTACCAAGCAGCTTCAATTGTTAAATCTTGCAATATATGCAAAAGATAGATCTGCCTTACATGTGATGTCACTTCCTGTCGTGATGTCACTTCCTGTCGTGATGTCACTTCCTGTGACCACGCCTACCTTGGAGAGTCCCCCCACTTCTTTTTTTAGGACTTGTGCCCTGGCTACAATGGCACGTTAAAGCTCAAATTAGCCAAGATCCAAGCCTGTACAGGCTTTAAATGGCCTGACACCTTGCCTCTAGCACTCTTGTCAACTAGAATGACCGTCCATTCCAGATTAGGACTTAGCCCCCATGAGATAGTGTTTGGCCGCCCAGCCAACGTCTGAGGCGTGCCAAGGCCAAAGAAACTCAGCGAAATAGAGCACCCCGTACTGCTTGACTATTTGTGCGAATTAACAACTAAATTGAGTGTTTTACACCAACAGGTTCACAGTTCCTCTCCGCCAGCCTCTGAAGATCCAGGTCACTCCATCGAACCCGGCACGTGGGTCTTGGTGCGGAATTTCCAGCGCACAAACAACGGACAGCCGAGGTGGACCGGACCGTACCTGGTACTTCTTTCCACGAGATCAGCCGTTCGGGTGGAAGGCAAAAAGAACTGGGTGCACGGGACCCATTGTAAACGGGTCCCTCTGCCCCTCCCGTACGACCGGTGGGTCAATGAAGGACTTGCCGACTCTGAGACAGAATCCATACCTCGCTTCATCCCTTTCAGCGATGCACGTTTGAAAGAAACTGGTACCGAAAAGGAGAGTGATCATATTTTGCAAGGACTTGTGCCACCGTCTATGCAGTTGGACACTACCGAACCTGAGACATTGTTTGAAGACCACACCGTACCTGGGAAACGACGATACAATCTAAAGGTCTAGACAAAGAGACTAATAAAAGGCAAACTAATGTGGATTTCCCTTCCCCTAAGAACTATTTTTGATTTTTCAGCTCTCTCACTCTCAGGGAACTTGCTCATTTTTGATTTTCGAACCGCCATCCGGTTCTGCTGCTAGGGTCGCGGTTGAAGTCTGGGGAGTGCAACTGGGGACGTTTAGGTCAACGGTTCTGGTTGGTCCAAGGGAGTTACCCCGGACTAAACAGAGCGCACTCCCTGGCAGAATCAATCTACCACCGCGGGCAGCAACTAGAGGATGGAGTTTCCTAGGGTAAAGAGACCTACCAGATTCACGAACATTGAAAGACAACTATGCACTGTACTGGCCAAAAGAAGGTTTTTGATAACATGTATTTTAATGTTGTGTAGCATAGCAATGTTCTTGACTTGTTACACTCTATTCGTATTTCAAGTTTCCTTGTTTTCAAATGACACTCGGCCACCACCTCCTCCTGCTATCTCTCCGCACTCCTTTCACCCTCTACCTGAACACGAGTCTGCCAGAAGACTCGAATTTGTAAATAACTCATTCATTCAACTCCTACACCAACACCAGTCCATAATGAACACATCGAACTGGTGGATATGTGGACTCATGCCACACACAACGGATAAGGGTATCCCATACTTCATCCTGCCATTCAGTTATTATGGTTCTCTGTGGGCTTTCCAGACCATGTTCCTATTCGCCCTAGAACAATACCCGACCCGTTCCACTGAGAGCGATTCCAGTAACAAGGCACTAGTGGCAGGGATAAGAGATATGAGTAGGGAGTTCGACACATATCAAACGATCCCCAAAGATGAACTCACTCCATACAGTCGTTGGAACATAACTAAGAATAGGATTTCCCTGAGTAAGGGACAGACAGCAAAGAAATCCCGCCCAGTTTGGATAGTACCCCACCGAGGTCACTTATGTTTACAAGGTATTGGTAGGGATCCCAAAGCACAATTAGGAAAGAGCATATGCACGGAAACATATGTGTTTGCTTCCCGAACCTCCCCTATACTCTTAGCAGCCAAAGGCACGTATTTCGTCTGCCACGACCAAGCCTATACATGGTTGCCCCCTGACTTCTCAGGCACGTGTTTCATCTCATTTCTGCTGCCTCCCACCTACACGGCCAGAGCAGATTACCATCGGACAAGGACAGCTAGAGGTGTCGTGAGTAAAGACGACACCGCGGGTCAGGAATTTGCAGACTTCGCAAAGGGTTTTCTGCCATTTTGGGGGCCAAAGGTAAACAGCAGGAATATTCGCAAGTTATCGAGGATAGTTGAATCCGCCGTGATTACAACGGCCGGAGCCCTTGACAACTTGACAACCGAGCTTCAGTCGGATCGACTTATGACCCTTCAGAACCGAGTTGCCCTAGATATCATACTCGCCGATCGTGGTGGTGTATGCAGAGTGATCCAATCTAGTTGCTGTATTTTCATCCCTGATAATGCACCGACAGTGTACCAGGCCATCTCCAAACTACACGAAATATCTGGTTCCCTTCATGTGGAAAAAGGAGATTGGTCCCTTCTAGGGTGGTTCTGGGGCCTGATCACTGCCTGGGGATGGAAAACACTGATCTTCATTGGGATGATCTTGGCTCTTCTGTTTATGTTCTGCCTGTGTGTACAGTGCGCTCCTGCACTATGTGGCCTCTGTGCTACCCCATGTACAAGGAAGCCTGTGTCAAGGGACGAACTGAGCAACAGAATGATGCTACAGCAGAAGTACCGCAGAAGTACCGCTTTTGCACCGCGACCATGCTCCACTTGAAACACCGTGCATTCCCCAGCAATGGAAACACACGCAGAGAAGAAAGCTTTGCGGAGCATGCTACAATATATTTCATCAAAAATAATGTCCAAAAGGAACACGTTCTTGAAATCCAAACCTGTACTTGTTGACATAGATGGCACGAAGAGGCAGTGTGCAGCAATCTCCAATACAGTGCACACACATTGATTAATAGTATACATGCCACTAGTTTCCATCTCAGATATACCTTTAAATCAAATTGCGTCCTTTAGAGGATAACGCTTCACCATAAGAGTGTCACAGTACCTTGTAAGCAACCACAGGCAGATTAAAACGTACTGCAGAAGAACGTGCAATTTAGATTGAAGAACCATAACCCACATTAATTTCCAGTTTGAATGAACTCCAAGACTCCTCCGCTTATGAAGCATGTACAGGATGGAGCTTTCCGCTGACAAGGACACTGGTGTAGTGCTCAGGATCACACAAACTGTCATTGTAGCAAACATTCCTAAATCTTTATGCCAATGAAGTACACACATGCTAGGCCTGTCCGGTGAAAAGGACACCGGTGGGGCTGGCATGCCTTGTAGTACGAGTTACTTATCTTCAGTAACGATGTATCTGGTAGGGGCGATTCTAGCTGCAGATTCCTTAACGTAGAATTGTCCCCAGGCGTGAGTTTGGACCCGGAAAATAATTTGCCACAGCATCCCAGCGTGCCGGGGGGACAGCATCACGCAGCTCCGCCCATGCGTCGTCCGCGTACGGTCACGTAAGTCCCACTCCAGCACGCCTACGTCAGTTTTCTTCGGAGAACTTTTCCGTGCCTCAACGTGGAGCCACTAGACAAAAACTGTGGGAGTATGGGAACAGTGTGCGAAAGAACAGAAAAAGGAAAAAAAGGAATGGTGATGAACAACACCATAAGGAGCAGTGCCAACACTGCAGTGCCCAAAAGCAGGGAGGGGAGAAAGAACAGAGCACAACCCTGAGTAGCCACCCTACCAGTATGTAGACAGTTCCCCCCTTGAGACAAGGACTCATGCAAAATGTCAGGATAACATGTATCAGTACCACAGCCCCACCCAAGAACAACAAAGGGGCACCAGTTCCAAGACAAACCTGCAAGGCAACCCCAGCACAGAGTGCGACAACCCCCCCTAAAGGGACAAAGGGCAAGGCACGGCCAAATGACCCCAAACCAGGGGTTAGCAGAGGGGCCAGGACCCTTAGGAACAAAGAGGGAGGGAGGGAAGGGACGAGAGGAAAGGCAAGCCTCAATCCTGGAACAACCAGAACAGAGGGGCACAGGAGTACCCCTAGACCCATCCCCCGAGCACCAATAGTGGTGGAAAGGAACAAGAAACAAGACAACCATCTTGTCAAAAGAATAAAGAATGCACTCACAAAAGACATAGCCACCCACCGGGAGGCGAATGCACAAGACGAAGCCAAAGGTCCTTGCAGAACGGGGAAGAAGGGCGGGTCGTCCACAGAATGTTGTTAAAAGCCCTTTCAGTGAGCCAGCAGGAATTAACGGGGGATGGGGCGGGGAGGGATTTAGGGGGATATCACTCTGAAGACAGGCTGGTCTGATTCTCCTTCCCTGTCAGGAAAGACCATAGTTGTGAGGGAAAGAAAGTAACCTCTAATGTGTCTGAAACATGTATGTGCTTGACATGTTCACAGACCAGCAGAAATGACACTAATGTGTCTGAAGCATGTATGTGCTAGACATATTCACAGACCAGCAGAAATGACACTAATGTGTCTAAAGCATATATGTGCTTGACATGTTCACAGACCAGCAGAAATGACACTAATGTGTCTAAAGCATATATGTGCTTGACATGTTCACAGACCAGCAGAAATGAGACTAATGTGTCTGAAGCATGTATGTGCTAGACATATTCACAGACCAGCAGAAATGACACTAATGTGTCTAAAGCATATATGTGCTTGACATGTTCACAGACCAGCAGAAATGAGACTAATGTGTCTGAAGCATGTATGTGCTAGACATATTCACAGACCAGCAGAAATGACACTAATGTGTCTAAAGCATATATGTGCTTGACATGTTCACAGACCAGCAGAAATGAGACTAATGTGTCTGAAGCATGTACATGCTTGACATGTTCACAGACCCGCAGAAATTACACTAATGTGTCTGAAGAGCGACTGTGATCCGAGGAAAAGGAGGGGTCAGCTGAGGGAATTGTGATGTTTCACACTTTGACTGCTAAGGGCTTTCCGCCCTGTCTGATATTTCAGTGTCTTTGGGTTCACTCCTTCATAACTTTAAAAAATATTACACACATCAAATACTCAAACTAGCTTGGGTGGATTTCTTACAGTTCAGCCTTTTCGGCTAGGTAAAACTTTGTCTTCCCAGGAGCATCTTGGCCGGAGTTGCCATCTGGCAAAGTTTCAAAGGTCATTGCTGTGGAGACTCGCAGATCTCGCACAGAGTCCGTTTCAAGCAAGATGGAGTGCAGCAAGGCATAATAGGCCAGATTTCATAAGGTACCATGAAATGGAAAAGAAACAGTTTTAGAACACAGAAAAAATGAATACACTGTATACCATGAACTTCTACTCTATCCCCATTACTTTATAATAAACTATAGCGTTATGGTTTAGGCAGAACAAACAGCTTGGCAGAAGTAGCAATGCAAGCTTCAGGCATGTGAGAAGACAAAGCAGCCATCTTAGTTCTACTGCGCAAGTGCAAAGAGTTTCCCACCAAGACTGCGAGTCCGTCACATCACGTGGGTATGACCGACGCATGCGCAGAAGAAATTCCCGGGTAGCAGCAACCATTTTGAGTAGCAAGCGTATTAGGATTAGAGAACACATAAGCAAGCTTCTCTCGGACACCTGAAACGTCGGACAATGGGTACATTAATAAGACAAACATAGTGATTAGTTGATTACCGTTATTTGAGGTTTATGCATTCAAGCAAGTCGCTTTATGTGCAAATCCTTGCTCCATCAATCCCCTCTTTGATGATATTTTATATCATCACAATTAATGGAACCAGATGCCAACTTTTTCACATTTCACCCATTTCAATCTCTTCAAACTTTCTATTTAGTTTTTTCTCAGTATCTTTATTAGTATGAGAATGTTTCACTCTTTTGTAAATCTGATTATTCAACTCTTCTAATTCAAGTTCTTCAACATTTCTTTTCACTCCTCGCCTATTCACAGAATATTTCTTTTTGTGCTTTCGACATTTGCAGCAAATTATTATTATAAACACTAATAAACTTATTCCCGCTATTGGCATCAGTATTTTGCTCACAAGACTTTTACCTAGGATAGAAAACCAACTACCTACGGCGGAGAGACCATCAGTAAGTCTCATCCAGGCACTGTCAACCTCCAGTGGTTTGAGCTCTTTTTCCAAATTTGTAATGTTTCTCACATACCCTTTAATTTCCACACTTTTGTCCGGTATGTAAGTGCAACAATGTTGCACTTTCAACATTCTGCAGACTTCACCCTCTTTTGCCAATAATGTATCAGGAGCAAGTCGATTTTGTAAAACCATTGATCTAACCGCAACCAATTCGGTATTGACCATCAGGAAACCTCCAGCAGTGTCAGTTGATAACCTATCCACTACTGTTAACAATTTGCAGATTCTGTGTGTATTCAGAGCCACTCCCACTGTAGGTATCAATGCACTAAAGATATCACCTACTATTTCACCAACACTTTCTCTTTTACTGTGTTCTAATTCATTAGTCTTTTCAGTGCTTCCAGTGATTTTCCCCACATGGTATATCTTTGGGAAGACAATACCAAAGTAACAGCTTCCGTACCAATGGTCGGGCAATTTGAAATAAGTCTTGTTCCCACATATATAATAAATTCCAGGAAACATAGGCTCTGACCCATCTTTGAAACCCCAACCCCCAATTACCTTGTAATTGTGTTCGCAGTCACTGGAACCAATGAATATATTGTTATAGTAACTGGTTCTTTCTCTTTGAAGACAAAGTTTACCTTCTTTTCGAAATCCAGCAACATAGCAGCATTAGCCCCACCATGTGAGGCGCTCCCTATGCTTTCAGCCCATTTAGGGTTTTTCTGATTCTTGTCTTTTGCTTTCTTTTGGAAACTTTCTCTTCTTTTCTCTACCATGTTTAGAAACATTTTCTCTTTTTCGTGTAATGAACAGGTCAAGTTATCTTTGTGTGCGTCATCTATATTTATTTTACCTACTGTTAGAAAATGTTCACTCATGTATTTTGCTACATCTCTAGTTGTGTGTACAGGGTACAGGTTTCTTCGTACAGGAAGTTCAGAAAATATCACGTCAAAGTTTGAATAATAATACTTTAATGGTCCTCTTCTATAGAATAAACTAGACAGGATACTACATGAAATTCCATAGGTTAGTGGCAGATGGTGGTATGTCACACCCTCAGCTACCGAGGTAGGCAACTTCATGCAGACATAACAGTCATCTATTTCCATAGCTTCTACATAATGTACTAACAGGTTTGCAAATACATTTAAATGAGTTTTGTTCTTGATTCTGTTATAGTGTAATCCTTCCTCATCTGGTGCTTCTAAATCTACCTTTGTTTTCTTAAGGCTAAGTACTTTCTCTGGTGTATCTGCTCTTTGTGGTGTATTTCTAGTTTGTAATTCTTCTGTGTCTTTCGGCAATTGATTAGTAGGGTACAAGTTTGTGTCTTTACTCATCATAGAAGGAATAGCTATAGTTAGTCCTATCCAAAGTATAAGTACTATTGCTACACTACATAAACATACTTTGCAGCATGTTTTTAAACAACCTTGTCTCGGTCTCACATTCACAGAGGAATCAGACATTTTGACTCAAAAGAAGCTTCAACCCCTCTTTGTTACTAACTTTTGCACAGCCTGCTTACTCGGAGCAACGTTCAGTTTGGTTTCGCTTCTTCGTCAGTCTGGTCAGTAATCAATTCTTCATCACTTTCGTCACTTATTTCCAAGTTTTTAAAGTCTTCCAATACAAGATATGTCTATTCAGGACTCTGATACTTATTTTTCAGTCTTTTTATTCGGGCACTTCATCTCCTAGTTTGCATCACAGATGGACCAGCTTGACTTGAGACCTCGTTCACCTGTTCGGGTTCTTCGTTGATTGTCTTTAGTCGCAGTCTCAGTCTTTTGACACATCTAGGTACTTTGTCTCCTTTCCTGAGTCTTTTAACTGGCACTGTGTCTTGACTTTCTTTAAATGCTCTTTTATTTTCATTCAGTTGTGGCACATCTGTTTCAAGATTGTCTTTTGTGTTTCTCCCTAACTGACTAGGTCCAGGTCTTTCATCAGTTTCTTCTGCCTGGTCACTAAACTGGCCTTGTTCAGGTGTATGCTGATTTTGGCTTTGGTTTGTTTCGTTTTCCTCTTTATGAAAAAAATTGTCTAGTCCTATCTGATCCTGTTCAAGCACTTCGGACTTTTGATTTTCTTCCGCTTGAACATCCGCCCTAATTTCTATCTGTCCCTCTTCTGGCTCGGGAGTTTTTGGTGGAGTGTCAATTACCTGTTCTTTCCCTATCTGGTCCTCCTCAGAATCAGATTTGGTTTGGATTTCGATGATCTGAGTATCTCCCTCTATACCTGTCTCGTCCTCGCTATCCCACTCTCTATCTAAATAGGTTTGTCTTCTTGTTCTTATAGGATCTATAGTAAGGTCGACTATTCGGACCCAATCATCTTGACTGGAGCTCGGTTGTTCTTCTTCAGCTACTTCAGGACCGATATCTTGGGACACCTCAGCTGCACAACCTTCAGCCTCAGTTTCTTCAGGTTCAGTCACTTTCTTCGTATGGCTGGCATGGATCCACCGTGGTACTCCTGCACACTTCACAGCTGTGGTGGTAACCAGAATTACTTGTCGTGACTTTCCCCACCTTGGTGCAAGGCAACTTTTCCGAGTATGTTTCTTTATTACAACCCAATCACCTGGATTCAGGTCATGTGCTGGAGTTGTTGGTCTGGCGACAGCGTCTTCCCCAACCTGGTGAGAGATAGAACGCACTTGGTCAGCCAGTTCTTTGCAGTATTCTAGTACCAAATCATCAGATATGCTTATCAGTTTGTATCCTGGTACCCATGCTTGCCGCATTGCTCTTCCCATCAGTATCTCATGGGGACTTAAGCCTGTGTTCCGGTCTGGAATACTTCTAAGTCCCATCAGCACAAGTGGCAAGGCATCTGGCCATTCAATTTGAGTGGATTCACACATCTTTCCCAATCTTGATTTAATAGTGCCATTCAGTTGTTCTACTACTCCAGAAGCCTTTGGGCGATATGCACAGTGCAGTTTCTGCGTGATTTTGAATGCTTCACAAATCTGTTTTATCACTTCACTATGGAAATGCTTTCCTCTGTCTGATTCAATTGTGACTGGAAAACCGTACCGAGGTATTAATTCCCTAAGTAACAGTTTGGCTACAGTGAGGCTATCATTTCTGCGTGCAGGGTAGGCTTCCACCCATTTTGAAAACAGGCAGACAATGACAAGAATGTACTTCATTCCTCGACAAGGGGGTAACTGAATAAAGTCAAGTTGCAATCGTATGAAAGGGCCCTCTGCCTTTCCAATCTTTCCTGGCAACACTAGAGTTTTCTTTCCTGGGTTAAATTGCTGACAAACCAGACACCTTTGGCAGAGTGCCTCTGTTATGTTTCTGAATCTCGAGTTGAACCATGTCTGTCCGAAGATGCGTATCATAGCATCTCTTCCCAAATGTGTGTCTCCATGTATCAACCTAGCCATAGGAGCAAGCAGACAGTCTGGCAACACAGGTATACCATCAAGGTAAACAATGACACCATCTTCATCCCTTCTCTGACAACCACATTTTCTCCAATCCTCTTTTTCTTTTGCCTCTTCTGCATCCCATAGATCTCTCACTTCCTCCCATGTATTTATTCCTTCTAGCATCATAAGTTGGCAGCTGTTTCCGTTTCCCCCAACCTTTTTATTAATAGCCATTTTGTACTTTGCACAATGTTGGGCTAACTGGTCAGCATACCGATTACCTGCTGTCACTTTGTCATTGCCAGATTTGTGAGCAGCACACTTGACCACAGCCAATTCTTTTGGTAACTGGATTACATCCAGTAAATCCTGTGCATAATTTCCATTTCTGATAGGAGTACCTGAGGAAGTCAGAAACTCCCTTTGCATCCATAATTGGCCAAAGTCATGCACAACGCCATAAACATACTGGCTATCAGTGTATATGGTTATTTTCGAATTCTTCCCAAATTTACGGGCTCTTACCAATGCAACCGATTCAGCTATTTGTGCAGATTTGACTTCATGTAAATAGGATGCTTCCACTGGACCTCCCAAAGTACACACTGAATAAGCAGCGCTTAGGCCTCCCTCCTCATGTCTCATGCATGAGCCATCTACAAACAGCTCATAATCTTCATCAGTTAAGGGCTCTTCTTTTACGTCTGGGCGTGGTTTTGTGCTATACTCGGTCAGATCAATGCAGTCATGTTCAACTTCTCCCTTCACTTCTGCTGAAAGTAAATTTGGTAATAATGTAGCTGGATTCAGAATATTACATCTAGCAATGGTCACGTTTCCTGCACCTACAAGGATTCTCTCTTACTTAGTCAGCCGACTTGGTGTGAGATACTGGGTTTTTGTTCTTGTCAGCAAAATAACAACTGCATGTGGAACATATACAGTAACAGGATGTCCCATAACTATGGATTCACTCTGTTTAAGACTCATGCATCTTGCAGCTACTGCTTTCAGACATCCGGGTAATCCAGCTGCTACTGGGTCCAATGTGGAAGAAAAATATGCCACTGGACGTCTGGTTAAGCCATGAATTTGGGTCAGGACTGAAAGTGCACAATTGTCTCGTGTGTCACAAAACAGTGCAAATTCTTTTGAATAGTCAGGCATTCCTAATGCAGGAGATGTACACAGACAATCTCGTAATTTCACAAAAGCTGACATGCTTTCGTCATCCCACTCCACTGGATCCTTAGCTCCTTTCTTTGTCATTTTTATCAATGGTCTTACTAGGACTACAAATCCCACAATCCACTGCCTACAGTATCCTACAACACCAAGAAACATTCTGATTTCTTTCTGGATATTGGGCAGCTCCATGTTTCATATTATTCTAATTCTTTCTGTGGTAACCTTCCTGACATCTCTTTCTATCTGGTGCCCCAGATATTTTACAGATGAGGTGCAAAACTGCAGTTTGTCTGGTGATACTTTATGTACTCCTTCACCTAAATGGTTCAGTAAGGCAATAGTATCAACAACACAGTCTTTCCTGCTTTTAGACGCCACCAAGAGGTCGTCTATATATTGCACCAGGACTGATTTCCCGGGTAATATCAGAGATTCAAGGCACTTTTTCTGAATTTGATTAAAAATCGAAGAACTCTCCGCGTACCCCCGAGGAACACGATTCTAGATGTATACATGACTGTCGAATTCAAATGAGAAAAGAACTTTGCTGTCTGGATGCAATGGAATCGAAAAGAATGCATGACATAGGTCAATGACGGTAAACCATCCAGCATTCCATGGTATTTGGTACAAAATCACTGCAGGGTTTGGCACGACAGGACAGCAAGGAACAACAATTTTATTAACCTTGTGCAGGTCCTGTACGAACCTGTACTTACCACTCAGTTTCTTTATGCCAATTATGGGTGAGTTACAAGGACTGCTCAACACCTCGAGCAAAATACCTGCTTCCAGCAACCGTTTGATTTCAATAGCAACCCCTGCCTTTACTTCCGCACTCATTTTATACTGTCGAGTATTTGGGTAAACTGCATCTTCTTTTATTGCTATTTTAATTGGGTCAACATTTGCCATTAATCCTACATCTCTTCCAGTAAAATCCCATACTTCAGGTTTCACTGTCTGTTGGAGTTCTTCAGGTAAGTCTTGTATTGTCAATCTTCTAATTTCTGTGTCGGGTCTTGCTAACATTGATTTGTATATTCAGTCTTCATCTGGGGTCTGAATTTCGACACCATTTTGAGTGCAAAAGATGGTACAGTTCATTTTGCACAACAAATCACGTCCTAGTAGGTTCACAGGACTTGAATCACCAACAATAAATCCATGCATCTCTTTAAAATTCCCTATTTTAATCTCCATAGGTTCTGTAACTGGGGTACTAATTAGCTGATTAGAAACGCCCACTACTTGGATCGCTTCTCCCGAAATGGGTTTGTTTGGAACGTCCGCTGTTCTCACAGTGGAACGGGTAGCACCAGTGTCCAATAGAAAGGTGACATCATTTACTTCAACCTTTCCTTCAATGTATCGCCCTGACTGGTCCACCGGCAAGGAGGCGCCAAGCACGCACTCCTCATCCTCCCCCCTCAGGCACCGTCAGTAAGGTTCATCACAGAGGAATGTATTATTTAACAGAAATTGTGAAGTTGCTGCATTTCTATCCTCCCTTCCTTCCCAATCAGTAGTGTCTTCACCCTGTGGTGCTTTGCTTCTATAATTTGGCTTAGGTGCACGAGGCAACTGATTTTGTTTTACCTGCTGTTGGGTCTTCCGTGGTATCTCATTCTGCGTCTGTGGATTTAAATCATTAATTTGCACATTACCATTCTGCACAGCCTTACACTCGTCCCTCCAGTGTCCCATTTTTCCGCACCCGTGGCAGGGGAACTTTTTCCTCGCCTCTTCTCTGCTCATTTTTACCCTCGGCTTTCCTCCACTCACAGGGCCCTGACTTTGGTTATTAGTCATTTTGCTCAGCTGCTGTTCTTGGTGATCTGTTAATTTTACCTCCACCCACATGACTTTTTCTTTCAACTCTTTTCGTTTATTTTCCAGCTCATCTTCACAGTATTTAGCATACTTCAGGACTTCGTCAATTGGTTTAGCCTGCCAGCAGATTTTATTGTCTTTGATCCACTGTGAGATCTCAGGCCTTAACCCTAACACAAATCGATAAACGAAGTGGGTCATATCCTTCATTTCAATATTATCCAGGCCACTGTACGTCTTGAACACCTGTAACGGTCGTTCATAGTATGAATGTACAGTTTCATCTCGATTCTGAGTAGTTCTATCTATTCGGGTCCAGTCTGTCTCTTTTGCAGGCACCTTTCTTTTCAGATACATCATCACCTGATTGTATTTTCGCATAACATCTTCGGAAGGAGCCCCTGTCTTTGGGTCTCTAGGGAACTCTTCACTGGGCCAATTAACAGCAATTTGACATTCTGTCCACAAATCTATGGGAACTACAATGTCAAAGAAACTATCTAGATCTTTCAGGAGGCATTTTGAGACTTTCACAAATCTCTCAACCTGTCTATACCATTCTACAGGTTTTTCGTGCAATTTTGGGAAATCATTTATAAATGATACAATATCCTGTCGGGCCATGGAACATGTACATATCCTCCACCTGGTACTTCTTGCATAGGATATAATTTTTCCACCTTTTCTGCTTCTTTCAAAACATATTCAGAGGACATTTGTTTCGATCTAATTTCTTCTTTTTTCTTTGCCCACCTTGCTTTGCATTTTCCTAACTCTCCCCATTTTTGTAACAGGTTTAGTAATTCTCTTATCTGCATCTTTTTCCCTGATACATTCATGTTTTCTAAATCTTTGTCTGAGAATTCTGCTCTGTAGGGTTTTTGCAACACTTTATATCTGCCAATATCTATTCCCAGGCTAGCTGCGGTGTCCATTAGTTTTTCATGGAACACTCTGGTATTTCGAGTAATACTTTTGCAAATGAATAATAATTCCTCTTCACTAAGAGTGTTCAGTCTGTCCAATCCCACATTCCCAGCTATCAGTTCCTCCAATTCTAATCTTAGCTTCTAAATATCTAAAGGTTTTGGCTGGGGATTCATTTGATCTAGTTCTCGGGTCCATCGGTCTATTTCTTCAGGAGTCACTACTGTGGCACTCCTGGTACCAGAAGATGACTCAATCTGGACTTCTCTTGAACTAAATGGAGTGTTCTTTCTCTGTGAACTGCCTTCTGGTTCCCTTATGGGTAAGTCCATCAGGGAAATTACAGATTCGCATTCACTTGCCTGGTCATCTATTACCAAGGGCTCTTTTCTCTGCTGCACTACAGATGTAGTTCTAACTGGAGCTTTTGGACTAGCCTGCTTATCCCCGTACAACGGAACAACTGAGCCAATGGTTACTGGAATTGTCAGAGCTTCAGGACTTGTATTTATTTGGGAGATTTTCTGGATTAGTTCAGTTCTCATTTTAACTAAAGCCTCTCGCTCTCTATCCTGTAATACCTTTTCATAGTGGTTTCACGTACTATCTGTGGAATCAAGGGAAGGTTAAAACTCGGAGCACTTGGATTTGCCATACATGGCCCTTCAGCATAATTGGGTTTCAGAAATGGGTTTCCCGTGCTTAGGGATCTGGGTTCCTCATTATAAGGTGGTGGATTCTTCATTAACAAATCCTCCTAATAATTATCGTCTGAATCACCACTGGTCATTAAATGTTTTGTTTTCTCTGTCCTTTTCCCTCCCATATGCTCTTCTACTGGTAATACAGGGTATAGTCCCTCTACCATCATGTTCTGTCTCCATTGTTTCATTCTTTTCTCTCGGGTTTCTTTTTGGACCTTGGGGTAAGATTTGGCTAACCCTTTGTCTATTCTGGGTCTGTCTCGCTCAAAGCCTCTATTTCCCATTCTTCTAAGGCTTCATATTACGTCAATCTAGGTTTGGGATGTAAATCATTCATTCGGGTCCTCAAGTTAAACAAAATCCTCCCATTAAATGTACCTTCTAAGGGAAATGCTAAAATTCCGTCATTTTTTGTGTATTCCACCCAACTTTCTAACCATACACAAGCATGGTAAACTCTGTCAAATAACATAAATGATGCGGGAGTGTTAGGTGGTAGAATGATAACTCCTTCTCTAGTTTTGATTGACTTGTCTTTCTTGAAGTAATTCTTTACTCTGTCTACAAGTGTCATTTTTCTCTTGCTTCCATTTATAATGTTAGATCTACCTGTTCTCCACTGATCTCTCACAAAACCTTGATATCTTGGATCAGGTCGAATCTCTGGATGACTTGGATACCACATATACTTTTTGTAAATTACTGTGTTTACAAAATCACTTCCAATACTAGCGCGTCTTTTATTTTTCTGCAACCAACCAACGCTACGTTTTCAAAATAATTCAACCAATGGGTGCGCGGCTTTTCTCGTGAGACAAGTTCCCACGCTCCTGAGCTCACCCCTCCTTTACAATGCTGTCTCAGCTACACGCCCGCTGTCTCGACCAATACCAGCGCGGGACTGAGTGACTCAGCGCAGCTCCGAAACTGACTCCCTCCTTCACAAGGTAACGGAAAACTCAATTTCTACCTTTTAAAGTGCAAGTGCTCTGTTTAATTTACAACGCAAAACATTCGCCACTGTACTCGAGTGTCTAGAAAGAAAAGATTTATTTCACTGCAAGTAAACCCCTTCTGTTTACTTTTCATATACTGCCGATAGATCCCTTCTGCCTACCCTTCACACAAGCATTAGAGAACCTGCTACTCCTTGAAACTTATCCACTCGGGGATATGTACTAAGTCCAAAGTTTCACCAGTGAACCCCTTTGCTATCAATCAAGCTCAGACGAACCTGATACTCCTTCCGTGTGACCCTTACTAGGTTATATCACAATAGAAGTTTTGCCAGCGAACTCTTTGCTATCATTCATTAATTTATTCATACAGAAAACCGTAATTAGTGCTTCCGTTCTGCCCAACCATGCACTAATTTTTCTTGAGCCACTGACATCACTGCGACGTGGCTTCTCCTTACCACCCGCTATTCTGCCCCCAGGGATTCCAGACAAACATATAACAATCACAAACGGGTTTTGTTAATACATATATCAACATAGCAGCATCTCAGAAAAATTTCAAAACATTTCATAATATTTCAAAAGCAATTTTTCATTTGATCGATCAATATTCTCATTTAGCAGCAATTTACATTTTCACAGTTAGCAGAAAATTACATACCTACCTATCTTAACTAATCCCTAACCATAGCTCTGCTACCAGAAAAATTATTGATAGAGCGTGCAGGTCACCCGACTATAATTTTACCAATAAGCACACTTGGGCCCATACCTCAAATTATCACACTTACTAAATCGTGTAACCTATACTCTACTACCAGTAATTAAAATTCTAACTGATTCCGATACCTTTGACTTACCAATCCTTGTCACGGGTACCTATGACCACAATGGATCAGGAAGTTTGTGTGGAGATAAGCAGCCAAAATTTCAATAACCTTTGCACTCATACAATGACCACAGACTCAAGAAGTTTTGAAAACCTTTATCTAATCTTCATCAATTGTAGTAAGCATAAGGTTTACAGCAACCAAACTATCAATAATTAGAATCATGAAAAGAGTATAACCATGTAGAAGATAGATTATGCCAACCATTTAGAGTTCTAACGGAAGGTAAGAACAAGGAGCATACTGAGAATCAGAAATTAATACTGGATTGTGGTACTTTCTAAAGGACGGAGAAAACAAGGGACATGCTAAAAGTCACAGTTTAATAGCTTTCAAGGGATGGGTAAGACAAGGGAACTTGAAAACTATAATGACGACTAAATTACCATGCAGCTATAGGAAGGGTAAGAAAATGGAACACGCTAATAATTTAGAAAAACCACTTTAGTTTTCAGTAAAGGGAGGGTAAGAAAAGGAACATCTATTTATTAAAAGGAAAACGGTACTTGACACCCAACTATAGGGTAGGGAAAACAGTGGAACAAGCTATAATGTGAAGTTTACGACTTTCAGTTATGAGAAAGGAAGGGGAAGAAAAGGAACATATGCAATAATTATTCCAGCAAGATTTATGGAATCAATCAATCAATCAATCAAGACATTTATAGAGCGCACTACTCACCCGTAGGGTCTCAAGGCGCTAGGAGGGGGGGGGTGCCGTTACTGCTCGAACAGCCAGGTCTTGAGCTTCTTCCTGAAGGAGAGGTGGTCTTGGGTCAGGCGCAGGTCGGTTGGGAGGGAGTTCCAGGTCTTGGCGGCCAGGTAGGAGAAGGACCTTCCTCCTGTTGTCGTTCTTTGGATGCGGGGGATAGCGGCGAGGGCGTGGCTGGTTGATCTGAGGTGGCGCTTGGGAGCGTAGAAGTTGATTCGGTTGTTGAGGTAGCTCGGGCCTTGGTCGTGTAGGGCTTTGTGTGCGTGGGTGAGGAGACGGAAGGTGATTCTTTTGTTGACGGGGAGCCAGTGCAGGTCTCTCAGATGTCCGGAGATGTGGCTGTTTCGTGGGATGTCGAGGATGAGTCTGGCTGAGGCGTTCTGGATCCGCTGGAGTCTCTTCTGGAGCTTGGCGGTGGTTCCGGCGTAGAGGGCGTTGCCGTAGTCCAGTCGGCTGGTGACGAGGGCCTGGGTGACAGTCTTCCTGGTCTCGGTGGGGATCCACCAGAAGATCTTCCGTAGCAAGCGCAGGATGTTGAAGCACGACGAGGAGACGGCGTTGACTTGTCTGGTCATGGAGAGGGAGGAGTCCAGGATGAAGCCCAGGTTGCGTGCGTGGTCCGTCGGTTTGGGTGCGGTGCCCAGGGCGGGGGGCCACCAGGAGTCGTCCCAGGCGGAGGGCGAGGATCCCAGGATGAGGACCTCCGTCTTGTCTGAGTTCAGTTTCAGGCGGCTGGTCGTCATCCACTCGGCTACATCTCTCATCCCTTCATGTAGGTTGGCTCTGGCGGCGGCGGGGTCGTTGGTCAGGGAGAGGATTAGCTGGGTGTCGTCGGCGTAGGAGATTATGTTGAGGTTGTGTTGGCGTGCAATGGCCGCGAGGGGGCTCATGTAGACGTTGAAGAGGGTGGGACTCAACGAGGATCCTTGAGGGACGCCGCAGATGACTTCGGTGGCCTCTGACTTGTACGGTGGTAGGCGGACTCTCTGTGTTCTTCCGTCGAGGAAGGAGGTGATCCATTCCAGTGCCTTCTCCTGGATTCCGATGTTGCCGAGGCGCTGCACTAGGGTGCGGTGGCAGACAGTGTCGAAGGCCGCGGAGAGGTCCAGGAGGATGAGGGCCGCTGTTTCTCCGTTGTCCATCATGGCTCGGATGTCATCGGTGGCAGCGATGAGGACGGTCTCGGTGCTGTGGTTGGCTCGGAAGCCAGACTGTGAGGGGTCGAGGGATCCATTCGTCTCGAGGAAGGCGGCCAGCTGTTTGTTGACGTTCTTTTCGATGACTTTGGCCGGGAACGGGAGGAGCAAGATGGGACGGTAATTCTTGAGTTCGGTGGGGTCCGCTGTAGGTTTCTTGAGTAGAGCGCTGAGTTCTGCGTGCTTCCAGCTCTCCGGGAAGGTGGCGGTGTCGAAGGAGGTGTTGATAATGTCCCGCAGGTGGGGTGCGATGACAACGTCGGCCTTGTTGAAGACGTGGTGAGGGCAGGGGTCGGTCGGAGATCCGGAGTGGACGGAGTTCATTGTGCGGATGGTGTCTTCGGTGCTGATCGGAGTCCAGGCGTGGAGGGTGGTGGTGGGTGGCGTTGCTGCGGTTGTGGCGTGCGTCGGTTGGATGCTGAAGCTGTTGTGTATGTCCGCGATTTTGTTGTGGAAGTAGGAGGCGAGGGAGTTGCAGAGGTCTTGCGACGGGGTGATGTCGTTGATTCCGGCGTTGGGGTTGGAGAGCTCTTTCACGATGTTGAAGAGTTCCTTGCAGTTGTGTGCGTTGTTGTCCAGCCGGTCCTTGTATGCATTTTTCTTGGTGGCGCGGATCAGTTGGTGGTGTTTCCGGGAGGCGAGCTTGAGGGTGTTCATGTTGTCCATTGTTGGTTCCCTTCTCCATACTTTCTCGAGGGCTCGGCAGTTCTTCTTGGAGCTCTTGAGTTCGTCGGTGAACCATGGGGCTTTCTTGCTGCTGGGTCTGTTGGGCGGGGTGCTCAGCGGGGCGAGTTCGTCCGCGCAGTTGCTGATCCACTTCGTGAGGTTGTCGGCGGCCTGGCTGGGGTTCGCTGAGCCGGCAGGAGGGTGCTGGCTCAGGGAGGCGGTGAGCTGGTCGGCTGTGATCTTGTTCCAGCTTCTTCGGGCAACCTGTTGCTGGTGGTGGTGGATCGTCGTTCTTTTGAAGGTGAAGTGGACGCAGCTGTGGTCCGTCCAGTGGAGTTCTGTGGCGTGGCTGAAGGCGATGTGTTTGCTGGATGAGAAGACGGCGTCGAGTGTGTGTCCGGCGAGGTGGGTGGGGGTGGACACCAGCTGCTTGAGTCCGAGGTTGGCGAGGTTGTCGAGCAGGGTGATGGTGTTCCGGTCGCTGTTGTTCTCCAGGTGGAAGTTGAGGTCCCCCAGGAGGATGTAGTCGGCGGAGGGGAGGGCATGCGGGCTGATGAAGTCGGCGATGTCCTCGCTGAATCGTGTGCGTGGTCCCGGGGGTCGGTAGATCAGGGTGCCTCTGAGGGTGGTCTTCGGGTCGGTGTGGATCTGGAAGTGCAGGTGTTCGGCGGTGGTCAGGGTGTCGTCGGTGTTGGTCGTGATGCGGATGGTGTCTCTGTGGATGATGGCGATGCCTCCTCCCGTCTGGTTGGCGGTGCGGTCCCTCCGGGTGATCTTGTAGCCCTCTGGGATGGCGATGTCGGGCGCTGAGGAGGCGTTCATCCAGGTCTCCGTGAGGAAGGCGATGTCAGGGGCTGTGGTGTCGAGAAGGTTCCAGAGTTCGATGGCGTGTCTGTGGACGGAGCGGGTGTTGAGCAGGATGCACTTGAGGTGGTTGCTGCTGGTGTTCGGCTTGGCGGGTGCTGGTGCCGAGTAGGTCCGGATGCAGGTGCACATGCAGGCATGGCAGCTGAAGGGTCCGTGGGTGTGCCTCGGGGTGGCTCGGTGGCATCCCGGGATGCCGCCGGTGTTGAGTGCGATGAGTTCGGCGGCGTTGTAGGTTCGTCGGGTCGGCATTCGTCGGTGGGGGCCAGGGGTCCTGGCGCTGGGCGCGTTCCAGGCGCGGACGGGCGCAGACGGGCTTACCTTTGGCGCGCCTTCGGCGCACAATCGGCGCGCCCGCTGCGCGTTCGCACGGTCGCCATATATGGCGAAGTGCGCGGGGGGGCGGAGCAGCTGGGAGGCGGGAGCGGGGAGGGTACAGAAGGCAAAAAGGGGCGGGGTTAGCGGTGGTGGCGGGAAGCGGGGAGGGAGAACGAAGGGGCCAAACAGACAAGCAAACAAGCAATACAGAAGGTAAAAGGCAGATACAAGGTACAGGCAACACTAAATACAGTTCAGGATAACAATGACGACGGGGGCAGGTCAGGCGGTCACGGACCACGCTGCTAGAGGCAGGGGGCGTGGTCACGCGGCGGAGCTTGGCCGGCGAGGCAGCGAGGCAGAAGGCGGGGAAGACGCACGCAGCAGCTGGTGGCGGTGCGGCGTGGGGGTGTCCTAGAACTAGGTCACACTCACCTGCGTCGCACGGTCGCCATATATGGCCAAGTGCGCGGGGGGGGCGGAGCAGCTGGGAGGCGGGAGCGGGGAGGGTACAGAAGGCAAAAAGGGGCGGGGTTAGCGGTGGTGGCGGGAAGCGGGGAGCGGGGAGGGAGAACGAAGGGGCCAAACAGACAAGCAATACAGAAGGTAAAAGGCAGATACAAGGTACAGGCAACACTAAATACAGTTCAGGATAACAATGACGACGGGGGCAGGTCAGGCGGTCACGGACCACGCTGCTAGAGGCAAGGGGCGTGGTCACGCGGCGGAGCTTGGCCGGCGAGGCAGCGAGGCAGAAGGCGGGGAAGACGCACGCAGCAGCTGGTGGCCGTGCGGCGCGGGGGTGTCCTAGAACTAGGGAAGGGGAAGAAAAGGACGCAGTTTGGTTTCCCTCACAGATTTATATTTACATAGAATGGTGCGAAGACTAACCCTGGCCACGGGTCAGTTAAGGACAGAAGAGAACCCCAAGGAAAATGCAGTTTGCCAATGGGCCAGCAGCTGTCAGATTGATACCAGGACGAGAAAACCAGATTTGGATCAGAACCGGACCACCAAAGTTAAGACCAGCACCCGCAGTTCAGTTGCAACGCCTGCGCTTCACCCTCTCTGCAGCTATCAGTCAGAACTCCGATTGGGTTATTGAATTCCCCAGCAAAGTGCTTCGCCAGCACTTAAGGTTCCCAAAAACCCTGATTAGGTCTGTGAAACTCCAGACAGAGTGCTCCGCAGCACCTCTGTTCTTGATCAGCTATTGAGTGCGTTGGGTCAGTGACAGGTCAGCTATTCGGACAAGTCGGATAATTTCTCTAGCTAGACCTAGGATGGTTGTACTATTTTCCAGGTCAGTATACCACCCCCCAATGTTGCAAGTGTAAGGATCCCCAATTTCGATTGGACAAGGGAGGAGGACAGGTCATCGCAACCTAAAATTTGAACTTTCACAGGCTCATAAATTGCATGTCGAGTACGCCCATTGAATTTCGGGTTCTCATGACATATACTTTACACCTAACAATGGTGAATTTAACATCGTATACAATGTTGAAACTTCTGTACAGTTCAGCCTATTCGGCTAGGTAAAAGTTCGTCTTCCCAGGCGCATCTTGGCCGGAGTTGCCATCTGGCAAAGTTTCAAAGGTCATTGCTGTGGAGACTCGCAGATCTCGCGCAGACTCCGTTTCAAGCAAGATGGAGTGCAGCAAGGGATAATAGGCCAGATTTCGTAAGGTACAATGAAATGGAAAAGAAACAGTTTTAGAACACAGAAAAAATGAATACACTGTATACCATGAACTTCTACTCTATCCCCATTACTTTATAATAAACTATAGCGTTATGGTTTAGGCAGAACAAACAGCTTGGCAGAACCAGCAATGCAAGCTTCAGGCATGTGAGAACACAAAGCAGCCATCTTAGTTCTACTGCGAAAGTGCAAAGAGTTTCCCACCAAGACTGCGAGTACGTCACATCACGTGGGTATGACCGACGCATGAGCAGAAGAAATACCCACGTAGCAGCAGGCATTTTAAGTAGCAAGCGTATTAGGATTAGACAACACAAAAGCAAGCTTCTCTCGGACACCCGAAATGTCGGACAAGGGGTAAATTAATAAGACAAACATATTGATTAGTTGATTACTGTTATTTGAGGTTCATGGATTCAAGCAAGTCGCTTTACGTGCGAATCCTTGCTCCATCAGCACAATCAGTGCAGTAGGCGCACTAGTAGTATTTCATTTACCAGCACCGGCACACCCAGTGCATTTTACTAGGTACTGACCAGTAAATCAAAATATGCCAATCAGGGAAAACGAATCATAATAACAATAATAATAACAGTAACAATAACAATTAACACAGTGCACTTAAGCACGGATTAGCAGTGGTAATGTGCCCAGAGTTCTAAAACCAAGAACAACAGGTTAGGAAAAAAATAGGAGGAAGAAGCAAAAAGTTTGGGGATAACCCTGCAAAAAGGGCCACATCCAACAGCCCTCAAGACCTGGGTGTTCGAATAAACCTACACGACCTGCAAGCGCCTGGATAACCTATTGGGCGATTAGCCGCGCTTTATGAATCCTGCTCAATTGAAGGCTTGAACACTGTGGAATTAACAGTTACCCTTTCATAAACAAGTAAAGCGAAGCAACCAGTTTTTTTTATAGCCTTTATCCAAGTATCGATGTCTTCAAGATGTGAAACACTGATCCATCAATTGCTCCTTCTGTCCATTCAAGGACTGAGGATTTAACTTCGAATTCTTCCTGCTGCAGTTCTTCGGTCACCAAATGGGCCCATACAGTTCATTAGTTTTATGTTTGTTATCATTGTTACTTGGTGGGAGCCCAGTCGGAGAGGAGTATGGTCCAGCGCTGTTGAATTTGTCATTACAGTTGATTATAGTAGACACTGGAACAGGAAAAGGGCTTTGTCATGCTGCTTAGTGACAATGAGTCAGCTTTGTAAACAGTACTGTAGTGTAATTCTGATATTCCCAATAGGCTCTGCGCATTGGAATAACATAAACGATAGTTTAGACGTAGGACTTAGGTCGACAAGGTCTCTATTGAATATGTTAGACTTAATTATGAATGCCAGCTAGCTCAGAGGTCACTAGAAACTTTCTTGAAATCACAAGAAGGGATTAGTTTCTACAAACCGGATAAACATGACAACTTTGCTCCCCCAAGTATAAGGAGTATATCTCAAGAGTCGCGGAAACAATAGATAGCTATTTTACTCAGTCAATCGTGCATACTTAGTTTCACCAGAAGAGCAGAGAAACAGAGAGACGGGCGTTTTCAATAAAAGAGGTTATTTATTGAGCAGTCTTCTTTCTCATGCAAGAGAAGTGAATTGCTACAATCGCAATACTTGTCATGAAGTAAAGTGCGTACAGTAAAAAGAGTATTATGAAATAATACTGTAAAAGCATTATATGGTTTCTAAGCCATAAGATACTTAAAATGGATAAAATACATACAATGATAAAAAGTTGACTAAACGTACTCAACTGGTGCTTCTAAGGTACGCCTACCCCGGTGTACCTCACCTAAGCCTAGTACATGGGACGGAGTAAATGAGTTGTATTTTTGAGTTAAGATAGTTTCTGCCAAGAATCTGAATGAAGTATTCTCTAATGGTCTAATCAGCTCCGTACCTTGGTTATAGAATGCAGGAGGTCTTGTATCTCTCTCTCAGGACTCGATCTCCCAGCAACCCGCGAGGGTGACAGGGAAACACCGGAGCTGGATTTCTCGGCAGGAGAAAAGACAGCGTCTCTCTCGGTGCGTCAATGGGAGGGTCGGCTTCCTTCGGCACTCGCTTCAGCAGGGCATCGGGCAAGTAGATAGCCGATCTGCTCCAAACCACCGTGTGTTTGCTAAGGCAGATGCTGGTATATTTATACCTGGAAGGTGCCAAGTTTGACTTAAGGTTGGACATAAGACGTCACTAAGAACTCGCAGTTCTTTCAGGACTACAGGAGTTCTAGGACAAATCAATACAGAAGCAGAGGGAATTCCCAGGCTGCTGGAGGCTTGGTTTATCAAAGAACGCGTTGTGCTTTCTAGGAGTCTATGGGAGTAGCCTTGCCGTATTTGGACTGCATTGGCTATGTCTTAATATGGGTATGATTCTTATGCCTATATAAGGATATGATTTGATATAACCACATAAGGGCAGAAATCAGGAATATTAACTAGAGTCCTAGATTCGTATACAACACCCACTCCACATATAATGTCCATCATTACTAAATACTAAGCAATTTGAAACATATCTATGCATGTGTTTTCCATCCCACCCCAAAATACATAAAATGCATCTGAAATGGTATATACACGAAAAATGAGTATTATACTGTACGTTTTTGTAAGCAGTGGTATCATTCAGATAATGCATATATTGTACATTTGAATGTTGACTGAATGAATCACGAAATTTACATTAATGAAATGGCTCTTAATACAGAAGAGAAGGTCGAGAACATTTCATCACATTTTTATACAAGACTGTACATGTGCTAGAGGCTAAGTGAAAATATCGTCTCTAGAGTTTCAAAAATAGAAATCTTGTTCTCTAGGAATAGTTCTACTTTAAGTAGAGTATCATGTGCCAAACGGTAAATATTTTGGGAATGGGAAAAAATAATTTTGTTTGAGGAAAAAATAGTTCCAAAGTTTTTAGAAGTTCTGTTTATCAAAACTGAAGGCCGAATTCAGAGTTCAGGAAACGCTGTGTGCTCGTGTTTTAAAAGTTATTCTCGTTGTTAGGAGAGAACATTAACTCAGATAGGCTGGCAAAGAATTCGTCTACAACAGTAGTTGAAAGATGGACCATGTCCGAAAAAGTAGAAATAGTGCATATGTGAGATGCATTCCCGCCATCGTTGTCTAGATCAGCAATGGTCACAGAAGGTTGTACCTGTGTGCCGCTTTCATCTCGTACCTCACCGCCACCTAGTCGTAATGGTGAGGTCTCAACGAATGCCGTCATCAGAATAGGTAGCCGCTGGGGACAACACATTGCATGAGCCGTTACCGAACCAAGCAAAGTATTGATATCCATAGGTACTGCTGATGGGAGTGTGAGACAGATGTCTAACGCGCATTCTTCTCCGCAGAGCAGGCATCGTAGAACAGGTAGGATGCAATCTTGCCAGATTGGTCGGAATGAAAGAAACCAGATAGAATTCAGATCTCTTAGCCGAGCCAAGCCGAGGACTTTAGTAATCATATCTCGGTATCGCATTGCTAGGAGCGTTTCTTCCATTGTAGCCTGAGTTTTGCCTGTGACTAGACTTGCCATATCGGAGTAGAAGGAACAAAAATAAGATTCCTGCTACGAGTCCCAAGGTGAGAGGCAGGCCGCCGAACACAGAGTGTATGAAATTTGGGAAGATGCTCAGGACTGCTTCAAAGGGTGCTAACAGTCCCGAAAAAATTATCTTAAATATAATGTGCGATGCCACTAGTATCAGACATGTTTAGGATTTGACTTAACATTTCTACGAAATGCACGGGGCAATTTGTTGATAATAATGCATGTATCTCTGCTGCTGTCCTTGCGACTTGCAGATCATACGTTTCTCTAGACGAGGTTAAAGGCACAGTTTTTTGTAAAAGAATGGACTTCATTCTGCTTAAAGTATCAATTCGAATAGAAGAGATATTCAATGAAGGCCATATCGCAGCCACCTTGTCTGGTTTGCTGTTTGGATACAATACTTGCATACAGCAAGTGATACTGGATGTAACACTGACAAGATAGGCCGTTCCTGGCAACATGCCACAACAGCTGCGGTCACTTAACATAACGTAACTGCCGTTGGAAAGTTGTCTGAAAAAAGGCTCTATTTGTGTGGCAGGGGTGCGTGCAGGTGGCATGAAAGGTAATTTGATGAACCTTCGCAGGCTCCATGCAAGTTAATTCCTTGACACAGAAGTGTACCCCTTAGTGAATTTTTACAGTTGATACCACTAAGAAATACCTCTTTTTTCCCCCACTCCAACATCTATGTGTGTAAGGTAAATTCCAGGTTGACTTGATGTACCCTTTACCCAACCTTTCATACAGGCCCGCTGGTATGTGCTTTTGGCAATATTGAAAGTGAAAAGTCGTTATCGGTATTGTAATGGTGCCATGTATTATCCATTCAATTACAGTTTTTTCGGAGACTCTCAATGGCAATCTTTCTAGTTTTTCAATGCGCAGCACCGTATAGTCTGCCCCTCTTTGTGCCATAGAGATTTGTTTATCTGTAAGGTTAAAGATAGAAAATAATGAGGGGCGTGGCTTGACGGGCGAAGATGGCGGTCGCAGCCTAGCAGAGCTCCCGCCGGCCCGGACATCATCCGTCTATTTATCCTGGCCCCTAAGCCCATCCCGCCAGACCTTAGCGGGGCGAGTGTTGGCAGTAGCACTGAGAGCCCTCCGGCTCCACGAGCGGCTTCCCTGGGCGATCCGGCGGGGCTGCGCTGCCGGCGGAGACGTGCGGCATGGTCTTTGCCGCCGAGGCCGGGGCCTCAATTTTGGAGCAGTTGTGGAGGTTTGGCCGGGCCGGCGGACTACTCGGCTGGCGGGCTGGCCCCGGGCGGCGGAGGCTCCGGAGTGCTGTGGCTGGGCGCCGAACTGACTCGCTGCACATCGGGGACGCATTTGGAGGGCCTGGACGGCGCAGAGGCCTACATCACTGCCGGTAAGCCGGGGCCTAGATTTTCGCGCCCCCCCCCCCCGGGCCGGCTGCAGACCGGGCCGGCGCTGACAACAAGAGGTGTCTGGATGCCTCGGTGACTGTGGAGACGGCAGCCGGCTGTGGGTGGCGCCGCTGGGCTGCTTTCTGGAGCGAACCCCTTGGCCATATCACGAATTGAGGTGCATGACCTACCTGAGGCAGCCTGCAGGCTACATTGATCCTCCCCCAGGACGCTGTTGGCGCGGCCGGCAGTGGGGCTGTTGGGGCGCCCGGAGACCTGCGAGACCTGCGGGGTCCGGGTCGGTCCGCTGAGTGACCCACGGTGTGGCCGAAGAAACGGGAGAGAAGGAAGCGGCCTGGCGACTGACCTCCATCAGCCCATTGACGCTGCCCGGACTTGGCTGGGGGCTGATTCATCTCCGGGGGTTGCAGGACCATAGACAGACCCACTCATCGGTGGCGGACCTCCCCCGCCCCTCTGCGGACCCTTCTGATACTGTGGCCCCACAGCTACACACAGCCATGACCAGAGGAGGTGGCGGCCCGCCCAAACAGGGACCCATAGACAAGTTTACAGGGCCCAGCGGAGGGTCTGGAGCACCCGGTGGTGGCGGTGGAACAGGGCCAGATAATGCGGCGCTCATGGCGGCGATCACCCAGTCCAGGGATATGCTGGACGCAAAGATTGGTGCAGTGGGCGCGGACGTGACCCTGCTGCGACAAGATCTGCGAAATGCCGTGGAACGGATTACGGAGACGAAGTCGAGAATCTCGGTGGTGGAGGACGATGTGGGGACCCTGAAACGCAAGATGGCTGCTATGGAACACGTCCAAAAGAACCTTGCGACCCGAGTGGAGGATGCTGAAGGTCGCGCACGTAGAAACAACCTACGCTTTGTTGGTTTTCCGGAGAGGTGCGAGAAGGACAATATGGAACTGTTTCTAACCCGCTGGCTGGAGAGCTGGCTCCCCACAGGGGCCCTTTCCAATTGCTTCATTGTTGAACGTGCACATCGCGCCTTAACACAGCGACCGCCGGAAGGGGAACGACCCAGGGCTGTAATCGCCAGACTGTTGAACTATCATGATCGGGACGTGATCATACGAGAGGCGAGGGCCAGAGACTCCATCATGTACGAAAATCGGAAGATCATGATCCTTCCTGACTATACCAGGTTAGTGCAGCAGCAGCGTTGTTCCTTTTTAGATGCCAAAGCCAAATTACGTGGATTGAAGATCCAATATTCCCTGTTGTACCCGGCCCGCCTGCGGGTTGTCTATCAGTCCCGAATTCACTTTTTCGATTCTCCTGAGGACGTCTTCAAGTGGACTGACGAATCTGTGCCGATCAGGCCACATGCCCAGCCGGGTCTGAATCCTGGTGCCCCTGGAGGTTCGTCGCAGGAGCGGAAGGGCCAGCCGGCCCGAAACGGACGACATCGGAGGTCCCGGTCGAGGAAGAGGTCCGCCTCTGCCGGCGCGACTCAAGATAGTGGAACTATTGCATCTGACCAATCCGAAGATAATTCTTGAGTCCCTGGGCAGGACTTCACTACTCGGCTGATGCAGTGAACTCAAACTGCCGGAGGGCCCACGGCTGGGCCTCGTCCCTGGAAGTGCGGGCGCTGCCCACAGTATTTGTTTTCGGGGATGATTTAGTTGTAACTGGGGTTGCGGATAGGGGCTTAGGGGTGACTTGATGGGGGCCTCCAACCACCACGTGTTGTGGGTGTTGGCTAGGGGAGGGGCGGGATTTGCTGTTCTTAGGGGGTGTTGGGATCCATTGGTATGGTTGGTCTTGGGCCCTCTGTTTTGGACCAGGGGCTGCCCATGCCGCGACAGGTACTTCAATGTTCTATGAGGTATAGGGGTGGGGGATGTTTGAGGCAGGGGATGGGGGAGGGACCTGTGGGAACAGGGATGACTGAGAAGGAAGGGCAAGTTGGTGTTGTTACTGTTGGTGTTGGGAGGGTCTGGGACGAGCGGGGGGGGGAAATGCACGTGCTGTTTATTAAGGACCTGGAGAAAGTACGAGGTATGTGGGGGTGGCACAGGCGGCCTACTTGTTGGACCTCACTTGACTATGGCTGATATGACTCATGGACTCCCCGGAGAGTCCCTACGGATAATCACCTGGAATGTCAGGGGGATGCTGGACACTATTAAAAGGGGAGCTGTTTTACGTTGGGGGAAGAGGGAATCTGCTGATGTACTCTTGCTCCAGGAAACACACATGATTGGCTCTAAAGTACTTAGCTTGCAGAGGTTTGGATATCATCAGGTCTTTCATGCTGGTTTCGTCAGGGGGTCCAGAGGGGTTGCTATTCTGGTACACCGCAGAGTGGCCTACGTCCATGGGAAGCAGTGGGCGGACCCTCAAGGCCGCTATATATTTATCAAAGGTATGGTGGGTGCTGAGCCTGTGGTCTTTGGAAGTGTCTATGCCCCCCCCCTCTGCAGTGGGCCCTGTCCGAGAAGCTGTTCACGGTGTGGGATGATATCCCGGAGTCCTTGGCTGTGGTTGGGGGCGACTGGAATGAGGTGATGGATGTCTGTGTGGACCGTCAGAGGCAACAGGGGGGTGCTCGTTGGCCCTTCTCCAGGTTCCCCTACCCGATTACAAGCTATGGTTGAGGGATTGGGATGGGTGGATGTGTGGCGACATATGCATCCAGCAGCGCGCGAATACACGTATGTTTCTGCGGTGCATGGCTCGTTCTCGAGACTGGATTATGTGTTTGTACCTGGTGTTTGTCTGAGCAGGGTGCGTGACGCTGCGATACTTCCACGAGGACTATCGGATCATTCCCCGGTATCAATCACTGTAGAACTCCTTCAGAAGCGGCAACCTTTCCGATGGAGGATGTCCTCGGGCATCTTCAACAGCCCGGTTATGTCCAACATCTGCGGGAAGCCGTCGCCCACTACTGGCGGGAAAATCTAGTGGACGGAATGGACGTGGCGGTAGTGTGGGAGGCCATGAAACCCACTATAAGGGGGGTAGACATCGCGTGGTGTGCTGCGGCCCGCCGCAGACGACGAGAGTCGACCACTACAGCTGCCAAACTCGTAGAAGAACTGGAGCAGCGGAGTCGGGGAGGGGGAGACGAGGTAGCGATACGGTTGCTTCTCCAAGCGCAACAGTCCTATGCCTCTCTATTGATGGATGAGGCTAAGCAGGCGTGGCTGGCCACGCGGAGCAGAGTATACCAATGGGGAGATAAGTCCGGTACCATGCTCCATAGGTTGTGTCAGCAACGTCTCCAACCGATCACGCTGCCGGGCCTCACTGCTGAGGACGGAGTGACAATTACTGACCCGGCTGTGCTTGCAGCAAGTTTTGCTGATTATTTTAGGTCGCAGTATGCCCCGCGAGACTGTCTCCACGTACACGACGTAGCTAAATTTATAGACGACTTGCCGCCTCGGGCTGTGTCCGACGAGGTCAAGAAGGCGCTCGATGCTCCCCTTACGGCCGAGGAACTAGGGGAGGCACTGAGCCAACTTAATGTGGGGAAAGCACCTGGACCGAATGGCTACCCCTGCGAATTTTTTAAGAAATTCCAGCTTCTCCTGGGATCCCATTATCGGTGCGCACTGGAGGTAGCACGTGAGCGGGGCAGACTGCCTCCTGACTGGCGCCACGCCGAAATTGTGGTATTTCAAAAGCCTGGCAGACCCCCTGACAGACACGACTCGTATCGCCCCATCTCATTGCTCAATATAGAAGCTAAAATACTGGCAAAGGCACTGGCGAACCGCTTACTCCCATATATGGCGGACCTGGTCCATCCTGACCAGGCAGGCTTTATGCCTCACCGTGCAACACGGCACAACATCCGGCGCGCACAAGCAGCGGTGTATGCGATGGGGACCTCGGGGGAAAGAGCGGCTCTGTTACTGGCGGACATCCATAAGGCGTTTGATTCCGTTAGCTGGGCGTACCTTTTTGCGCTCCTGTCTCGCCTCAACCTGGGCCCAGTGTATCTGTCATATATTTCACTGCTCTATACCGATATAACGGCGTCCGTTCGGGTCGCTGGGGCCATTTCGGAGGCGTTCTCCATTGGACGGGGGACCCGTCAGGGGTGCCCATTGTCCCCGTACCTGTTTGCCCTGGCCATGGAGCCTCTGGCCTCTTGGGTGCGCATAGACACACAGATCCGGGGTTTTGTTTGGACTGAAACTCTTTGCGATAGAATTGCCTTGTATGTGGACGACGTCCTCTTCTTCCTCACTGACTTGAGTCGCTCGGGGCCCCGAGTGTTAGAAATCATGAGGATCTTTGGAGAGGTCTCGGGTCTTTATTTGAATTTAGGCAAATCCACCCTTTGGGTGCTAGGAGGCGCGGCGGAGATAGGCCCCTGGGCGACACACTTACAGCAGGCAACCGGCAGTCTGAAGTATTTGGGGGTGTTCCTCTCGGAATCCATACATAGCACATGGGAGCGCAACATCGTGCCCATGTGGGATAAGGTTCAGGCGGATATTAAAACTTGGTCCCGGATGCCTCTAACCATTTTCTGTAGATCCGCAATATTCAAGATGGTGGCTCTTCCGCGTCTATTGTACCAATTACAGAACTATCCTCATCCCATCCCTCCCCAGTGGTTTCGGCAGGCTAACTCTGCGTTAAGTCGCTTCCTGTGGGCTGGGGGGGCGGCCAGGGTGGCACTACGGACGTGCTTCCTCTCCACGTATTGTGGTGGCTTAGCCACCCCTGATCTGCTGTCTTATTATCAGGCCTCACAGCTGCTAATACTCAATGAGTGGTGGTATGGTGACAGGGGAGACCCGGCATACGCCCTGGAGCGCTCATTGATGGGCGATATTACATTACACACGATTCTTTACTCAGCCCGGCTGCGGCGGACATTACCGTGCGTCACAAAAGTTGTCTTTGCCGTGTGGCGGCAGGCATTACGTCGCATGGGTTGGTGGGGTAAACTGACTGCTGAGACGCCGTTGTGGCATAACGGACGACTCCCCGAACTGGCGACACTCCCGGGGTTCGACGGCTGGGAAGCGATTGGGATATCGATGTTGGGGCATGTCATGTCCGGGACTACTCTTAAGTCGTTCCAGGAACTCAGCGCTGAGTTCTGTATGCCCCAAACCCAGTTCTTTCGTTACTTACAATTCCGTCATGCACTCACGCCCAGCATTGCGGATCTGGACTCGCTCCCTGAGTTTAGCCCCATTGAGGCGAAGGTATTCATGGGAGACCTTGGCGATAAGAAGGTCTCTCGCATCTACCAGATGATGGTGACCCACTGCTCTTCTACCCTGCTTCCTCTGAAGGCAGCTTGGGAGGCTGACATTGGACCCCTAGATGAGGATGACTGGAGGGAGGCCTTAGAGTCCCCGCGAGGAACTGCGATAGCGATGCGGCTTAGATTGATTCAATTCAAGTACCTCCATAGATCTTATTATACCCGGGAGCGACTCTGGAAGGCTGGACTGATTGGCTCGTCGGAATGTCTGCGGTGCGGCGCTGCTGTGGGTACGCTGCTGCATACGGTGTGGTCATGTCCTAGACTGATTGGATTCTGGAGGGGTATATGGAATTGCCTGTCTGAAGTTTTGGGATGGGACCTCCCACGCACTCACCGCTTAGGTTTACTCCACATACTTGAAGGAGTTGGTGGGAACATATACAAACGTCACCTATTGCTCTTGGGACTGGTAGTGGCCAAGCGAGACCTAGCCAGAGCGTGGAAGGGAGACCGAGCCCCCCCCCCTGTGTGTATGGAAGGCCGGCCTGGACTATTATATGGGACTGGAGCGACCTGTGTTTGAGGCGAGAGGCTGCCCACGTAAACACTTTAAGATCTGGAAGAGGTGGGCGGATTATAGGGAGTTGCCTCTGGATCCCCCTGTAGAACATGAGGAAGAGATATAGGCAGAGGTACCCTGAGGGCCTATTTACTGTGTCATACCTTACGAACGATTACAATTGAGTTTCTACTACACGTGCATGGGGTTAGGGAGGGATAAGGGGCGGGTAGTGGGGAAGTTGGGCACTGGGGGTTGTTGGGTGGGACAGGGGTAGGGGAGGGGGCCACTTACCTTGGTTTATTCTACCTTCAATTGGTTTAGCTATGACAATGTAAACTGTACTACAAATGTTTGGTGGCGCTCTCCTGATTGTGGGGAACCACGTCTTTCTCTCTGCTCAGCTCAATCAAATAATAAAACTTCGTTGTGAAAAAAAAGATAGAAAATAATGACGTTGTGTTGATTAGACGCCATGGCACGTAGCCTGAACGGAGATTTTGTAACGTCCAGCCTAACTGCACAATAGAACGTAATGGGGACTGGCCATGTTGTAACAATAGCATATCCTGTTCTATTATATCAATAGCAGATGATACAATGCTGTCCAGTGAATACATTCTGGAGGACAGAGTCCACTACAGACAGTGTTTTTTCCAAATTAATACGATCAATTCTCGTTTTTTTCAGCAGTTTAAATTTGCGTTACTTTCTAAGCTTTGTTGTAAGCAGCATATATACCGGCGTATATAAAATGTTTTGACACTGTTTGCGAGGTCCCAATAAGAAATCTCGCAAGTCAGCACCTTCTTTAAGTAAGGTCAAGTGTTGTTTAATTTCAGGTAGTGTGGATTTCTGTAGCCATTCGAGGCATAGTTTTCCTACACTGTATGTTATTATTACTGGATGTTTTCTCTGGGAATATCTTGGGTCTGGCCTGTTCTGTTTGAACCTCTGTGTTTTGTTCAGGAATCTATCTTGACAGTTATTAGTGTCTGTGGGCCAGATCAACCATTTTCTCAATCAGGATTAGTTCTGTTTTGGTGTAAAATATGGGATTCGTCTATCACCACATCTGTAGTGCTATTACTATCAAGTATGGGCTTTGGTATAGACGGTTTGTTTAAGTCCTTTATCCTGGCTAGGCCAAGACAGGTTGTTTGTTGAATGGTGTCATTCAGGAACATTATTTGTTCTGGGATCATGCAGGCTCTGAATAGTGATTCTAAACCTTGTACCTGCCAGTCTTTTGTACTCCAGACAGTTTTTGTCTCAATGTTGTTTTTCCAAAATTTAAACCCAAATGTAGACAATTGTTCATAAAATTTTGCAGAATAAATCAGTTTAGTATTCGTCAACATGTTTTTCATTCATGTCTTATTCATAATTTTAAAATAAAACGTTTCTGGATCAGTGTTATTAAACCCTGAGCAGTATGGGAATTTCTCATAAAATGTTTTCGAGCTGCCTTTTGGCGGTGTTGGACAATGTTCCCATTGATTATAAGTAAAAACATTGCTAGGATTAGCAGATTTATGCAAATAGTGGTGCCCATAATGATTAAAGCAATACATTTCTTCATAATCTGATAAACCTTCTAAATAATCATGTTCTGTAAATTTTGCTGACATTTCTATATCTGACATCATATTATTAATAGTTTCAAAGTCCCAATCATCAGAGAAAGTGCTCGGTGATACAAAGTCACTTAAAGAAAACCTTGAACTGATGTGGATATTTTAAGAGTTCAACCGGGCCATAGATGTCGTAATCAGTAGCGTCCAATGCTACAACACCAGGTATAGGAATGGCTGTGATGTTAACTGAAGATAGTTCTCTTTTTTCAGTGTGAGAAGATCTGTGAGGCTTTAGAACCAAGTTCATTTTCTGACTTGCTGTGTCCATTGTACTGTATTTTCCATCAATCATTCTTCCCAAGCTTAAAACCAAAATGAGCCAGAGCAGGAGGAAAAGTACACCTAACACAATCCACAATTCAATCCATGGTGAGATCAGATATGTTTCTCCAAGTTGATGAAAGAGTTCTGTTATTTTTTCTTTGAAGGTTTTATTTGTTGGCTTTTCTTCACGTTCACTTGGATTGTCAGAAAAGTCATCGAAATTGATGAAGTAGCCAGATGCAGTTCTGTTAATTGTTGGAATTGCTTCAGGATTTTCATTAATCTTTGGATTTGTATGGTCAGAGGCTACATCATTGTAGACAGGTATCTCTTGACGAACTGTTGAAATTTGGGTTTCAAGAGGCACAAGTTCCATGGCTTTGTTGCATAGTCCTTCTTTATTCACTGCAGCTTTATCAAATGTGATTAGTCTCTCAGTTTGAACCTCTTGAATTGTAGCAAGGTTTGGTCTTCTGCTACATCTTGGGAGTCTACTGGGCCTACTACTTATTATTGGCCACATGATTGTGGTTTTACCAGGTCGATTGATACAACTCTGTTCTCTTTTTTACCAGCAAGTGGCGGTAGTACTACTAATCTTGTTCCGCTGATTGCTAAGACAGGTACTGCTTTTCTGTAAGAAGGCCCAAATTCATTCTTCACCGCAATCTTTTCTCTGACCAGATCCCCAATCTTTGGAATCCAGACAGGTCTTGCTGGGACAGGTGGTTTTTCTTCAGTGGCCGTTAGCTTTAGCTTTGTGTTACTTAGACTTCTTCTTGTCTCATTTATGTCCTGTAAAACAGCCAAACGATCTTTGATATCAAAGGTTTTTTTGTTCAACCACTGAAGTCTGACTATCGAGGTCTTCGATTATCATTCTTGTACCAAACATTGGTTCATACGGAGTGATTCCACCTAGAGAATGTCTTGGCAGATTATTAAGACTACGTTGGACACTTATTAGATGTTTGACACACCCATCACCCGAACCTAATACCCTCGCTGTTATAGATTGCTTTATGTCACAGGTTTTTCTCTCCACTACCGCGTTGCCCTCAGGATGGAATGGACTAGCGTACCGCAATGCAATGCCCAAGCTGGCCTTGGCCTCCTTGTAAACTCGAGAGCTAAACGCAGGATCCTGGTCAGAGTGTAGCATGCAAATATTGTATGTGCCGATAAAGACTCGCAAATCATTTATAACAGTTCTGGCGTCAGCCGAGCACTGGGGCCACATCCAAATGAATCTCGTCTTAATATTCATGGGATCGCATTCGTCCGGTCGGACGCCTGCGTGTAGATAGTCTAATGCTGTCTAATAGAGGTGTTTGGGCTGGTCTTACTGTGCTATTGTCAGTTACCTTGTCCGGTTCATAACTGCGATCTCTATTGCAGTCCTGACAATCCATTGCAAAGTTATAAATTTGCACGCTCATTCCCGGCCACCAGTACTTCGATTGTAATTCTATTAGGGATTTCAAGATTCTTTGATGTCTCAGACCCTCTCCCATATGTGCTTCTTGAACCAAGTAAGCCCTCCGGTTCCTGTTTGGAATTACTCTGTCACCCACTCCAGGGATTTGAGCAAAAGGAACAGAGTTTGCATCAATTATGTATGTATTTCCGAGTGGATAATTTAGAGGTAACGCCGCATAGTTGCCTTCCATTGAGGCTTTTACTGCTAGTAGCGTTTCACCGTCTATTCTTGTTTTTAGAACGCTTAATTGTAGCTACGGAAGCCGTGTGGACAGCTGCGTTTGCGGCTTTATCAGCCAATGAATTCCCTGCAACGTGAACGCCATCACGTTGATGACTCAGTGTATGTATCACGTGAGTCTTTAGTAGTTCTTTCTGTAAAAGAACTACCTGTTCCCAAAGCATTTTATGCTTGATGGTGCCACCTTTTGCATCTTTAAAGCCGTTTTGAACCCAGTTCTGCAAGTATTCGTTGTAAGACTGGACGCAGTAATACGAATCGCACACTATTAGTGTGGGGAATTCGCGATCTGCATTTTCAAGCACCATCTTAAAAGCCTGTAGTTCAGCTCGCTGAGCTGTGCCGTCTCCGAGTGATTGAGTTTTAGTGACTAGGGGTCTGAATTTTTCTTCGTGCCAACGACCTTTAACAATCGCGCACGCAGCACTATATGCTTGTTTACCCCCAACTGCGGATTGTGCTGAACCGTCTGTATATATTATACAGCCGTAATGTTCCAGAGGCAGGATTTCAGTCGGCTGAGGATATTCATATTCGTATTGGAGAAACTCTTGCGATTTTAAGTTAGGATCAAATTCGTATACTACGTCTGATGCAGCAAGAGAATTAACCCATTGTATCCATCTCAGATGTAAAACTTTAGCATTCGGAATGCTGGCTCTTGTTACTGCCTCTAGGGCAGGTACCGGTGTAACGATTATTATACGTTTACCTTGTGCGAGGGCTCTTTCTTTGGCTATAGCAGTTTGGACCGCAGTCAGAATTTTTTCAGTAGAACAGAATTTCATTTCAGCTTGTGTGTACAAGTGTGATTTGTAAGCTATTGGTACCGTTTCTCCCTCATTAGAGGTCAGGTACATAAATCCGCATCTTCCTGGGATGACTCGGATTACAAGGTTGCGTTCGTTTGCGCGTGTTTGCAATTTTGTTTTAGTTAATATGTCTGTTTGTATTGATCGTAAAATTTCTGTGTGTTTCTGTGTCCAATTAATTGGTTTGAAATCAGGTTTTATTAATTCGTAGAGAGGTTTAACCCTCTCTGCATAGTTTAGAATGTAAGTTCTTCCAAAATTCAGGAAACCTAGAATTGATTGTAAGTTTTTCAGTGTTTTTGGAGCTTGGAGTACTGCACACTTCTCTAAGAAGTTGTCTGCTAGGCTTTTGCCTTCACTTGATAACTCATATCCCAGAAACAGGACAGTGAGGTGGGCAATTCGTGATTTTTTAAAGTTGAATTTGTACCCTTCAGATGCGAACCCAAGTATAATGGTGTTCACTCTTTTCAAGTGTGTCTCCAGGTCATCGTCTGTTAGGTAGATGTCATCGACATAAGATAATGCCTCATCATCATACATTTGTAGTAACTCTGTTAGCCTGGCTGAAAATAATCCTGGGCTGTTCTTGAATCCCTGGGGGAGACGACAAAATTGCCACTTGGCCCCCATTCTGGAGAAAGCGGTCAAATATCTGCTTTCTGGTGCAATGTTTTGACAGAAGAAACCATTTGAAATATCTAGTGTTGTTTTATATCTTTTGCGCACGATGTTATTCATGAGTGCTGCACTGTGTGAATTTTGTACTGCAAATGTTTTGCAACAAGAGTTTAGGTGTCTGTAGTCCAATACTAGACGATATGAATCATCTGGTTTGGAGACAGGAAACAAAGGATTGTTCATTTGGGAGGTGCATGTTTCAAACACCCCCTGGTATTCAAGTTGATCTAAGATCTCCCTGACTTGTTTTTTAGCTTCTTGCTTAACAGGATACTGCCTCTGTGCAGTAGGTTGATTTTTTAACTGAATTTTATGGTGAGGAGAATCCTCATCCCATCCTACATGATTTTTATATAATGCAGGGGCTTGGGCCCCTCCCCATTTTCTAGCATATGTGTTTTTTTATGAATTGGAATGTGATTTGAGAAGGCAGGCATAATCATTTCTTCGCCATGTGGGCACTCCCTGACAAACTCTGGTGGTCAGTCTTTCTCTGCTAGAAGGATATCATAGCCTTTAGATACATTCTCCCAAAAGAGACCTCTTATTTTCCTAGTTTTGTCCCCTTCTATACGTAATGTTATTTCATGTAATTTATGGGGTACACTAACTCTGGTGTCTGCAGTTTCCACCTGAATGTATTCATTTGTGTCCACTGTCTCCAGAAGATTCATCAGGATCTTGCGAGCTATGGTCAATTCTGCTGCGCTGTCTAGCATTGTCTGGGCCCACTTTCCATTTTTGAGTTGTGTCCTCAGGATCCTCGGCATGTTTTATTTTAATACTAGCTACCTTCTTTTTGGGAAATTGTAATTTTTTACTTTGACGAGCAGGTTCCTTGTCTTTGGACTTGACTCGCTCTTCTTTATGTTCCGACCGTCCTCTTCTTTCCGATTTCTGTGAGGAAGTCTGAAAAGATCGAGAGGGACGTGTATCATTATCTTGATATATGTCAGGTTTTCTGAAATTGTCCCTATTTCTAAGGTTGTATCTTTTTTCAGAGGGCTCCCATTGTGGAGACCTGCCCCCCCCCGTTCTGGAGATCTATCTCTCCATTGGGGAGACCTTCCTCTGGACTGAAACTGTTTTTCTCTGGGAGTGGTTTGTTTATTACCCTCCCACTTCTTTTTGGAGTAATGAGATTATTCTTAATAAAAGTGTTTTCAGGATTTTCAGTTAGTTGTGGTTTTAGTTGTTTCCCACCCAAACTATCTCTACCTAATTCTTCAAAGCACTTTTCAATTATTCTGGCAAGTTCAAAAGGTTGGTCTTTTATTTCTGTTTCTTTTAATTTTTGGCGGATCACCACAGATGCTGCTTCTCCCTTTATGTTGGCTAGTAGTATAGCCGAGACTTGCTTAAAGTCTTTCAGTAATTTCATAACTAGATTTAAAGCAGGCTCTGGACCGTATTCATTTTGAATCTGTCTTAGTACGCCTGGTATTACCGCCATAGACGGAACACCATGTGTTTTTGTGTATATTGAAGCAAAGACTGTTCGCCAAGTGTCACAGTCCTCCACATGTGGTGCGATCCCCATTGGTAAACAGATCGTCAGAATTCTGTGTTTTTCATGAGGTGTACTATCAGGGAATACTGCCTCTATTTGAGTAATCTTTTGAGCTAACCAGAACGGAATTTGTTCCCGTTTTGCGGGTAATTTGCCAATGACTGATTGTATAGTCTGTGGTGTAATTTTATTTGTGTTCCCCTGGTGAGGGGTGTGCTGTGGAATTTTTATTGCTGGTTGGACTGTTAAAGTCCGCATGACATATTGGACCAATTGTCTATGTATTTTAATTCATTGTTTTAGCTGAACTAAAAGTTCTCCGTCTGACATTTCTTAGATGTCAGGATGTGGTGTATAGCTGGCTAGAACCGGCCATGTCTACCTAGTGGACCGAGCCTGGTAATGTGATTTTGATGTTTTAGGGCGCCATTAAACCAGAGCTGATGCTCCTGGTAAGTTAGTGGAATTTCAACGTCCTCGAAAGGATTGTATTCCACTGGATGTTCCTCTGCTTTGTAGTAGTGGAACTCGTGTGTCACAGCATTTGCTGTTGGAAAAGTTATCCATGAATAGAATACCTCTGTCTGCTGATCTTCATGTGCCTCTACCACAAATATGACTGTACCACCTCTTGATGATACTCCATTAGACAGCTAACTTACCGTCGCCACCGCTGAGAGTCTGCAGCAGGTCCCAGGCGCCACCGCCAAGAGTCACCAAATTTACAAAGACCGCGCCGCCGCTCCGGGGACCACAACACCCGGCGGGCCACGCGGCGGCGCACAGCACGTGACCAAGGACGCGGGGAGAACGCGCCAGGAGGCGCTACAAATTCCCCGACACCCCGGCTGAGGGGGGGAGACAGCTAACTTACCGCCGCCACCGCTGAGAGTCTGCAGCAGGTCCCAGCCGCCACCGCCAAGAATCACCAAATTTACAAAGACCGCGCCGCCGCTCCGGGGACCACAACACCCGGCAGGCCACGCGGCGGCGCACAGCACGTGACCAAGGACGCGGGGAGAACGCGCCAGGAGGCGCTACAAATTCCCCGACACCCCGGCAGAGCGGGGGAGACAGCTAACTTACCGCCGCCACCGCTGAGAGTCTGCAGCAGGTCCCAGCCGCCACCGCCAAGAGTCACCAAATTTACAAAGACCGCGCCGCCGCTCCGGGGACAACAACACCCGGCAGGCCACGCGGCGGCGCACAGCACGTGACCAAGGACGCGGGGAGAATGCGCCAGGAGGCGCTACAAATTCCCCGACACCCCGGCAGAGCGGGGGAGACAGCTAACTTACCGCCGCCACCGCTGAGAGTCTGCAGCAGGTCCCAGCCGCCACCGCCAAGAGTCACCAAATTTACAAAGACCGCGCCGCCGCTCCGGGGACCACAACACCCGGCAGGCCACGCGGCGGCGCACAGCACGTGACCAAGGACGCGGGGAGAACGCGCCAGGAGGCGCTACAAATTCCCCGACACCCCCGCGTCGCGGGACGCGAGCGGGACGCCCGGGGCTAAGCCCGGGCAAAGGGCGGGCCCTCTACGGCCCTCATCGGCAGGAGGAGGCAGGGGCAGGGCCAGAAACGCTGCAGGAAGCATTATCGCAAGTAAGACTTTTCGGATTTAAGGGTCCTTCTTAAAAAATTCATAATCGTATAAAAAGTGAGTCTGCGTGTATATTGTTAACATGTCTACGAAATCTAAGGAATGTTTGCAAAACTCTCAAAACACTCTTGACAATTACCTTGTCCAAACCGTGAAAAAAATAAACACGCAGAGGAGAAATTCTTTGGGGTTGAGCCAATCCCCAGACCTATGTTGTCTGTCCCCTACTGCATCTATCCTGATCGATGACACTATTTTGCAGGAAGCCCATCAGGAGGGCATAATTAGTGGCCCTATTTCCCAAGGAACAAGTGGCACACCCGTCAACGTAATCCCGGCCTCTGAGGTTTCCAATGTAGAGGCTGAAAGTGACATTGACATTGACTCTGATCAGGAGAAACAGACTCGAGTTTCATCCGACGAGCAGACACCTAAAGGGCGTGCCACTAGGCCAAGACGATTATGCACTAAAAACCCACCCAAGCAGGGTGGTCCACGACCGGGGATAAGAAAGAAGAGGGCTATTACCCCAAAGTCAAAGCAAGCGAACATTGTGGAGGATAAACAAAATCATACTTTTGAGGATGCTTTTTTTGAAAGGATAGCTGACTTTTTTGAGCTCAAAATTAACGCTATTGTTAAACCCCTAATATCAAAAATTGACAAACTGCAAGCGGAAATTAAGAGATTGGGTGGACTCCACACTACGGTTGCAGGTGGGGTAGAAAGCATAACTACGTTAGTAACAAATCTGAGCAATATCACAGGGGGAAATGTGGTCAGAGAGGCTGTAAGTGATGGTGCAGTGAACCGGTTGCCAGATGAGAACTTACCGTCACAACCACCAACATCGATCGCTAACAGCGAGGGTTCTCTTTTAGTTAACATCCCAATAGATAGAACCCCCTCTGCCAGCTTCCCCCCAGTAAATGCTCACTCAACGGACCCCTTACAATTCTTAGTTGAAGCCACACCAGTGGTTCTAGTTTTAGCGAATGTCCCCCCTTTGGAAGGGGAAACAGTGGAAAGTCCCACCTCTCTCACAAGCAAGGCTTTGCACTGGTTAACCAGTAACATGCGGTTAGCCCCAGGGGGAAAGTACCATCTGGCAAGCGTAATTAAGTCAGCAACTAGGGTCCCCTGGTTGGGAAACCGACCGAAAAAGTTTAAAGGGGACTGTGTGGCAGTGAGCTTCTCAAATCAAGACGTCCTTCCCAATATACTTGCTAACCTATTTCCTCCTCAGCGCAGACAGGGTACTGTTGTTCCTTTAACCTTAAAGTTCTTTTATGGTGAACAGCAGAACGTCACCCACCCAAGAACTCCTGCGCCAGGGTGGGATAGAAATTGGGACTCAAACCACAGATGGGGGCAGGACATATGGCATAATGTAGCAGCCCATCATTCCTACTTAGCACAGCACAATCCTTTTGTAGAACCTCTTCAATTGTTTAATCGCTATGCCCCACTATCCTTCATGGATCAAAATGATTTACTCTCTCCCAGACAAGACAGTAATGGTGAGGGTCCTCCGTTTGCTCCTAGATTATCAGATCCGAAACCCACAGGCACTAGGGTCTGCAGAATTATGAGCTGGAATGTTGCTGGCATCAGAGCCAAAATCAACGATAAGAACTGGTTGGAGATAATTAGATCCAATGACATTCTCGCTTTCCAAGAAACTTGGGAAACGTCAGACAGACTTGTACTGGACGGCTTTTCCCACTTCTTTGTACCGGGAGTACCTAGTAAAACAGGAAGGGCGAAGGGGGGCTTGGCTATATACATCTCCCTAGATATTCAAGGAAAGCCAAGACAGATCAAAACTAATTCAATAAACATTCTAGCGGTTGAACTAATTACACCAAACTCACAGCCTATATTATTTGTTAATTTTTATAATTCTCCTGTCAGTCAAATCTTGAATGAGCATTTGGTAACTCTAGAGGAATTCCTGTCTACCCACAGTGAGAATAGTGCTCATGGGTTTGAGGTGATCCTTTTGGGGGATTACAACATCCATCCATGTGATAGGGATTGCCGAGTGGAGCATGAGGATTTTTTGCCCTATTCCTCTACTCCGCATTTTGAACACTCACCACGTGGAGAGGCTTTGGAATCGCTCCTAGCAACTTTTAATCTTTATGAATCAAATAGTTGCCGTATAGGCTCAAGGTTACCAACTTACGTGGGCAACAACACAGGCACAATTGTAGATTATATTTTTTTAACGTTTAGTTTTCTGGCTGAAGTGCTCAACTACAAGGTAGAAACCTCAGTTTTTAGTGATCACAACCCTGTAATTTTAGAGATTGTATCACAGGGAGTTTTGGGAAAGAGGGTGATTGAGGCTTTATGTGTGACAGATTTAGTCCTGAGTGATCAGAACCGCAGACTTAAATGGGACCAAGTTACCCCAATTACCTTTTTACAGGACACCCTGGCCAAAGTTGAGGGGGAGGTTGCAATCTGCTTGGATAATAATAACTCTGTGACTACCATGATAGAGGCTTTCAACGTTATCTGCCGTCAGGTCAACTCAGACCTGACCGTTAAGAAAAAGCCTAAAACACATAGGGGCCCAAATGGTTTGATTCAAATTGTTCCAAGGCTCACTCAATCCTCCTGAAAGCCTTAAAAAATAAACCAAGAGATAAAGAAAAGATAGCATCACTGAGGAAACAATACAGTCATGCTATCAGGACGAGGAAATCTGAGATTAAAAAGGAGGCCTGGAATGATCTATTGTCGCCCGATATACAAAGAGATAGTGCTAGATTTTGGGCAATAATAAACCATCCTTACTTTGTGGGATTAGAGAATCAGAGAGCAGACTGCACCATTCCTGACGAACAGTGGGTCACACATTTCAGTAATATTTATAGCTGTCCTGATACCACTCTAGGCTGTGGAATGCAATTCACACAAGCAGTAACCACCATCTCCCCTTTTAGCATAGAGGAGGTGAAAAAAGCGATTAATGACACACTCTTTAAAAAGGCACCGGGGCCCGATGGGGTTCCTGCAGATTTCTTTAAGTGTGCCCCTGAACTAAGTGCCAAAATTCTCACAAATATTTTTAACGTTACCAGGGACTTTATTTTTCCTACTAGCTGGGCTAAGTCCACGATAATACCGATTTTTAAAAAAGGACAGAGAACAGATCCGGCCTGCTATAGGCCAATCTCTCTCATTGATTCCAGTGTCAAAATCCTAGGAAGAGTCCTTTTAGGAAGACTGACCCAGCTTTTAGAAGGGAAGGGTGTCCTATCAAATGCACAATATGGTTTTAGAGCCAAAAGAGGAACTTTAGATCAGTGTCTAAATTTAGAACTGATCATAAATAAATACGCAATTGCCAAGGGGGGCTCTCTGTACATGGCCTTTATGGATCTCTCCTCAGCTTTTGACCTGGTTAACAGGGCTAAGCTGTGGGGGGTCCTTTTGTCCATGGGCATTGATGCTCCTCTGGTTAGGTATCTGGCCGAGTTACATAGAGATCTTAAGACCTCGGTCAGAGTGACCAGGGAAGGGAGATGTACTTGCCACTTTAAGTCAGAGAGGGGGGTTAGGCAAGGGTGTATCCTTGCCCCCCTTCTCTTCACTCTTTATATAAATGATCTTGAGGCAGTCCTGGCAGCTTCCCACACCGACATCCCGTGTGCAGGTGAGACAAAGATACCTGTCCTCCTGTACGCGGACGATGCGGTCCTCTTGGCACGTTCCGGAGTGGCACTAAACAAACTCCTTTTATCCTTTGGGGATTTCATGTCCTCGTTGGACATGAAAACCAACACAGATAAATCTCATGTAATGATTGCAGGAGCCGCAGGCAGGAAAAGAAAGTCGAAAACATTTTATTGTGCGGGGAAAGAGGTCAGGAGAGTTCCATCTTTTCCCTACTTAGGAGTGACCTTTGATGAAAAGGGCACGTGGGGCCCCCAGCACTCCGTTAAAAGCAACGCAGTGGCAAGAGCGGCCGCTGGGTTGCTTGATTTTGCTAAAAAACTTGGAGCCCGCCCCATGGAAAGCATTATAAAGGTCTATAAAGCTAAATGTTTGTCGGTTGCCCAATACGGTACTGTCATTTGGGGGTACACTAATCATGATAAAATCCAGAAAGCCGAAAATAAATTTCTGAGAACTTTGCTTTCTGTCCCTCAATCGATTTCCACTTATATAATACATACAGAGCTTGGATTGGGCTACATAACCGACATTTTAAAACTAGCCCCAGTTATTGGATGGTTGAAAATTTGGCTCAACCAGGAGCTTACATTAAATCATATTATCTTAAAAGACTGTTTAGCCCTGGATAGAGCTCATAACATTCCGTGGGTAAAATACGTTCAGACGCAGCTAATTTTAGTTGGTCGACCTGAACTTTTTTCTTCTCCACATTTGATAAACCAGGAAGATATAAAAACTGTTAAAAATATCCTGACAAATTTCTATGTTTTGGAGAGGGAAGCCACAGAGTTAAATAAACCCACAGTCAGGAAACATTGTATGTTGACATCTGCCCCAGGAATGGAACCATATCTTTTCCTGGTATCTAAACCATACCATTGTTTCCTTCTAACAAGATTTCGTCTTGATTTGATTCCCTTCATTCTGGGTAATTTTAAAACATGGAATAGACCCGATAATGCTGAACCATGTGATTGTGATCACTTTTCTATTCAGGACACGACTCATTTTATCTTGTTCTGCGGCCACTATACTGAGATTAGGAAAAAATATCTGCTTCCTATATTGTGCAATTTGGGCTTTACGCAGGTAAAACCAGCTTTGATGTTCCTGCAACTCCTTCCTAATGTAAAAGTAGCATTTCATGTCGCTAGTTTTTTGGTTGCTGGTGCACGCATAAACAAGCATCGCACAAGAACTAGGCATCTTGTTTCTGATTAATGATTACTTTTTTATATCTCACTGTTCTTAATATTTTTAATATTTATGTATAACTTATTTTGTATATCGTGATTTTAGAGTTTTAAACAAAATATTGACCTGTACTAATTTGTGTTCTGATGAAATGTTGTCATGTATTAATGCTCGTTCTTTTATGATTTTTAATAATCGAATAAAGATAATTGACTGACTGACTGACTGACTGATACTCCATTATTTATAATTTTGTAAGTTACACTTCTTCTTATATTTATCGGGATGATTATTGCATCCGGGTCATTTTGTAGAGCTGTCATTCAAGACTGATTGAGCTGCTATACTAGCTCTTTCCCTTTCGTCGTCACTTTCCGTCATTTTTGCTGACAGAAAGTTTGCAGAGCAAGTTTCAAGGAAACAAAGATTAGGTGCACAATATTTTGAAACACTGTATCCTTCAACGTTGACTAAACCAAAAATTAATACATAGGATTCTCCTCCTACTAAGTTTTGGCGGATATTAACCTTTTACCCACTCCAGACGTCTATTGGAATTTTTACGGGGAAAGGGGTCTGTGTGAAAAGCACGACTGAGTTACTCTAGTATCTAGCGTTAAATTATCGCCTTACCAAACGTTGGGCGCCATGTAGTGTAGTTCTTACATTCCCAATAGGCTCTGCGCATTGGAATAACAAACGATAGTTTAGACATAGGACTTAGGTCGACTAGGTCTCTATTGAATATGCTAGACTTAATTATGAATGCCAGCTAGCTAAGAGGTCACTAGAAACCCCCGAACTCACAAGAAGGGATTAGTTTCTGACAACAGCATAAACATGACAACTTTGCTCCCCCAAGAATAAGGAGTATATCTCCAGAGTCGCGGAAACAATAGATAGCTATTTCACTCAGTCAATCGTGCATGCTTAGTTCCACCAGAAGAGCATAGAAACAGAGAGACGGGCGTTTTCAATAAAAGAGGTTATTTATTGAGCAGTCTTCTTTCTCATGCAAGAGAAGTGAATTGCTACAATCGCAATACTTGTCATGAAGTAAAGTGCGTAGAGTAAAAAGAGTATTATGAAATAATACTGTAAAAGCATTATATGGTTTCTAAGCCATAAGATACTTAAAATGGATAAAATACATACAATGATAAAATAATGACTAACCGTACTCAACTGGCTCTTCTAAGATACGCCTACTCCGGTGTACCTAACCTAAGCCTAGTACATGGGAAGGAGTAAGTGAGATGTAGTTTGAGTTAAAATAGTTTCTGCCAAGAATCTAAATCAAGAATTCTCTAAGGGTCTAATCAGCTCCGTACCTTGGTTATAGAATGAAGGAGGTCTTGTATCTCTCTCTCAGGACTCGATCTCCCAGCAACCCGCAAGGGTGACCGGAAAACACTGGAGCTGGATTTCTCACCAGGAGAAAAGACAGCGTCTCTCTCAGTGCGTCAATGGGAGGGTCTGCTTCCTTTGGCACTTGCTACAGCAGGGCGTCGGGCAAGTAGATAGTCGATCTGCTTCAAACCACTGTGTGTTTTGCTAGGGCAGATGCTGGTATATTTATACCTGGAAGGTGCCGAGTTTGACGTAAGGTTGGACATAAGACGTCACTAAGAACTAAGGCTGCTGGAGGCTTGGTTTATCTAAGAACACGTTGTGCTTTCTAGGAGTCTATGGGAGTAGCCTTGCCGTATTTGGACTGCATTGGCTATGTCTTAATATGGGTATGATTCTTATGCCTCTATAAGGATATGATTTGATATAACCACATAAGGGCAGAAATCGGGAATATTACCTAGAGTCCTAGATTCGTCTACAACAGTACACATCACTGGATGTTTTATCTCGTCACCACACCCAGAAGTGATATCGTAGACCACCTCAATCTACTTATGCGGGCATTGAGTTGATAAAATTGATACAAGGTCTCTTTTCTTGTGTTGATGGTGTAAAATTTGTATTGTGCTTATATACCTAACCAAAAGAGACAAAAATGATAGACAGAATTCGGAAAAATTCAAACATTCACCCCCAGTCAAGTGATCTGGGTTAAATCCATTGGTCTTTTGCTCACCATGCCACGCCAGTTAAGACTTAGCCATATTCAAATCATTGGCCCTGCTCGACATGGGTACAGTCCATCTTGAACTTTCAAGTCAGGTTCTCCCTGGACCAGAAACAAGCATACTGGGACCGGTTTCGGGGTATCACCAGTTATCAGTCATCTTAAATCCAGTGTACAGTGAGCCCGGGACCCACGTCTAGGCATACCTGTGGCCCTTTATATGGTTCCTCCCCAGGGTGGGCTTTTCTATGGTACATTGGCTGAGCGGTGCCTTTCTAATAAATGCCTTGTCACTTTCTGTAGATTTATACGGTTACTTCATTAAGAACACTTTGTAACATTCTCCAGGAACTCGCCCAGAGTTCTGCAAAGCCAGCCCTTACTTCATCACCTAACTCGCCATTGCCTCCGAACACTACATATTGATAGCAGATCTCAGATTCCACATGGAAGACCTTAGCGACGTCAGCACTGCCAACCTAACAGAAAGCATGAACAACATTGGCCTCATCCAACTCGTTATCGACCCAACACACAATTTTGGGCACACGCTTGACTCCATCCTCATCTCCAGAGAAACAATCAAGCACCACCATCTCACATAACTCACCTGGACCGACCACTCCATTGATAAAGATCAGATCACACCACAGCAATGAGCTTTTCACCATCATTATGGAATTCAGCAACCCAGCAGCCACCGAGAATATCATAACTCCCTCATAGAATCTGTGATACACGCTTGCTGACTACTCCATTAGAAGATCGCTATCATCTACAGGGACTTTGAACTTCAGCTCTCTACCAGTGACAGCCTCGACCTCCTCACACCCACTGACAATAACTTTGACCTCCGTCTCACTATCTGGGATATCCTCATTGCACAAGACACCACCTCTATAATGAACTCCATGCAGTCTGGGGTCCCCACTGATCCATGCCCCAACCATTCTTTAACGTCAGGAGCAAGGTGATCAGCTTAGAGCTCACAAACCCACATAGCAGATCGATCACCTTGGCCTCCTTCGCAGAAGAGTGATAACATGTAGAAGTGAAACCCCTCCGAAAAAAAAACATTCAGCAGACCTAGAGCAGTTGAAGAACTCCCGACTGATACCCCTGCTCTCCTTCCTGGACATAGTCTTCAAAAGGACAATCAACAGTAAGCTCACCAGACACCTGGAGCACAACAACCTCCTGGACTCCTCCCAGTCAGGCTTCCGTGCCAATCAAAGTATAGAGACTGCCCTGCTAGCAGCCACAGATGAGATCAAAGCCCTCCTGGACCTCAGTCAGAATACAGCCCCGTCCTCCTTGACCTCTCGGCTGCCTTCGATATGGTCTCTCACCAGATCCTGATCAACAAGCTCCACCACATCGGAATCCAAGGAAATGCCCTCAAATGGATCGCCTTCTACCTCACCAGAAAAACTCTGAAAATCAGACTCCCGCCCTACTCCTGAGCCCAAGGACATCATCTGTGGTACCCCACAAGGATCCTCCGTCATCCCCACCTTCTTCTACACTTACATGATACCCCTAGCCAACATTATTAGATCGCACAGACTGAAAGTCATCTTCTACACCCACCTCACCAACTCCAGAGACAACTTACATAGGTGCCCGGCCCATATCACCGACTGGATGAAGCACAACTTCCTAAAACTGAACACAGACAAGACGGAAGTCCTCATCTTCAGTAACTACGCATCTCCTTGGAGCGACGCATGGTGGTCAGCAGAACCTGGTTTCTTCCCCTCCCTTACAGACCATGCCCATGACTCATAATGCACATGCACTGTGAGATCTTTAGATCTTGCAGCTCTCCATCAGCACCAGACAAATGATCACCCAAGCCCTGGTGACCAACTGGCTTGGCTACCTAAAAACTCTGTATGTAGGAATCAACACTAACCTCCAGAGACAACTGCAGACAATACAGAACTCAGCAGCAATGCTAATCCTCAACCTCCTGAAGCAGACCCACATCACTCCTCACCTCAGTAAACTCTACTGGCTCCCAGTCCAGAAAAGAGGCAAGATACAGACCCATGCTTATAAGGCACTCCACAACGAAGGATCGTCCTACATCAGCCAAAGTTTATTCTTTAACCAGCCCGCCAGACACCTGCATTCCACCTCCCTCTTGCTCACTCACACTCCCAGAGTCTGAAAAACCAGGCACAGAGGCTGCTCTTTCTCCCACCTGGCTGTAAAGACCTGGAATGAACTTCCCTGCACTGGAGATCTGACTCATCAATGAATCTGGAAAGAACTCAAGATCTGGCTTTTCAACTGATCGGCCCCTCCGGACAGCAACTCCTCCCCAGCGGCTTGAGAATCTCACAGATGATTTGCCGTGCTTAATAAATACCCATTGATTGATTCAAGTCCGTACATTCATATAGATTTTTCCCAGTGGGGACTTTGATGTTGTTTAGCTCTCCCTTGCTAAAAAATGCCTTGCTACAATCAGTGCAGTCTTCAGGGTGGACTTTTGATGCTGCGTTAGCTCTCCATTTATGAATGCATGGTCACATTCAATTCATTTATAGAGTTTCTCTCCTGTGTGAACATTCTGATTTATTACATTTTGTTTTGTAATCAATCCCTTGTCAAATTATATTTATTAATAGGTTTCTCCCTAGTGTGCATTTGTTGATGCTGCATTAGATTATTCTTCCTTGGAAGTCTTTATTACACTCTGTAAATACAAATGATTTTTTACCATGTAAATTTTCAGACATCGCTTCAGTTGTCCATTTATTATGAATGCTTTGTGGTATTCAATACATACATTTTCTCTCCTGTGTGAACTTTCTGATTTTGTATTAAATGTTGCTTTGTGATGAATACCTTGTCACATTCTGTAAACTGCTAAGTCGTATTCAGTACAGCCCTATCGTTTCTAACCAGTGTGGAATTTCTGATGTACTATTATGTACATTCATAGGTTTTCTCCCCTGTGTGGACTATCTGATGTTGCATAAGACATGACATTATAATAAACGCATTCTCACATTCAGTGCAGTTGAATGGTTTCTTCCCAATGTGGATTTTCTAATGTCACTTCAGGTCTCCATTTGTTATAAATGCTTTGTCACATTCAGTGCATTCATACGGATTCCCCGCCAGTGGGGATCTTTTGATGTTGCTTTAGCGCTCTATATTTTATAAATGCCTTCCCACAATCTGTACGTTTATACGGTTTCTCCCCAGTGTGGATATTTTGATGTCGCTTCAGCTCTCCATTTGTTATAAATGCTTTGTCACATTCTGTACATTGATATGGTCTCTCTCCAGTGTGGACTTTTTCATGTCGCTTCAGCTCTCCATTTGCTATAAATGCTTTTTCACATTCTGTACATTGATATGGTCTCTCTCCAGTGTGGACTTTTTCATGTCGCTTCAGCTCTCCATTTGCTATAAATGCTTTTTCACATTCTGTACATTGATATGGTCTCTCTCCAGTGTGGACTTTTTGATGTCGCTTCAGCTCTCCATTTGTTATAAATGCTTTGTCACATTCTGTACATTGATATGGTCTCTCTCCAGTGTAGACTTTTTGATGTCGCTTCAGATCTCGATTGGTCTTAAATGCTTTGTCACATTCTGTACATTGATATGGTCTCTCTCCAGTGTGGACTTTTTGATGTTGTTTCAGCTGTACATTTGTTCTGAATGCTTTGTCACATTCTGTACATTGATGTGATTTCTCCCCAGTGTGGACTCTCTGATGTTCCATTAGTTTTGACTTTCTAATGAATGCCATGTCACATTCTGTACATTTGTATGGTTTCTCCCCAGTGTGGATTTTCTGATGTTGATTTAGCTTACTATTTCTGATAAATGATTTGTCACATTCTGTACATTGATATGATCTCTCTCCAGTGTGGGTTTTCTGATGGTTTTTTAGGTCTCCATTAAAAATAAATGCCACGTCACATTCTGTACATTGGTATGGTTTCTCCCCAGTGTGGATTTTCTGATGGTTTTTTAGCTCTCCATTTGTTATAAATGTCTTGTCACATTCTGTACATGCATACTGTTTCTCTCCAGTGTGGGTATTTTGATGTCGCTTCAGCTCTCCATTTGTTATAAATGCTTTGTCACATTCTGTACATTGATATGGTCTCTCTCCAGTGTGGACTTTTTGATGTCGCTTAAGCTCTCCATTTGCTATAAATGCTTTTTCACATTCTGTACATTGATATGGTCTCTCTCCAGTGTGGACTTTTTGATGTCGCTTCAGCTCTCCATTTGTTATAAATGCTTTGTCACATTCTGTACATTGATATGGTCTCTCTCCAGTGTAGACTTTTTGATGTCGCTTCAGATCTCGATTGATCTTAAATGCTTTGTCACATTCTGTACATTGATATGGTCTCTCTCCAGTGTGGACTTTTTGATGTTGCTTCAGCTGTACATTTGTTCTGAATGCTTTGTCACATTCTGTGCATTGATGTGATTTCTCCCCAGTGTGGACTCTCTGATGTTCCATTAGTTTTGACTTTCTAATGAATGCCATGTCACATTCTGTACATTTGTATGGTTTCTCCCCAGTGTGGATTTTCTGATGTTGATTTAGCTTACTATTTCTGATAAATGATTTGTCACATTCTGTACATTGATATGATCTCTCTCCAGTGTGGGTTTTCTGATGGTTTTTTAGGTCTCCATTAAAAATAAATGCCATGTCACATTCTGTACATTGGTATGGTTTCTCCCCAGTGTGGATTTTCTGATGGTTTTTTAGCTCTCCATTTGTTATAAATGCCTTGTCACTTTCTGTACATGCATACTGTTTCTCCCCAGTGTGGGTTTTCTGATGTCGTTTTAGCTCTCCATTTGTTATAAATGCTTTGTCACATTCTGTACATTGATATGGTTTCTCCCCAGTGTGGACTTTCACATGTTTAATTAGATGTGACTTTCTAATATATGCCATGTCACATTCTGTACATTGGTATGGTTTCTCCCCAGTGTGGATTTTCTGATGTTGCTTTAGCTCTCTATTTCTTATAAATGATTTGTCACATTCTGTACATTGATATGATCTCTCTCCAGTGTGGGTTTTCTGGTGCAGCTTTAGATCTCCCGTTCTTATAAATGCTTTGTCACATTCTGTACATTGATATGATCTCTCTCCAGTGTGGGTTTACTGGTGGTTTTTTAGGTCTCCACTGAAAATAAATGCCATGTCACATTCTGTGCATTTACATGGATTCTCCCCAGTGTGGATTTTGTGATGTCGTTTTAGCTCTCCATTTGTTATAAATGCCTTGTCACATCCTGTACATGCATACTGTTTCTCCCCAGTGTGGGTTTTCTGATGTTGTGTTAGCCGTCCATTTGTTATAAATGCTTTGTCACATTCTTTAGATGTGACTTTCTAATGAATGCCACGTCACATTCTGTACATTCATACGGTTTCTCCCCAGTGTGGATCATTTGATGCCGCTTTAGATTCGCCTTCCATCTGAACAATGTATTACATTCTGTACATTTATATGGTTTCTCCTCTACGTGGACACTCTGATGCTGCATTAGATCTTTCATTGCAAAGAACACGTTTCCACAGTCAATCCATCTATCTGGTTTTTCTCCAGTATGAAGTTTCTTATGTCACACTTGCTCTTTATGTTTGCCTAATAAATGTTTTGTCATATTCTAGAAATTCATATGGTTTTTCTCCTTTGTGTTCTTTCTGATACCAGGTTATCTCTTCATTCGTAATGAGCACCTTAGACTTGCTTCAGTATGCCAGTGCGTTGTGTCTCCAATGTCTATCAGCTGATATCTAAGAGCCAAGTACAGACCTCATTGGGCATCTTGGGTTTTCTGCTGTAGAAAAAGACTTCGGCGAGGCATTAGCCTTCAAGGGAAGAGTTTTTGAGGCACACTGTTTTTACATCACTCCCCACACGAGTGATGTTTAATAGCTTTACTTTTTTCATTCATTACTGCATTTATTTCACCTGTTAGATTAAGAAAAAGAAACAATGAATAAGCTTAAATGCAAAGCCCATCAGAAAAACCTATTGGCATTTAATGATACATTTAAGTGTCCATATAGACAAGTGCGCTGAAGAAATTCTAGATTCCACTTTCAATGTAAAGATGCAATAGGCAGAGTAAGGGCATACGATCCTTACGTGATCCCCTTCTATTGAGGAGTGTGGACTCAAGGAGTAACCAAGAGACCAGAGGCTGTTGCTTGTTCAGTGTTCAGTGAGTGAGATCTTCTCCCACGACACACTACAATGTTAAATTCATAGCAACCAGATGCCTCCCTTCTTATCCAGGGAACGGTTCCTATTATCACACAGCCTCACGAATAATGCAAGATGGAACCTGTTAGAAACCTGGTCTCTAGTTGGAAGAGGTATGCACCATGTCCAAGTAGGGCCAGCAATCCTGGTCAGGGTAAGTCACAACACAATTCCAAATTATTCTGTGCTCACCCCCTGGTAGCTGGGCACAGAGCAGGCATGCTTAAAAGGCAATGTTTAAAGGGTTTGTGCAATAACTCATGCAACAACACAGTGAATACATCACAAAAAGACTCAGTTTAGAAATATAGAGAATATTTATCTGAGTAAAACAAGTCCAAAACGATCATCAAAATCAATCAAGTAGAAGCTGTGATATTGAATTTTGAAGAGATAAAAGCTAATAAAATGATTAACACTAAAAAAAGGATACTTCAGGTTGGTCAAAAGGGACCGGTACAAATTCAAAGTGCAGGCCGACTACGATGGAGCGCAGAAAGACTACAGGGACCCATTAGGGCCCACTGAACACAGTACCTTGGAACTTGGGGTGCAGTGTGTGTGGGGAGGCCTTGTGCCATCTAGCGGAAGAGACTTTGCTGGGCTTCGCGCTGCGTCACATCAGATTTGGCAAAGACTCAGCTGCAGAAACCACTTCTGAGGTCCAGAACTTGGAGGGGGCACCTCAGACAAGGGTAGGACTTACAGAAGGGAGAGTCCAGCAGCATCAGCAGAACTGCAGGAAGTCTTTTGTGTCTCTAACACTTCAGAAACAGGAGGCAAGCTTACAACCCCCTGGATCACACTTTGGAGTGAAGGCAGAGTCTAGCTATCCTTCCAGGAGTCATAGAGCTGCACTCAACAGGGAAATACACAGAAAAGCAGTTCTTCCACTAAAACAATCCACTTGAGTCTTTTCTGCAGCACCACAGTTCTTCTGACAGCGGTTCTGTGTAGATCCAGAAGTGACGGAGTTGACGGGGCCAGAGACTTAGCACTTATGTCCAAATGTGCCTATGATCTGAGGGAAACTCCAAAGAGTGGTTTTTAAGTGCACCAGTATCTCTTTCAATCCCAGCACTCACTCCAGACTACCAAAGGGAGTTATCAGTAATTTGTATGGTCAGTTCGCTACCCTGTGATGTGTAAGGGTGGGCCCCTTCCTCCCATCTGCCCAGGAAGATCCATCAGAATACAGATGGATGCTAAATCACACCCAACCTGTGCACTGTCTGTGGCTGTCTAGATGGAATGCACAAAGGGGCCGGTCACCTAGCCCAGACGTGTATTAGAGACAGGGTATAAGGCACAAAGAGCAGTACAAGCATAGAAAAGTCCACTTTCTAAAAGTAGCATTTTTAAAATAGGAATGTTAAATCAGTCTTTACCAGTAAAGAGGATTTATCATTTCTATTCCAAAGATATGAAATATGAAACATGAAACGGCTACTCCTTTCCAATCAGGAATTACAGCTTATAGGTATTCTAAGGAATTCCCAGTTCTAGCCAATGAAAGTCGGCATTACAGCAGTGAAAAATGAATTTAGCTGTTTGTCACTACCAGGACATGTAAAACAGAGTATATGTTGCGACTTTTACTTACATAGCACTCTCCCTTTGGTTCACCAAGGGCCATCCTTAGGGGCGTCTAATATGTCAAGAAAGGAGATTTGAAGGCTTGGCAAGTAGTTTTAAATGTATAGTTGATGTGGCAGTAAACTTAAAACACATAGGCACTGCAGTGGCAGGCCTGAGACATGGTTTCAGGCTGCATATGTGGGTAGCACAATCAGTGCTGCAGACCACTAGTAGCAAATAATTTGCAGACCCTCGGCACATGTAGTAACATAGATCTGAGTGACGCTGCAGGAATGCGCCACAGCAGACACTCAATCTCCAACAAGGTATCCCCACCCCAGTTCTTTTAATACTTGATTTTTAATAAAATATTGCCCAAGGCATCAGATGCGTGCCAGGTTTCCCACAATGTACACCAAGCCAAACATAACAGCATTTAGACCCGAAGCAACACAGAGAGTAGCCTGTCCACATGTTTTTTTTTTTTTTTCTTTTTTTTTAAACCTTTATTTGGAGACAAGCAGGGTCAAGGGAAGTGCATACACAATACATACAGTCACATATGACCATTACAATGGTACGTCAGAACCAAAAAATGAGATACAAACAAGTACAGGGCAGCAGACCAGTCAATGCAAGGAGCAACATCGAAATGTACAGTGCAAATCAAAGAGCAATGATCCAGCACGGGCAGCCAAGCTAATAAGACAATACAGTATGGACACATTCTGTTAGCGTATTGCAAATAAAACAAAATAGACTCAGATAAAAGGAACACATATAATGAAGGTACCGAGCAGGGATATGATCTCAATTCCTAGCCACACACTCGTCGTAAGGGGAGCTACAGCCCCCAATAGCTCACATGTACAGAAGACAGCTCAGCCTCGCCCCTGACACTGGAAGATCAGCGGGTGTAACGTAAAATCCCAGCCCACCATGTCGCCATCAACCAATCCCTTCACGGTCCCCAAGTTCAGAATCAGAGTCCTGCACAGCCCTGGTTAGGAGGTACACCTGGAGCGGGCTCCAAAAGTCCTTCGGTCTGCATCTGACAGGCATCAGGTCAGAATAGATATTGTGTTGATCCTGACAGTATGTGAGGTCAGTCACCCAATCCTGAAAGCGCGGCACTCTGCCACGACCCCAGCAACAAGCAACCCTACGCTTAGCCAGCAACAGGGCCACGTCAACAAATCTACGATAAGAGGCAGGCACGTCCATAGAGTAGCCCAACAACATCACTAAAGGGTCAAATGCCACCCCATCCCCCGCCATAATCTGCAGGGCTTCATGAACCTGAGTCCAATATTCCAACACCCCCGCACAACCCCAAGCCAAGTGCAGGAAGTCAGCGCCTTCCGCACGACACCTAGCACACCTGTCATCCTCCGCTAAATGAAACCGTAGCTTCCTCGCCGGGGTATAATAGTACCTCTGAACAAACTTGTAGTGGATAATTTTAAGGCGACAACTAGAGGAAACATTGGCCGTGAGCCCACAGCAGTACTTCCATTGCTCGTCGGTAATAGGAGCACCCAACTCGGCAACCCACTGGTCACGCACCCGATTGGCCGAGACCGAACGCTGTCTGCGAATAGCCCCGTATAATTTCGACACCAGGTGTCTCCCATCTGAAACCAACAGCACATGGAGGGGGAGGGTGACCCCAGGCTCCGAAGGGAAATCTGGTAGCAGAGCACGCATGCCCTGTCGCAAGCGAATAAAGTAGAACAGCTCCAGAGGGGAGCAAGCAGCCGCTCCAAAGAAATGTGCCTGCGTGCGGAAGGCACCTTCATGAAACAAGTCGCCCCACGTGAGGACGCCTAGCCGCCCACACATTCGTTGAAACCCCGTTTCCAACAACAGCGACAGATCAGGATGATAAGACAGAGGCAAGGCCGGCGAGTAAAGAAAGGAAACGCCCAGGAACCGAGCCACCCGTTTCCAAGCATCCACCGTGCACGTCACCGTCGTGCGAGGCGTCTCCACATCTGACACCTTGCCCAAAACCATCCCCTCCAGTGGGAGCGGGTGGGCAACCCAATGCTCAGCGGCAATTTGGGGCATAAACGGCGTGGGGCGCATCCAGTGATAAGCGTAATGCGCCTGAGCGCTGAGATAATAAAGCTCAAAGTCAGGGACGTCAAAACCGCCATCAGCATAGGGCAACGTAAGGGTAGCCCAAGCCACCCGTGGCTGCTTGCCCCCCCAAAACAACCGCATGAGCTCGGAACGAAGCCTGCGAAAGAAATAAGCACCAGGATGATAAGGAAGGTTTTGAAAGAGGTAAAGAAAGCGGGGCAAAACTACCATCTTGATAAGGGACGCCCTACCGGCCATGGAGAGAGGCAAGGACATCCACCTGGTGACATCATCTGCAAGTTTAGTAATAGCCACACCATAATTAAGCCGAATCGATTCCTCTCTGTCCAAGGACACGACAATGCCGAGATAACGCAACTCCGCATCACACCATTCCAGAGGGTAGTCAAGGGGAAACCTAGCTACAGCAGCAGTGAGGGGGAAAAACTGAGACTTCCGCCAGTTGATATGGACACCGGAGACACCCCCAAAAGCGACCAGCTCTAGCAAGAGCAAATTAAGGTTGTTCTCAGGGTCCTTGACATAGAGTGTAACATCATCGGCGTATAAAGAAATACCGACCTGCCGCTGAAGACAATTAAAGGCGCTCTGCTGGTGAAACTGACGAATCCTACAGGCCAGCGGCTCAATGGCAATAGCAAACAAGAGGGGCGAGAGGGGGCATCCCTGTCGGGTCCCTCTCGTAAGAGGAAACGAAGGGGATAGCACCCCATTCACCACTACCCTCGCCATCGGATCAGTATATAAGAGCTGAACCCATGAGATGAAGATCCTGGGGAAGCCCATCCGACAAAGGACATCAATAAGATAGCCCCACTCAACAGAGTCAAACGCCTTGGTGGCATCGAGAAAGATAGCGGCAACCGGGACAGTGGGAGCAATGGTTGACACAAGCGAAAACAGGGTGCGAAGATTGTGGGAGGTAGCACGGCCGGGCACAAATCCCGACTGGTCAGGCAACACAATAACGGGCATGAGCTCGGCTAGTCTTACTGCCAAGACCTTCGCGAGAATTTTGACATCGCAGTTGAGCAGTGATAGGGGCCTATAGGAACCTACATCCAACGGATCCTTACCTGGCTTAAGCAGTGACGTAATGGCGACCTCCCGCATGGAGCCCGGCAGACGCCCCTCCTCCAGGGACTCCTCAAAAACCTCACGGAGAACAGGGGCCATGGTGTCCACATAACACTTATAAAATTCAGCTGGAAGGCCATCCAGACCGGCGGCCTTCCCATTAGACAGAGACATGATGGCACTCCTGACCTCCTCAACCTCTAGGGGCCTGCCTAAGAACTCCCGATGACCATCCGATAACCAACAAAGTGCCAGCTCGTCAAGAAATCCGCCGTACCGAGTCTCACCCGTCTGCTGTGTCGTGTAGAGGTGTGCATAATGGTCAATAAAAGTACGCTGAATCTCCGAAGTGTCCCGACAACGAGTGCCATCCGGTGACACCAATTCCAACACGTCCGACCCATGCCTTGGATGTCTAGTAAGGGCAGCGAGGACCTTACCGGGCCGCTCCCCTTCACAGTATCGCCTCGCCGTCCAATATTTCCCTCTATGCTTAGCCTCTCTAGCAGCCTCCTCCTCGTACTCGGAGAGTTTAGTACGGAACTGCGACAGGAGATCGGGATCAGGGTCAACCTGCATCCTGCGTTCTAAGTCTCGCAAATCAGCCTCCAAGCCCTCGAGGGTCCGAACAATCAGTCGAAGTACTCCACAACTTTTAGAAATAGTGACACCCCGGATCGTAACCTTGAACGCCTCCCATATGACCTCAACGCTGTCCACAGAGCCCTTGTTTCTAGGGAAGAACGCCTCTACCTCCACACCAAGCTCCTCCTTGAACACCGGGTCAAGCAAAGCAGTCGGGAATAAACGCCAAGGTGGGCGCGGCCTATGCAGCCCAGGGACGGATAGGACAACCTTCACTGGACAGTGATCAGAATACGTCCGAGCCAGATGTGTAGCCTCCCGCAGGCCAGCCACCAACCCTCTAGAGAGAAACACATAATCTAATCTCGCCCATGAACGAGCATGCATGGTGTAATGAGTGCCCTCCTTGGTGGCAGGGTGGGCGTACCTCCAACCGTCGACCAACCCAGCCTCCTCCACAATCCCATGCAACACCTCTCTAGCCTGTACATTATACTGAGGACTCCCCTCCGATCTGTCCGATTGGGCATGAAATGCAAAATTGAAATCACCCCCCCACACAATGTAAGTGGCATCCACAGCAAGAACATGACCCCACAAGGTGACAAAAAAGATTGGCGTATCGACATTAGGAGCATAGCAATTAACAAACAGTACAGTGTTCTGCCCAAGCCGCCCCCACAGTAGCACATAGCGCCCCTCAGGGTCCCCCACAAATCCCAGTTCCTGAAATGCGAGCGATCTTTTAACAAGGATGACAACCCCTCGAGCATAAGAAGAATAGGAAGCAAACCTCCTGGCCGCAGCCCACCTCCCGCCAAAGTTGGGGGAAGGAGCGGGACGCAGATGCGTCTCCTGGAGGAGAGCAACATGAATAGCATGCCTGTCCAGGTACTGGAGCACATTACGACATTTCCTGGCATCATTAAGACCCCGTACATTCCACGACAGAATCGATATCTGATCCATAACAGCAGTCGACATTACCCAGTTTCAGGGCCCCACGGGACCCAATAAGCAAATACAGGGCATCCAACTACCAGCAATAGCCAGCGACAGGTCCACACCACAGGGCGCAGACGACCCCCCACATACACACCACACATTCCCCAGCCATCTCCGAACCAGTCAACCAAAACCGCAACAACCCCCCCCCAGCCAAACCATCCATGCACCAAACACTCAGAACATACTACACGCCGCACTTCGTCAATCCAACTTACGTGACCCACAACTCGCACACGCGTTGCTCTGGCATAGCACTCCCCGTCACGTGGCAGCCTAAGATGGCGGCCGGTGCACTCGGGCCCAAAACGGGCGGGAGCACGGACCACAGGATCAACTCCGCCATATAGTGAAGTGGACCAGCCGAGATAGCGGGCTCGACACCATACCTGTGCACATAGACGACAGCAGCACCTCTCATATCTACCCAGGGGTCCTGGGCAAACAAGCATGGACAGCTCCATTCCCACCCCATCCACCCACCTGATACCACCCCAACTATCAGGCCATACGCATCCCCACCCCCCCCCGTTCCCCAACACACATCCAGTCAAACAACAAAGGACTAGAATCCAAACCAAAGGTACACATGGGGCACACCCTCCGGGGAACCTTCCAGAGGTGCACGGCACCACTCCCTCACGCCACGCCAGTGTCCGCGCCAACTAGAGTCAGACGGCCCCAGACGCAGCACGGGGGGGGTGGGTGCCCAGAGCGCGACATCAGATAGCACCATCCTGCGGTGCCACATCGACCCCAAGTATCAAAACGCACTCACTCAGCTCAATAAAGACATGACCCCCGCACAAACAACAGTAAAAGCGGGCAATAGTTAGGCCGCAAATGCGGAGAAGGAAGGCAGCGGAACTCAATATGAAAAGAAACACGTCCAGAGTACTCCAATAACAGTGAAAAGAGAGACAATGTCCCAAGTCACCATAATCAGACGACCTACTCCTCAGCCGCCGAATGTTCATCCTCAGGATCTCGATCGCCTCCCCGATCCGCAGCCGCTCGCTCGCGCTGGAGGCGCTTCGCAAAGTCCTCAGCATGCTGTGGGTTGGTGAAAAAATGTTGTTTAGCCTGGTGCGTAACTCTAAGTTTAGCAGGGTACAACAAGGCGTAGTCCACCTGTAGATCCCGAAGCTTCTTTTTCACCCCCAGGAACTTACGACGCTGGTCCTGCACCATCGGCGTGAAGTCGGGGTACATGGTGAAAGACACCCCTTCGAAGGAAAGGGCCCTATTAGTGCGGGCAGCCTGGAGGGCGGCGTCGCGATCACGATAGTTCAAAAGGCGCGCAATGATGGGGCGCGGTGCAGCCCCAGAGGCCGGTCGAGGTCCCAGTGTCCGATGCGCTCTCTCAACGATGAACTGGGATGAGAACACTTCCGCACCAATGGCGCCCACCAGTAGCCTCTCCACATAAGTCTCCATTTTGCCCACATTCGTGGACTCCGGCACACCTATAATGCGCACGTTGTTGCGCCTGCTCCTCGCCTCCAACTCCTCATTCTTAGCGGCAATGACACGCAGGATATTGTCCATTCTCGCCAGGTGGGTGGTGTGGGTGGCCGCCGTGTCATCATGGTCCGAAATGCGCTGTTCCGCCGTCGTCAACCGCTCCTCATGTACGTCCAACTTCTGGACGACCGCATCCATGCGCGACGATATCTTGTCCACTTTGTCCACTATCGTGGCAAACCCCTGCCTCATCTCCTGCATCATTTGGGTAAAGTCCGGTGGTGGTGGATGCGGACCACCATCAGCGACATTCGGGGGGGGGGACCGCGATGTCCCGGCTTCCTGGAGCAAACGCGTCCCCCGCCTAACCCCTCCAGAGTCAAAGGACAATTTGGATTGTTTAGTGTCCGGCTTCCCCATACCGGTGCGCTAGCGATGCAATGAGGGACCAAGGCAAATAGGAGTCAGGATAGATGTCGGACAGAGGGTACGGCCAAGAAAGCCCGAGTCGTGGGGGCACGAGCAGGCCAGCGCGCCCCGCCACTCCCAACGACGAGAAGAATGGCCGTCTCCGCACCCAGTTCAAAAGGGCGAGCCCCCAGACAGCAAGAAGAAGATCCGTTGCGCCTCCGTGAGCAATGGTATCGGGGCAGGCAGATGTAGGAGCCAAGAGATAAATCCGACAGCAAGGAAGAGTCAAACGGCCTGCCCGGCCAGCGAACGGGCCCGGTGAAGAGGGGCGGAGCAAGGCCTACACCCCACGTGCAGAGCCTCGGACTGGCGTGAACGATGACGCCGGGCAAGGGGGCATCAGACCTCCAGAGCGCAAGTCGGGGAAACTTGGGATCCTCGTAACTTCGGCCAGCAACCTCCAAATGGCCCAGGAGTTGGACCGGGGGTAGTCAGTCAATAACCCAGCAGATCCGTGGGGTCAGATCAGGGCGCAGCGATGGTAATCAGGATCCCTAGGCGGATAATAGCTCCGGGCAGCGGGAGCCTCACGACAGTGCGGCCATTCCGCAGTGCGCCCTCTAGCGCCCCCCCTAGCCTGTCCACATGTTGACAGAGTGCACACTATACGTCTCCCTGCTACAATTAGGTTAATAAACAAGCATTGGCACAACCAATAGGTCTCGCTTTTGGGACCTTATAATTGTTTATCCATGAAACAGTTTCTGTTTTTGCACCAAGGATACTGTGCTGCATGACTAAATACTTATAAGGTCCCAAAAGTGAGACATATTGGCTAAGCTAATGCTTGTTTGCAGCGATGGTTGAATGTGTAGGCAGAGCCTGACACTACGAAGGTTGCTGATTTTCCAAGCGATGCCTAGGTTCACAGTTAGCACCAATTTATCTCAAGAATGGAACAAAGATAAAGAATGATGAATTATTTGAAATTCTCACATTCCCCTGGCAGAAAGGAACATTGAATATTGATTGTAGGCATACATTTGTGCCAAAATGAAGAAAAAAAACGACAATAGATTTAAAGTGGCCCTTAAAAATGTCAAACTCGTTCAGAGGACAGTATGTGCTGAAATGTGACCACGTACAAAGGGATGTGTTCCAGCAACCGCAATGGATGTCACCTGATAACAGACCGTCAGACCTTTCAATAAAATCCCAAACTCTAGTCTGTGAAAGGCAAAGCCAATATAAAAAGCAGCCGCTGGCTACTATGGCAACATATAGGCTGGACGTTCCACTGCATGTATTTCAAAGCCTCGTGAGAAGAAACATATCGGACGTTGCCCTTTTGTGGCGCCGAGCGCTGGCTCTCAGGCTGTGCAGGCGCTTTTTAAAAGCTGCATTTTATTTAGAACAACGTGAAAGAAATATTCATTATTGCGATGTATTCATATGGCCTGTACCCGATTGGAGGGGAATTCGATTAACTCAGATAACAAGTTAACATGGTCAAAACCGCGCTTTGCGGTGAGGGAGGGGGAGGGAGTTGAAGCGAGGGCAGGCTGAAAGTGAAAATGCACACAACCTTGCGGTGAGGGAGGGAGGTGGAGTTGAAGGGCGGCCGGGCTGAAAGTGAAAAGACGCGTAAAAGAAGTGGGCACCTCAAGTGCGTGAAAAGAAGCCCGGGAGTTGAGTGCGCAAGCGCCGCGAATGTGATAGCGATCTGATTCGCGCGATTAAGCCACATGGCAGCTGTGGCTGCAGCAATGGACTGCAGGAAAGGACTGCAGCAATGGACGACTGCAGCAATGGAGTGCAGCAATGAAGTGCAGCAATGGACTGCAGCAATTGACAACTGCAGCAATGGACCGCAGCAATGGACCGCAGCAATGGACCGCAGCAATGGATTGAAGCAATGGACTGCAGCAATGGACGACTGCAGCAATGGACTGCAGCAATGGGCTACAGCAAAGGAAGGCAGCATTGGACTGCAGCAATGGAGTGCAGCAATAGAGTGCAGCAATGGACGACCGCAGCAATGGACGACCGGAGCAATGGACGACCGCAGCAATGAACTACAGCAATGGACTGCAGTAATGGACTACAGCAAAGGAAGGCAGCAATGGAGTGCAGCAATGGAGTGCAGCAATGGAGTGCAGCAATGGACTACTGCAGCAATAGCCTGCAGCACTAGAGTGCAGCAATAGAGTGCAACAATGGACGACTGCAGCAATGGACGACCGCAGCAATGGACGACCGCAGCAATGGACTGCAGCAATGGACTACAGCAATGGACTACAGCAATGGACTGCAGCAATGGACTGCAGCAATGGACTGCAGCAATGGACGACTGAAGCAATGGACGACTGAAGCAATGGAGTGCAGCAATGGACTGCCACAATGGACTGCAGCAATAGACGACTGCAGCAATGGATGCCTGCAGCAATGGATGCCTGCAGCAATGGATGACTGCAGCAATGGATGACTGCAGCAATGGATGACTGCAGCAATGGACTGCAGCAATGGACTGCAGCAATGGACGACTGCAGCAATGGACGACTGCAGCAATGGACGACTGCAGCAATGGACTGCAGCAATGGACAACTGCAGCAATGGACGACTGACGTAAGGGAGTGCAGCAATGGACTGCAGTAATGGACTGCAGCAATGGACAACTGCAGCAATGGGATGCAGCAATGGACTTCAGCAATGGAGTGCAGCATTTCTATGTTTTTTCGAGTGGGCGCAGAGTCAGTCCGTTCTCCTCCTAGAGTGTCTTATGCTGGAAGGCCGCAGCACCACAAACTATATTTGAATATTTTAAGTGTGTACAGCAAGCACACTTATTCAGCGACTTTCCTCATTTAGCAGCCCCGCCCATGCCCATGTCTGTTTCAGGGAGGCTGAGGGAGGGCATCTGACCGAGGGAGCAGCAGGAAAAGAAACCATATATCCGTGGCCGGTAACTATAACGAGTCCTCCAAGGCCATCGCAGGCAGGATTGATGTCTCGCAGGCCCTGCAGAGCGCTGTGCAGAGATTATCTACGGTGCACAATGCTGTTTTTTAAGCATTGCATGTACTCTCTATCGTATCTGGGAGCTATGTATGTGTACCGAATGCATTTTAAAGCAGTGATGCAGATACCAGCATTAAAATGCGTTAGCCTAACGCCTGATGCGTGGTACTTGACAGGGCTGGTAAGATGCTGACAGGCTGTCTGCAGGAGGCACATTAACCCACTGAGCTATCCATATAAAATACAGTCCTGTAATATGCCCGCAGACTGTCTGCAGGAGGCGCATTAAAGCACTGAGCTATCCATATTAAATACAGTCCTGTAATATGCCGGCAGACTCTCTGCAGGAGGCGCATTAACCCACTGTGCTAGCCATATAAAATACAGTCCTGTATTATGCTGGCAGACTCTCTGCAGGAGGCGCATTAACCCACTGAGCTATCCATATAAAATACAGTCCTGTAATATGCTGGCAGACTCTCTGCAGGAGGCGCATTAACCCACTGAACTATCCATATAAAATACAGTCCTGTAATATGCCCGCAGACTGTCTGCAGGAGGCGCATTAACCCACTGAGCTATCCACATAAAATACAGTCCTGTAATATGCAGCAGACTCTCTGCAGGAGGCGCATTAACCCAGTGAACTATCCATATAAAATACAGTCTTGTAATATGCTGGCAGACTCTCTGCAGGAGGCACATTAACCGACTGAACTATCCATATAAAATACAGCCCTGTAATATATGGTAGCAGATTCTCTGCAGGAGGTGTATTAACTCTAATGAGCTAGCCATATAAAATAGAGTCCTGTAATATGCTGGCAGACTCTCAGCAGGAGGCGCATAAACCAACTGAGCTATCCATATAAAATCCAGTCCTGTAATATGCTGGCAGACTCTCTGCAGGAGGCACATTAACCCACTGAGCTATCCATATAAAATACAGTCCTGCAATATGCTGGCAGACTCTCTGCAGTAGGCGCATTAACCCACTGAGCTATCCATATACAATACAGTCCTGTAATATGCCCGCAGACTGTCTGCAGGAGGCGCATTAACCCACTGAGCTATCCACATAAAATACAGTCCTGTAATATGCAGCAGACTCTCTGCAGGAGGCGCATTAACCCAGTGAACTATCCATATAAAATACAGTCTTGTAATATGCTGGCAGACTCTCTGCAGGAGGCACATTAACCGACTGAACTATCCATATAAAATACAGCCCTGTAATATATGGTAGCAGATTCTCTGCAGGAGGTGTATTAACTCTAATGAGCTAGCCATATAAAATAGAGTCCTGTAATATGCTGGCAGACTCTCAGCAGGAGGCACATAAACCAACTGAGCTATCCATATAAAATCCAGTCCTGTAATATGCTGGCAGACTCTCTGCATGAGGCGCATTAACCCACTGAGCTATCCATTTAAAATATAGCCCTGTAATATGCTGGCAGACTCTCTGCAGGAGGCGCATTAACCCACTGACCTATCCATTTAAAATATAGCCCTGTAATATGCTGGCAGACTCTCTGCAGGAGGCGCATTAACCCACTGAGCTATCCATATAAAATACAGTCCTGTAATATGCCGGCAGGCTGTCTGCAGGAGGCGCATTAAAGCACTGAGCTATCCATATTAAATACAGTCCTATAGTATGCTGACAGACTCTTTGCAGGAGGCGCATTAACCCACTGAGCTATCCATATAAAATACAGCTCTGTACTATGCTGGCAGACTCTCTGCAGGAGGCGCATCAACCCACCGAACTATCCATATAAAATACAGCCCTGTAATATGCTGGCAGACTCTCTGCAGGAAGCGCATAAACCCACTGAACTATCCATATGAAATACAGCCCTTTAATATCCTGGCAGACTTTCTGCAGGAGGAGCATTTAGCCACTGAGCTATCGATATAAAATAGAGTCCTGTAATATGCTAACAGACTCTCTGCACTAGGTGCATTTAACCCACTGAACTATCGATATAAAATACAGTCCTGTAATATGCTGACAGACTCTTTGCAGGAGGCGTATTAACCCAATGAACTATCGATATAAAATACAGTCCTGTGATATGCTGGCAGACTCTCTGCAGGAGGCGCATTAACCCACTGAACTATCGATATAAAATACAGTCCTATAATATGCTGACAGACTCTTTGCAGGAGGCGTATTAACCCAATGAGCTATCCATATAAAATACAGGCATGTAATATGCTGACGGTTTCTAATAATCCAAATCTGACCTGCACTGTGGTACTCCCATTACCATGGTCCGATCACAGTGCCATTTTATTTGAACTGAAAGAGTCAAACGGCCTTCAACCCAGACCTGAACCCACAAGGAAGATTACAAAAAGAGCCTGGAAAAATGCAGATTGTTTAGAATTAGAAGGGGCACTGAAGAGAACCTTGCGCCGCTCCCCTCTGGGGTGAACGAGGCTACGTAGGCCTATACAGATTGGATAGACACAGCATGCAATAAATTAGTTCCGGTTAAACATTGAACCCTTAAATGGGCCCAACCCTCTGAACCCTGGTACTCAGATGATTTTTTTTTTTAAATTGAAACAGCCTGTAAAATATTAGAATGGGCATGGAGGAAAGGGTATAAAAGTAAGGATATAGAAATTTATAAGCAGAGTCTCAGAATCTATAAGGAACTATTGTTGGAAACAAAAAAGAAGTTCTTTACAGAACAAATTTCTCAAGCTAAGTCCAATCTCAAAGAACTCTTTAAAACTATTACTAAACTTGCCGCACCAGCCCCTAAGAGCTTAAGTAGTCCTGAATTGTGCGAAAAATGTGCTCCTTTTTTCCAACAAAAGGAGGAATGTATTTTTTCTACATTCACTTTAGCCCAAAAAGGTGAAAAAGTGCAGCCACCTAAAATAGAACCTAATAGACCCAACCCTACACAAGTTTTAGATAAATTCTTATTGCTAGAAATATAAGAGTCAATCAAACGTTTGAACTCTATTCGATCAGGGTCTTCCATGGACCCATGTTCGGCGTTTGTATTGAAATTAATTCCGGAAGTCAAAGGGTCAGCTCTTACCCCTTTGCTCAGCACCATATTCACCACCGGCATATTTCCCAGGGACTGGAAGAAGGCCTCCATCCTCCCCCCATTAAAAACAAGCATTGGAAATGCAATAGTTCTTGCATTAAGAAAGTTTGAGCGATTGGTATTATAAATGACACTTTTTTCATTTGTGTTGGTTTTGAAAATAGCAAAATTAATAGCTTTGTCAGTTACAATGTCAATAGTTTTAACTTTTGCAAATGTGACACCTATAGCATTTGTAATGCAATGTTTTTTGTATTTACGTGACTTAGATGTATTGATATTACAAATACCAATGGCTTTTAATTTTGTAAATAATGTGGTGGTAGATGCGGTGGTGGTGCATGTGGTGGATGTGGTGGTGGTGGATGTGGTGGTGGATGTCATGGTGGATGTGGAGGTGATGGTGGATGTGGTGGTGGATGTGGTGGTGGATGTGGTGGTGATGGTGGATGTGGTGGTGGATGTGGTGATGGTGGATGTGGTGATGGTGGATGTGGTGATGGTGAATGCGGTGGTGGATGCGATCGTGGTGGTGGATGTAGTGGTGGTGGGTGTGGTGGATGTGGTGGGTGTGGTGGATGTGGTAGTGGATGTGGTGGTGGATGTGGCGGTGGATGTGGCGGTGGATGTGGAGGTGGTGGTGATGGTGGATGTGGTGGTGGATGTGGTGGTGGTGGTGGTGGTGGATGCGGTGGTGGTGGATGTGGTAGTGGATGTGGTGGATGTGGTGGTGGTGGATGCGGTGGATGTAGTGGTGGATGCGGTGGATGTGGGTGTGGTGGATGTGGGTGTGGTGGATGTGGTGGTGGATGCGGTGGTGGAAGCAGTGGTGGATGTGGTGGTGGTGGATGTGGTGGATGTGGCGGTGGATGTCATGGTGGATGTGGAGGTGATAGTGGATGTGGTGGTGGATGTGGTGGTGGATGCGGTGGATGTGGTGGTGGTGGATGCGGTGGATGTGGTGGTGGTGGATGCGGTGGTGGTGGATGCGGTGGTGGTGGTGGATGCGGTGGTGGTGAAAGTGGTGATGGATGTGGTGGTGGATGTGGTGGTGGAGGTGGTGGTGGAGGTGGTGGTGGAGGTGGTGGTGGATGCGGTGGATGTGGTGGTGGATGTGGTGGATGTGGTGGATGTGGTGGTGGATGTGGTGGTGGTGGGTGTGGTGGATGTGGTGGTGGATGTGGTGGTGGATGAGGTGGTGGATGCGGTGGTGGATGCGGTGGTGGATGCGGTGGTAGTGCATGTGGTGGATGTGGTGGTGGTGGATGTGGTGGTGGATGCGGTGGTGGTGCATGTGGTGGATGTGGTGGTGGCCGATGTGGTGGATGGGGTGGTGGATGTGGCGGTGGATGTCATGGTGGATGTGGAGGTGATGGTGGATGTGGTGGTGGATGCGGTGGATGTGGTGGCGGTAGATGCGGTAGATGTGGTGGTGGTGGATGCGGTGGTGGTGGTGGATGCGGTGGTGGTGGAAGTGGTGGTGGATGTGGTGGTGGATGTGGTGGTGGTGGATGCGGTGGATGTGGTGGTGGGGGATGTGGTGGTGGATGCGGTGGTGGTGCATGTGGTGGATGTGGTGGTGGAGGATGTTGCGGTGGATGTCATGGTGGATGTGGAGGTGATGGTGGATGTGGTGGTGGATGTGGTGATGGTGGATGTGGTGATGGTGGATGTGGTGATGGTGAATGCGGTGGTGGATGCGATCGTGGTGGTGGATGTAGTGGTGGTGGGTGTGGTGGATGTGGTGGGTGTGGTGGATGTGGTAGTGGATGTGGTGGTGGATGTGGCGGTGGATGTGGCGGTGGATGTGGAGGTGGCGGTGGATGTGGAGGTGGTGGTGATGGTGGATGTGGTGGTGGATGTGGTGGTGGTGGTGGTGGTGGATGCGGTGGTGGTGGATGTGGTAGTGGATGTGGTGGATGTGGTGGTGGTGGATGCGGTGGATGTAGTGGTGGATGCGGTGGATGTGGGTGTGGTGGATGTGGGTGTGGTGGATATGGTGGTGGATGCGGTGGTGGATGCGGTGGTGGATGCAGTGGTGGATGTGGTGGTGGTGGATGTGGTGGATGTGGCGGTGGATGTCATGGTGGATGTGGAGGTGATAGTGGATGTGGTGGTGGATGTGGTGGTGGATGCGGTGGATGTGGTGGTGGTGGATGCGGTGGATGTGGTGGTGGTGGATGCGGTGGTGGTGGATGCGGTGGTGGTGGTGGATGCGGTGGTGGTGAAAGTGGTGATGGATGTGGTGGTGGATGTGGTGGTGGAGGTGGTGGTAGAGGTGGTGGTGGAGGTGGTGGTGGATGCGGTGGATGTGGTGGTGGATGTGGTGGATGTGGTGGTGGATGTGGTGGTGGTGGGTGTGGTGGATGTGGTGGTGGATGTGGTGGTGGATGAGGTGGTGGATGCGGTGATGGATGCGGTGGTGGATGCGGTGGTAGTGCATGTGGTGGATGTGGTGGTGGTGGATGTGGTGGTGGATGCGGTGGTGGTGCATGTGGTGGATGTGGTGGTGGCCGATGTGGTGGATGGGGTGGTGGATGTGGCGGTGGATGTCATGGTGGATGTGGAGGTGATGGTGGATGTGGTGGTGGATGCGGTGGATGTGGTGGCGGTAGATGCGGTAGATGTGGTGGTGGTGGATGCGGTGGTGGTGGTGGATGCGGTGGTGGTGGAAGTGGTGGTGGATGTGGTGGTGGATGTGGTGGTGGTGGATGCGGTGGATGTGGTGGTGGTGGATGTGGTGGTGGATGCGGTGGTGGTGCATGTGGTGGATGTGGTGGTGGAGGATGTTGCGGTGGATGTCATGGTGGATGTGGAGGTGATGGTGGATGCGGTGGATGTGGTGGTGGATGCGGTGGATGTGGTGGTGGTGGATGCGGTGGTGGTGGTGGATGGGGTGGTGGATGTAGTGGATGTGGTGGTGGTGGATGTGGCGGTGGATGTGGTGGTGGATGTGGTGGTGGTGGATGTGGCGGTGGATGTGGTGGTGGATGTGGCGGTGGATATGATGGTGGATGTGGAGGTGGATGTGATGGTGGATGTGGTGGTGGATGTGGTGGATGTGGAGTTGGTGGTGGATGTGGTGGTGGATGTGGTGGTGGATGTGGTGGTGAATGCGGTGGATGTGGTGGTGGATGCGGTGGATGTGGTGATGGTGGATGCGGTGGTGGATGGGGTGGTGGTGGTGGATGGGGTGGTGGATGTAGTGGTGGTGCGTGTGGTGGATGTGGTGGTGGTGGATGTAGCGGTGGATGTGGCGATGGATGTGGTGGTGATGGTGGATGTGGTGGTGGATGTGGTGGTGGATGTGGTGGTGGTGGATGCGAAGACCGAAGCTATGTGCATAGAACAGACTGTCAGGAAGGAGGCTGCATGAGGGGGGTAAGCAGTACACAAACAGTGGGCTGTGCGTTGAAAGCAAACTGCGTAGACCTAGGAAAGATGAAGGCTGAACATGGAGCAAGACTGTCTGCAAAGAGCACATGAAGACATGGAGGTAGTGCAGGAAGAGTGAGTGTGTGTGCAGAGAGTACATGGGGGATATAAGCTGAACATGAACAGTGAGCCTGTGTGTACGAGTAGGCAAATGCACAAGTCAAAATGCGTGGTGAAAAAACGTGAAAGATATGGGGTCTGAACACGGAGTAAGGCTGTGTGCCCAGAGCGCATGTGGGCATGCAGGCAGTACACAACGAGTGAGGCTGTGTGTACAAAGCACATGGGGGTATGGGGGCTGACAGGAAGAGTGAGGCTGTGTGCATGAGAGGCCAACTGCATGCAGAAAACCCCTGGAATAAATAAAGGCAGGACAGGGAGTCAGGCTGTGTGCACAGAATGTATGGAGACAGTACAAGAAGAGTTACGCTTTGTGTACAAACCACATGATGGCCTGGGGGTTTACACGAACACCGAAGCTATGTGCATAGAACAGACTGTCAGGAAGGAGGCTGAACTTGATCAGTGTTCCTTAATGGAGAGCGATGCCATTAAACACATGTTGATAAAGCAGACAACAGTAGGATAATGCGCCTAATAAAAAGTAATGTAGAGGGATGTTATTCCCAAAATATAATAAACACTGGCAGTGAAAGTAAAATGTAGCACGCCCCTTAAAATAACTAGAAGCACGGAAGAAAAGGGAAGTATGGCAGGGGAAGAGTGGAATGCTGATGTAAGAGTGGCATAGACGGAAAATAAAGAATAAAAAAATACGTGCTCTTTGGTGAGGGGGAGGGAGTTAAAGCACAGCAGGACTGTTCATGCACAAAAAAGACGGTGCACAAAGTAGGAATGACGGAGAGGTGACAGGCAGAGGCCACGCGCGGCGGACATCAAAGGAAGGGTGGGGGGGGGAACAAGACTGAGGGCATTGCTGTGGGGAGGGGGCAGGAGAAATGCGACACGGGGCGGAGCAGGGAGAGCGGCGAGTGTGAAGCAGCAGGGGCCTTTGAAGTGAAGCTAAGCTTCACTTCAAAGGAGTGGGAGGAGTGCTGCTGGGGAACAGATGGCGATTTGATGATGTGCACGCGCATTTTAGGTCAATGCGCTTGCGCATTGACCTAAAAGCGCACTGGCACAGCACCAAATCGCCCAGTTGGGTAAAGTCTGTTTTAAGTCGCTATAGTCTCGCTCTGCTCATTGCGCATGCGCATTGACAGGCGAGACCTAAAAAGGCATGAAAGAAATGACATTGAGTAACCTGATGACCAAATATTCAAAGTGATGTCTGTTAAAAGCTTATGATACAATCGCAGACAAAAAGTCTTAGAATGGGAAGATTTGATGTGCAGAGTACTTATGCAGGTTCGACCTAAGAGGAGACAAAAAACAAAACACAAACCAAGCAGGATATCATTTCAACGTGAGCAGGGTGAGAAGTATATTGTCGTGACCACATGAGTGACTAACATGAATACTGCAATAAAATAAAAGAACAATAAACATATATAATTGAAAGAGATGGAAATGGCATGTGCCGGTGGTCCAAATACAGTACAGTATTGATTTACTCTTAACGGTACTAAGTGAATAGTGTTTCAGCAAAAGGATGGACGTGGCAAATGAAGCAAGACTTCTGAGATAGGTCATAAAACAGATGACATTACAATGAAAGAGGCAAGCGATAAAAATTGTACCCGCCCGTACTGTGGTAGCGTAATATAAAATATACGGTACACAGGGAAGGGAATCACATGAGTGATGAGTGATTCAAACAAACCCGAGCTCCTAACGTGTAAACACTAACTAGGTGCCGATGGTTCATGATTAAATCATATGCAAATGTGAACAGGGAAATGAGTCTGGTATGAAAGCTATATCGCTAGGTAAATCAATATACATCACAGTAAGTGGCTGTTAAAGACATGTCGGGTAGGCATAACAATGTGAGGTGTTATTATATCCATCAGTAGTGCATCAGAAACGTGGGTGCGTAGTATAGAGCAGAAGGTAACATTGTGAAGCAAAAACCTGGGTGACATGTGAATCAAAAATGACGTCGTCGGACAGCATTAAACCTGCTAGGTACCACTGATTCAAAAGTTAATCTTGTACAGATATAAACAGCTGGGTACCGCTGAATCAAAGGTAAATCAAGTGCAAATATGAACAGGGAAATGGGCCTGACATAAGAGAAATTCTGCGTGATTAATCTACAAATAATGATTACGGTGAACGGCTGTTACGGACATCACCGGTAGGCAAATGGTGCATGATTGCAAACACAGGCGTGGTGGAAACCACATAGGGGTGGTCGCGTAAGTGAAAATGGCGAGTCATTCGAAAAGTGAGGACGTATCTCACAGGGTGGCGAGCGCGGTATCCTGTGTCAGGCAATAACACATTATGAAGCCAAAGCTGGTGCGGGGCCTAAACAGAGTGCCTGAGTGAGAGCTAGAATACCGTCTACAATCAACAACGGATACTAATATCGTCCGTCGTGTATAAAATACAGCTCTGTAATATGCTGGCAGACTCTCTGCAGGAGGCGCATCAACCCACCGAACTATCCATATAAAATACAGCCCTGTAATATGCTGGTAGACTCTCTGCAGGAAGCGCATCAACCCACTGAACTATCCATATAAAATACAGCCCTTTAATATGCTGGCAGACTTTCTGCAGGAGGAGAATTTAGCCACTGAGCTATCGATATAAAATAGAGTCCTGTAATATGCTAACAGACTCTCTGCACTAGGTGCATTTAACCCACTGAACTATTGATATAAAATACAGTCCTGTAATATGCTGACAGACTCTTTGCAGGAGGCGTATTAACCCAATGAACTATCAATATAAAATACAGTCCTGTGATATGCTGGCAGACTCTCTGCAGGAGGCGCATTAACCCACTGAACTATCGATATAGAATACAGTCCTATAATATGCTGACAGACTCTTTGCAGGACGCGTATTAACCCAATGAGCTATCCATATAAAATACAGGCATGTAATATGCTGACGGTTTCTAATAATCCAAATCTGACCTGCACTGTGGTACTCCCATTACCATGGTCCGATCACAGTGCCATTTTATTTGAACTGAAAGAGTCAAACGGCCTTCAACCCAGACCTGAACCCACAAGGAAGATTACAAAAAGAGCCTGGAAAAATGCAGATTGTTTAGAATTAGAAGGGGCACTGAAGAGAACCTTGCGCCGCTGCCCTCTGGGGTGAACGAGGCTACGTAGGCCTATACAGATTGGATAGACACAGCATGCAATAAATTAGTTCCGGTTAAACATTGAACCCTTAAATGGGCCCAACCCTCAGACCCCTGGTACTCAGATGATTTTTTTTAAAAAACTGAAACAGCCTGTAAAATATTAGAATGGGCATGGAGGAAAGGGTATAAAAGTAAGGATATAGAAATGTATAAGCAGAGTCTCAGAATCTATAAGGAACTATTGTTGGAAAAAAAAAAAGAAGTTCTTTACAGAACAAATTTCTCAAGCTACGTCCAATCTCAAAGAACTCTTTAAAACTATTACTAAACTTGCCGCACCAGCCCCTAAGAGCTTAAGTAGTCCTGAATTGTGCGAAAAATGTGCTCCTTTTTTCCAACAAAAGGAGGAATGTATTTTTTCTACATTCACTTTAGCCCAAAAAGGTGAAAAAGTGCAGCCACCTAAAATAGAACCTAATAGACCCAACCCTACACAAGTTTTAGATAAATTCTTATTGCTAGAAATATAAGAGTCAATCAAACTTTTGAACTCTATTCGATCAGGGTCTTCCATGGACCCATGTCCGGCGTTTGTATTGAAATTAATTCTGGAAGTCAAAGGGTCAGCTCTTACCCCTTTGCTCAGCACCATATTCACCACCGGCATATTTCCCAGGGACTGGAAGAAGGCCTCCATCCTCCCCCCATTAAAAACAAGCATTGGAAATGCAATAGGTCTTGCATTAAGAAAGTTTGAGCGATTGGTATTATAAATGACACTTTTTTCATTTGTGTTGGTTTTGAAAATAGCAAAATTAATAGCTTTTTATCAGTTACAATGTCAATAGTTTTAACTTTTGCAAATGTGACACCTATAGCATTTGTAATGCAATGTGTGTTGTATTTACGTGACTTAGATATATTGATATTACAAATACCAATGGCTTTTAATTTTGTAAATAATGTGGTGGTAGATGCGGTGGTGGTGCATGTGGTGGATGTGGTGGTGGTGGATGTGGTGGTGGATGTGGCGGTGGATGTCATGGTGGATGTGGAGGTGATGGTGGATGTGGTGATGGATGTGGTGGTGGATGTGATGGTGGATGTGATGGTGGATGTGGTGGTGGATGTGGTGATGGTGGATGTGGTGATGGTGGATGTGGTGATGGTGGATGTGGTGATGGTGGATGCGGTGGTGGATGCGATGGTGGTGGTGGATGGGGTATTGGTAGTGGTGGATGTAGTGGTGGTAGGTGTGGTGGATGTGGTGGTGGTGGGTGTGGTGGATGTGGTAGTGGATGTGGTGGTGGATGTGGCGGTGGATGTGGCGGTGGATGTGGAGGTGGAGGTGATGGTGGATGTGGTGGTGGATGTGGTGGTGGTGGATGCGGTGGTGGTGGATGTGGTAGTGGAAGTGGTGGTGGATGTGGTGGATGTGGTGGTCCTGGATGCGGTGGATGTGGTGGTGGATGCGGTGGATGTGGGTGTGGTGGATGTGGTGGTGGATGCGGTGGTGGATGCAGTGGTGGATGTGGTGGATGTGGTGGTGGTGGATGTGGCGGTGGATGTCATGGTGGATGTGGAGGTGATGGTGGATGTGGTGGTGGATGCGGTGGTGGATGCGGTGGTGGTGGAAGTGGTGGTGGATGTGGTGGTGGTGCATGTGGTGGATGTGGTGGTGGCGGATGTGGTGGATGTGGTGGTGGATGTGGCGGTGGATGTCATGGTGGATGTGGAGGTGATGGTGGATGTGGTGGTGGATGCAGTGGATGTGGTGGCGGTGGATGTGGTGGTGGTGGTGGATGCGGTGGTGGTGGAAGTGGTGGTGGATGCGGTGGTGGTGGAAGTGGTGGTGGATGTGGTGGATGTGGTGGTGGATGTGGTGGTGGTGGATGTGGTGGTGGATGCGGTGGTGGTTCATGTGGTGGATGTGGTGGTGGTGGATGTTGCGGTGGATGTCATGGTGGATGTGGAGGTGATGGTGGATGTGGTAGTGGATGCGGTGGATGTGGTGGTGGTGGATGCGGTGGATGTGGTGGTGGTGGATGCGGTGGTGGTGGTGGATGTAGTGGTGGTGGGTGTGGTGGATGTGGTGGTGGTGGATGTGGTGGTGGATGTGGTGGTGGTGGATGTGGCGGTGGATGTGGAGGTGGATGTGGCGGTGGATGTGGTGGTGGATGTGGAGTTGGTGGTGGATGTGGTGGTGGATGTGGTGGTGGATGTGGTGGTGGATGTGGTGGTGGATGTGTTGGTGGATGCGGTGGATGTGGTGATGGTGGATGCGGTGGTGATGGTGGATGCGGTGGTGGTGGTGGATGGGGTGGTGGTGATGGATGGGGTGGTGGATGTAGTGGTGGTGGGTGTGGTGGATGTGGTGGATGTGGTGGTGATGGTGGATGTGGTGGTGGATGTGGTGGTGGATGCGCTGGATGTGGTGGTGGTGGATGCGAAGACCGAAGCTATGTGCATAGAACAGACTGTCAGGAAGGAGGCTGCATGAGGGGGGTAAGCAGTACACAAACAGTGGGCTGTGCGTTGAAAGCAAACTGCGTAGACCTAGGAAAGATGAAGGCTGAACATGGAGCAAGACTGTCTGCAAAGAGCACATGAAGACATGGAGGTAGTGCAGGAAGAGTGAGTGTGTGTGCAGAGAGTACATGGGGGATATAAGCTGAGCATGAACAGTGAGCCTGTGTGTACGAGTAGGCAAATGCACAAGTCAAAATGCGTGGTGAAAAAACGTGAAAGATATGGGGTCTGAACACGGAGTAAGGCTGTGTGCCCAGAGCGCATGTGGGCATGCAGGCAGTACACAACGAGTGAGGCTGTGTGTACAAAGCACATGGGGGTATGGAGGCTGACAGGAAGAGTGAGGCTGTGTGCATGAGAGGCCAACTGCATGCAGAAAACACCTGGAATAAATAAAGGCAGGACAGGGAGTCAGGCTGTGTGCACAGAATGTATGGAGACAGTACAAGAAGAGTTACGCTTTGTGTACAAACCACATGATGGCCTGGGGGTGTAAACGAACACCGAAGCTATGTGCATAGAACAGACTGTCAGGAAGGAGGCTGAACTTGATCAGTGTTCCTTAATGGAGAGCGATGCCATTGAACACATGTTGATAAAGCAGACAACAGTAGGATAATGCGCCTAATAAAAAGTAATGTAGAGGGATGTTATTCCCAAAATATAATAAACACTGGCAGTGAAAGTAAAATGTAGCACGCCCCTTAAAATAACTAGAAGCACGGAAGAAAAGGGAAGTATGGCAGGGGAAGAGTGGAATGCTGATGTAAGAGTGGCATAGACGGAAAATAAAGAATAAAAAAATACGTGCTCTTTGGTGAGGGGGGAGTGAGTTAAAGCACAGCAGGACTGTTCATGCACAAAAAAGACGGTGCACAAAGTAGGAATGACGGAGAGGTGACAGGCAGAGGCCACGCGCGGCGGACATCAAAGGAAGGGTGGGGGGGGGGAACAAGACTGAGGGCATTGCTGTGGGGAGGGGGGAGGAGAAATGCGACACGGGGCGGAGCAGGGAGAGCGGCGAGTGTGAAGCAGCAGGGGCCTTTGAAGTGAAGCTAAGCTTCACTTCAAAGGAGTGGGAGGAGTGCTGCTGGGGAACAGATGGCGATTTGATGATGTGCACGCGCATTTTAGGTCAATGCGCTTGCGCATTGACCTAAAAGCGCACGGGCACAGCACCAAATCGCCCAGTTGGGTAAAGTCTGTTTTAAGTCGCTATAGTCTCGCTCTGCTCATTGCGCATGCGCATTGACAGGCGAGACCTAAAAAGGCATGAAAGAGATGACATTGAGTAACCTGATGACCAAATATTCAAAGTGATGTCTGTTAAAAGCTTATGATACAATAGCAGATAAAAAGTCTTAGAATGGGAAGATTTGATGTGCAGAGTACTTATGCAGGTTCGACCTAAGAGGAGACAAAAAACAAAACACAAACCAAGCAGGATATCGTTTCAACGTGAGCAGGGTGAGAAGTGTATTGTCGTGACCACATGAGTGACTAACATGAATACTGCAATAAAATAAAAGAACAATAAACATATATAATTGAAAGAGATGGAAATGGCATGTGCCGGTGGTCCAAATACAGTACAGTATTGATTTACTCTTAACAGTACTAAGTGAATAGTGTTTCAGCAAAAGGATGGACGTGGCAAATGAAGCAAGACTCCTGAGATAGGTCATAAAACAGATGACATTACAATGAAAGAGGCAAGCGATAAAAATTGTACCCGCCCGTACTGTGGTAGCGTAATATAAATTATACGGTACACAGGGAAGGGAATCACATGAGTGATGAGTGATTCAAACAAACCCGAGCTCCTAACGTGTAAACACTAACTAGGTGCCGATGGTTCATGATTAAATCATATGCAAATGTGAACAGGGAAATGAGTCTGGTATGAAAGCTATATCGCTAGGTAAATCAATATACATCACAGTAAGTGGCTGTTAAAGACATGTCGGGTAGGCATAACAATGTGAGGTGTTATTATATCCATCAGTAGTGCATCAGAAACGTGGGCGCGTAGTATAGAGCAGAAGGTAACATTGTGAAGCAAAAACCTGGGTGACATGTGAATCAAAAATGACGTCGTCGGACAGCATTAAACCTGCTAGGTACCACTGATTCAAAAGTTAATCTTGTACAGATATAAACAGCTGGGTACCGCTGAATCAAAGGTAAATCAAGTGCAAATATGAACAGGGAAATGGGCCTGACATAAGAGAAATTCTGCGTGATTAATCTACAAATAATGATTACGGTGAACGGCTGTTACGGACATCACCGGTAGGCAAATGGTGCATGATTGCAAACACAGGCGTGGTGGAAACCACATAGGGGTGGTCGCGTAAGTGAAAATGGCGAGTCATTCGAAAAGTGAGAACGTATCTCACAGGGTGGCGAGCGCGGTATCCTGTGTCAGGCAATAACACATTATGAAGCCAAAGCTGGTGCGGGGCCTAAACAGAGTGCCTGAGTGAGAGCTAGAATACCGTCTACAATCAACAACGGATACTAATATCGTCCGTCGTGTATAAAATACAGCTCTGTAATATGCTGGCAGACTCTCTGCAGGAGGCGCATCAACCCACCGAACTATCCATATAAAATACAGCCCTGTAATATGCTGGTAGACTCTCTGCAGGAAGCGCATCAACCCACTGAACTATCCATATAAAATACAGCCCTTTAATATGCTGGCAGACTTTCTGCAGGAGGAGCATTTAGCCACTGAGCTATCGATATAAAATAGAGTCCTGTAATATGCTAACAGACTCTCTGCACTAGGTGCATTTAAGCCACTGAACTATTGATATAAAATACAGTCCTGTAATATGCTGACAGACTCTTTGCAGGAGGCGTATTAACCCAATGAACTATCAATATAAAATACAGTCCTGTGATATGCTGGCAGACTCTCTGCAGGAGGCGCATTAACCCACTGAACTATCGATATAGAATACAGTCCTATAATATGCTGACAGACTCTTTGCAGGACGCGTATTAACCCAATGAGCTATCCATATAAAATACAGGCATGTAATATGCTGACGGTTTCTAATAATCCCAAATCTGACCTGCACTGTGGTACTCCCATTACCATGGTCCGATCACAGTGCCATTTTATTTGAACTGAAAGAGTCAAACGGCCTTCAACCCAGACCTGAACCCACAAGGAAGATTACAAAAAGAGCCTGGAAAAATGCAGATTGTTTAGAATTAGAAGGGGCACTGAAGAGAACCTTGCGCCGCTCCCCTCTGGGGTGAACGAGGCTACGTAGGCCTATACAGATTGGATAGACACAGCATGCAATAAATTAGTTCCGGTTAAACATTGAACCCTTAAATGGGCCCAACCCTCAGACCCCTGGTACTCAGATGATTTAAAAAAAAAAAAACTGAAACAGCCTGTAAAATATTAGAATGGGCATGGAGGAAAGGGTATAAAAGTAAGGATATAGAAATGTATAAGCAGAGTCTCAGAATCTATAAGGAACTATTGTTGGAAACAAAAAAGAAGTTCTTTACAGGACAAATTTCTCAAGCTACGTCCAATCTCAAAGAACTCTTTAAAACTATTACTAAACTTGCCGCACCAGCCCCTAAGAGCTTAAGTAGTCCTGAATTGTGCGAAAAATGTGCTCCTTTTTTCCAACAAAAGGAGGAATGTATTTTTTCTACATTCACTTTAGCCCAAAAAGGTGAAAAAGTGCAGCCACCTAAAATAGAACCTAATAGACCCAACCCTACACAAGTTTTAGATAAATTCTTATTGCTAGAAATATAAGAGTCAATCAAACTTTTGAACTCTATTCGATCAGGGTCTTCCATGGACCCATGTCCGGCGTTTGTATTGAAATTAATTCTGGAAGTCAAAGGGTCAGCTCTTACCCCTTTGCTCAGCACCATATTCACCACCGGCATATTTCCCAGGGACTGGAAGAAGGCCTCCATCCTCCCCCCATTAAAAACAAGCATTGGAAATGCAATAGGTCTTGCATTAAGAAAGTTTGAGCGATTGGTATTATAAATGACACTTTTTTCATTTGTGTTGGTTTTGAAAATAGCAAAATTAATAGCTTTTTATCAGTTACAATGTCAATAGTTTTAACTTTTGCAAATGTGACACCTATAGCATTTGTAATGCAATGTGTGTTGTATTTACGTGACTTAGATATATTGATATTACAAATACCAATGGCTTTTAATTTTGTAAATAATGTGGTGGTAGATGCGGTGGTGGTGCATGTGGTGGATGTGGTGGTGGTAGATGTGGTGGTGGATGTGGCGGTGGATGTCATGGTGGATGTGGAGGTGATGGTGGATGTGGTGGTGGATGTGGTGGTGATGGTGGATGTGGTGGTGGATGTGGTGATGGTGGATGTGGTGATGGTGGATGTGGTGATGGTGGATGCAGTGGTGGATGCGATGGTGGTGGTGGATGGGGTATTGGTAGTGGTGGATGTAGTGGTGGTGGGTGTGGTGGATGTGGTGGTGGTGGGTGTGGTGGATGTGGTAGTGGATGTGGTGGTGGATGTGGCGGTGGATGTGGCGGTGGATGTGGAGGTGGAGGTGATGGTGGATGTGGTGGTGGATGTGGTGGTGGTGGTGGTGGATGCGGTGGTGGTGGATGTGGTAGTGGAAGTGGTGGTGGATGTGGTGGATGTGGTGGTGGTGGATGCGGTGGATGTGGTGGTGGATGCGGTGGATGTGGGTGTGGTGGATGTGGTGGTAGATGCGGTGGTGGATGCAGTGGTGGATGTGGTGGTGGTGGATGTGGCGGTGGATGTCATGGTGGATGTGGAGGTGATGGTGGATGTGGTGGTGGATGTGGTGGTGGTGGAAGTGGTGGTGGATGTGGTGGTGGAGGTGGTGGATGTGGTGGATGCGGTGGATGTGGTGGTGGATGTGGTGGTGGTGGGTGTGGTGGATGTGGTGGTGGATGTGGTGGTGGATGTGGTGGTGGATGCGGTGGTGGTGCATGTGGTGGATGTGGTGGTGGTGGATGTGGTGAATGTGGTGGTGGATGCGGTGGTGGTGCATGTGGTGGTGGCGGATGTGGTGGATGTGGTGGTGGATGTGGCGGTGGATGTCATGGTGGATGTGGGGGTGATGGTGGATGTGGTGGTAGATGCGGTGGATGTGGTGGCGGTGGATGTGGTGGTGGTGGTGGTGGATGCGGTGGTGGTGGTGGTGGAAGTGGTGGATGTGGTGGTGGATGTGGTGGTGGTGGATGTGGTGGTGGATGCGGTGGTGGTTCATGTGGTGGATGTGGTGGTGGATGTCAAGGTGGATGTCAATGTGGAGGTGATGGTGGATGTGGTGGTGGATGCGGTGGATGCGGTGGATGTAGTGGTGGTGGGTGTGGTGGATGTGGTGGTGGTGGATGTGGTGGTAGATGTGGCGGTGGATGTGGCGGTGGATGTGGCGGTGGATGTGGAGGTGGATGTGATGGTGGATGTGGTGGTGGATGTGGTGGATGTGGAGTTGGTGGTGGATGTGGTGGTGGATGTGGTGGTGGATGCGGTGGATGTGTTGGTGGATGCGGTGGATGTGGTGATGGTGGATGCGGTGGTGATGGTGGATGCGGTGGTGGTGGTGGATGGGGTGGTGGATGTAGTGGTGGTGGGTGTGGTGGATGTGGTGGTGGTGGATGTGGCGGTGGATGTGGTGGTAGATGTGGCGGTGGATGTGGCGGTGGATGTGGCGGTGGATGTGGAGGTGGATGTGATGGTGGATGTGGTGGTGGATGTGGTGGTGGATGTGTTGGTGGATGCGGTGGATGTGGTGATGGTGGATGCGGTGGTGATGGTGGATGCGGTGGTGGTGGTGGATGGGGTGGATGTGGTGGTGGATGTGGCGGTGGATGTCATGGTGGATGTGGAGGTGATGGTGGATGTGGTGGTGGATGCAGTGGATGTGGTGGCGGTGGATGTGGTGGTGGTGGTGGATGCGGTGGTGGTGGAAGTGGTGGTGGATGCGGTGGTGGATGTGGTGGTGGTGGATGTGGTGGTGGATGCGGTGGTGGTTCATGTGGTGGATGTGGTGGTGGTGGATGTTGCGGTGGATGTCATGGTGGATGTGGAGGTGATGGTGGATGTGGTGGTGGATGCGGTGGATGTGGTGGTGGTGGATGCGGTGGATGTGGTGGTGGTGGATGCGGTGGTGGTGGTGGATGTAGTGGTGGTGGGTGTGGTGGATGTGGTGGTGGTGGATGTGGTGGTGGATGTGGTGGTGGTGGATGTGGCGGTGGATGTGGAGGTGGATGTGGCGGTGGATGTGGTGGTGGATGTGGAGTTGGTGGTGGATGTGGTGGTGGATGTGGTGGTGGATGTGGTGGTGGATGTGGTGGTGGATGTGTTGGTGGATGCGGTGGATGTGGTGATGGTGGATGCGGTGGTGATGGTGGATGCGGTGGTGGTGGTGGATGGGGTGGTGGTGATGGATGGGGTGGTGGATGTAGTGGTGGTGGGTGTGGTGGATGTGGTGGTGATGGTGGATGTGGTGGTGGATGTGGTGGTGGATGCGCTGGATGTGGTGGTGGTGGATGCGAAGACCGAAGCTATGTGCATAGAACAGACTGTCAGGAAGGAGGCTGCATGAGGGGGGTAAGCAGTACACAAACAGTGGGCTGTGCGTTGAAAGCAAACTGCGTAGACCTAGGAAAGATGAAGGCTGAACATGGAGCAAGACTGTCTGCAAAGAGCACATGAAGACATGGAGGTAGTGCAGGAAGAGTGAGTGTGTGTGCAGAGAGTACATGGGGGATATAAGCTGAACATGAACAGTGAGCCTGTGTGTACGAGTAGGCAAATGCACAAGTCAAAATGCGTGGTGAAAAAACGTGAAAGATATGGGGTCTGAACACGGAGTAAGGCTGTGTGCCCAGAGCGCATGTGGGCATGCAGGCAGTACACAACGAGTGAGGCTGTGTGTACAAAGCACATGGGGGTATGGAGGCTGACAGGAAGAGTGAGGCTGTGTGCATGAGAGGCCAACTGCATGCAGAAAACACCTGGAATAAATAAAGGCAGGACAGGGAGTCAGGCTGTGTGCACAGAATGTATGGAGACAGTACAAGAAGAGTTACGCTTTGTGTACAAACCACATGATGGCCTGGGGGTGTAAACGAACACCGAAGCTATGTGCATAGAACAGACTGTCAGGAAGGAGGCTGAACTTGATCAGTGTTCCTTAATGGAGAGCGATGCCATTGAACACATGTTGATAAAGCAGACAACAGTAGGATAATGCGCCTAATAAAAAGTAATGTAGAGGGATGTTATTCCCAAAATATAATAAACACTGGCAGTGAAAGTAAAATGTAGCACGCCCCTTAAAATAACTAGAAGCACGGAAGAAAAGGGAAGTATGGCAGGGGAAGAGTGGAATGCTGATGTAAGAGTGGCATAGACGGAAAATAAAGAATAAAAAAATACGTGCTCTTTGGTGAGGGGGGAGTGAGTTAAAGCACAGCAGGACTGTTCATGCACAAAAAAGACGGTGCACAAAGTAGGAATGACGGAGAGGTGACAGGCAGAGGCCACGCGCGGCGGACATCAAAGGAAGGGTGGGGGGGGGGGAACAAGACTGAGGGCATTGCTGTGGGGAGGGGGAGGAGAAATGCGACACGGGGCGGAGCAGGGAGAGCGGCGAGTGTGAAGCAGCAGGGGCCTTTGAAGTGAAGCTAAGCTTCACTTCAAAGGAGTGGGAGGAGTGCTGCTGGGGAACAGATGGCGATTTGATGATGTGCACGCGCATTTTAGGTCAATGCGCTTGCGCATTGACCTAAAAGCGCACGGGCACAGCACCAAATCGCCCAGTTGGGTAAAGTCTGTTTTAAGTCGCTATAGTCTCGCTCTGCTCATTGCGCATGCGCATTGACAGGCGAGACCTAAAAAGGCATGAAAGAGATGACATTGAGTAACCTGATGACCAAATATTCAAAGTGATGTCTGTTAAAAGCTTATGATACAATAGCAGATAAAAAGTCTTAGAATGGGAAGATTTGATGTGCAGAGTACTTATGCAGGTTCGACCTAAGAGGAGACAAAAAACAAAACACAAACCAAGCAGGATATCGTTTCAACGTGAGCAGGGTGAGAAGTGTATTGTCGTGACCACATGAGTGACTAACATGAATACTGCAATAAAATAAAAGAACAATAAACATATATAATTGAAAGAGATGGAAATGGCATGTGCCGGTGGTCCAAATACAGTACAGTATTGATTTACTCTTAACGGTACTAAGTGAATAGTGTTTCAGCAAAAGGATGGACGTGGCAAATGAAGCAAGACTCCTGAGATAGGTCATAAAACAGATGACATTACAATGAAAGAGGCAAGCGATAAAAATTGTACCCGCCCGTACTGTGGTAGCGTAATATAAATTATACGGTACACAGGGAAGGGAATCACATGAGTGATGAGTGATTCAAACAAACCCGAGCTCCTAACGTGTAAACACTAACTAGGTGCCGATGGTTTATGATTAAATCATATGCAAATGTGAACAGGGAAATGAGTCTGGTATGAAAGCTATATCGCTAGGTAAATCAATATACATCACAGTAAGTGGCTGTTAAAGACATGTCGGGTAGGCATAACAATGTGAGGTGTTATTATATCCATCAGTAGTGCATCAGAAACGTGGGCGCGTAGTATAGAGCAGAAGGTAACATTGTGAAGCAAAAACCTGGGTGACATGTGAATCAAAAATGACGTCGTCGGACAGCATTAAACCTGCTAGGTACCACTGATTCAAAAGTTAATCTTGTACAGATATAAACAGCTGGGTACCGCTGAATCAAAGGTAAATCAAGTGCAAATATGAACAGGGAAATGGGCCTGACATAAGAGAAATTCTGCGCGATTAATCTACAAATAATGATTACGGTGAACGGCTGTTACGGACATCACCGGTAGGCAAATGGTGCATGATTGCAAACACAGGCGTGGTGGAAACCACATAGGGGTGGTCGCGTAAGTGAAAATGGCGAGTCATTCGAAAAGTGAGAACGTATCTCACAGGGTGGCGAGCGCGGTATCCTGTGTCAGGCAATAACACATTATGAAGCCAAAGCTGGTGCGGGGCCTAAACAGAGTGCCTGAGTGAGAGCTAGAATACCGTCTACAATCAACAACGGATACTAATATCGTCCGTCGTGTATAAAATACAGCTCTGTAATATGCTGGCAGACTCTCTGCAGGAGGCGCATCAACCCACCGAACTATCCATATAAAATACAGCCCTGTAATATGCTGGTAGACTCTCTGCAGGAAGCGCATCAACCCACTGAACTATCCATATAAAATACAGCCCTTTAATATGCTGGCAGACTTTCTGCAGGAGGAGAATTTAGCCACTGAGCTATCGATATAAAATAGAGTCCTGTAATATGCTAACAGACTCTCTGCACTAGGTGCATTTAAGCCACTGAACTATTGATATAAAATACAGTCCTGTAATATGCTGACAGACTCTTTGCAGGAGGCGTATTAACCCAATGAACTATCAATATAAAATACAGTCCTGTGATATGCTGGCAGACTCTCTGCAGGAGGCGCATTAACCCACTGAACTATCGATATAGAATACAGTCCTATAATATGCTGACAGACTCTTTGCAGGACGCGTATTAACCCAATGAGCTATCCATATAAAATACAGGCATGTAATATGCTGACGGTTTCTAATAATCCAAATCTGACCTGCACTGTGGTACTCCCATTACCATGGTCCGATCACAGTGCCATTTTATTTGAACTGAAAGAGTCAAACGGCCTTCAACCCAGACCTGAACCCACAAGGAAGATTACAAAAAGAGCCTGGAAAAATGCAGATTGTTTAGAATTAGAAGGGGCACTGAAGAGAACCTTGCGCCGCTCCCCTCTGGGGTGAACGAGGCTACGTAGGCCTATACAGATTGGATAGACACAGCATGCAATAAATTAGTTCCGGTTAAACATTGAACCCTTAAATGGGCCCAACCCTCAGACCCCTGGTACTCAGATGATTTAAAAGAAAAAAAACTGAAACAGCCTGTAAAATATTAGAATGGGCATGGAGGAAAGGGTATAAAAGTAAGGATATAGAAATGTATAAGCAGAGTCTCAGAATCTATAAGGAACTATTGTTGGAAACAAAAAAGAAGTTCTTTACAGGACAAATTTCTCAAGCTACGTCCAATCTCAAAGAACTCTTTAAAACTATTACTAAACTTGCCGCACCAGCCCCTAAGAGCTTAAGTAGTCCTGAATTGTGCGAAAAATGTGCTCCTTTTTTCCAACAAAAGGAGGAATGTATTTTTTCTACATTCACTTTAGCCCAAAAAGGTGAAAAAGTGCAGCCACCTAAAATAGAACCTAATAGACCCAACCCTACACAAGTTTTAGATAAATTCTTATTGCTAGAAATATAAGAGTCAATCAAACTTTTGAACTCTATTCGATCAGGGTCTTCCATGGACCCATGTCCGGCGTTTGTATTGAAATTAATTCTGGAAGTCAAAGGGTCAGCTCTTACCCCTTTGCTCAGCACCATATTCACCACCGGCATATTTCCCAGGGACTGGAAGAAGGCCTCCATCCTCCCCCCATTAAAAACAAGCATTGGAAATGCAATAGGTCTTGCATTAAGAAAGTTTGAGCGATTGGTATTATAAATGACACTTTTTTCATTTGTGTTGGTTTTGAAAATAGCAAAATTAATAGCTTTTTATCAGTTACAATGTCAATAGTTTTAACTTTTGCAAATGTGACACCTATAGCATTTGTAATGCAATGTGTGTTGTATTTACGTGACTTAGATATATTGATATTACAAATACCAATGGCTTTTAATTTTGTAAATAATGTGGTGGTAGATGCGGTGGTGGTGCATGTGGTGGATGTGGTGGTGGTAGATGTGGTGGTGGATGTGGCGGTGGATGTCATGGTGGATGTGGAGGTGATGGTGGATGTGGTGGTGGATGTGGTGGTGATGGTGGATGTGGTGGTGGATGTGGTGATGGTGGATGTGGTGATGGTGGATGTGGTGATGGTGGATGCAGTGGTGGATGCGATGGTGGTGGTGGATGGGGTATTGGTAGTGGTGGATGTAGTGGTGGTGGGTGTGGTGGATGTGGTGGTGGTGGGTGTGGTGGATGTGGTAGTGGATGTGGTGGTGGATGTGGCGGTGGATGTGGCGGTGGATGTGGAGGTGGAGGTGATGGTGGATGTGGTGGTGGATGTGGTGGTGGTGGTGGTGGTGGATGCGGTGGTGGTGGATGTGGTAGTGGAAGTGGTGGTGGATGTGGTGGATGTGGTGGTGGTGGATGCGGTGGATGTGGTGGTGGATGCGATGGATGTGGGTGTGGTGGATGTGGTGGTAGATGCAGTGGTGGATGCAGTGGTGGATGTGGTGGTGGTGGATGTGGCGGTGGATGTGGAGGTGATGGTGGATGTGGTGGTGGATGTGGTGGTGGTGGAAGTGGTGGTGGATGTGGTGGTGGAGGTGGTGGATGCGGTGGATGTGGTGGTGGATGTGGTGGTGGTGGGTGTGGTGGATGTGGTGGTGGATGTGGTGGTGGATGTGGTGGTGGATGCGGTGGTGGATGCGGTGGTGGTGCATGTGGTGGATGTGGTGGATGTGGTGGATGTGGTGGTGGATGCGGTGGTGGTGCATGTGGTGGTGGCGGATGTGGTGGATGTGGTGGTGGATGTGGCGGTGGATGTCATGGTGGATGTGGAGGTGATGGTGGATGTGGTGGTAGATGCGGTGGATGTGGTGGCGGTGGATGTGGTGGTGGTGGTGGTGGATGCGGTGGTGGTGGTGGTGGAAGTGGTGGATGTGGTGGTGGATGTGGTGGTGGTGGATGTGGTGGTGGATGCGGTGGTGGTTCATGTGGTGGATGTGGTGGTGGATGTCAAGGTGGATGTGGAGGTGATGGTGGATGTGGTGGTGGATGCGGTGGATGCGGTGGATGTGGTGGTGGTGGATGCGGTGGTGGTGGTGGATGGGGTGGTGGATGTAGTGGTGGTGGGTGTGGTGGATGTGGTGGTGGTGGATGTGGCGGTGGATGTGGTGGTAGATGTGGCGGTGGATGTGGCGGTGGATGTGGAGGTGGATGTGATGGTGGATGTGGTGGTGGATGTGGAGTTGGTGGTGGATGTGGTGGTGGATGTGGTGGTGGATGTGGTGGTGGATGCGGTGGATGTGTTGGTGGATGCGGTGGATGTGGTGATGGTGGATGCGGTGGTGATGGTGGATGCGGTGGTGGTGGTGGATGGGGTGGTGGTGATGGATGGGGTGGTGGTGATGGATGGGGTGGTGGATGTAGTGGTGGATGTGGTGGTGGTAGATGTGGCGGTGGATGTGGCGGTGGATGTGGTGGTGATGGTGGATGTGGTGGTGGATGTGGTGGTGGTGGATGCGCTGGATGTGGTGGTGGTGGATGCAAAGACCGAAGCTATGTGCATAGAACAGACTGTCAGGAAGGAGGCTGCATGAGGGGGGTAAGCAGTACACAAACAGTGGGCTGTGCGTTGAAAGCAAACTGCGTAGACCTAGGAAAGATGAAGGCTGAACATGGAGCAAGACTGTCTGCAAAGAGCACATGAAGACATGGAGGTAGTGCAGGAAGAGTGAGTGTGTGTGCAGAGAGTACATGGGGGATATAAGCTGAACATGAACAGTGAGCCTGTGTGTACGAGTAGGCAAATGCACAAGTCAAAATGCGTGGTGAAAAAACGTGAAAGATATGGAGTCTGAACACGGAGTAAGGCTGTGTGACCAGAGCGCATGTGGGCATGCAGGCAGTACACAACGAGTGAGGCTGTGTGTACAAAGCACATGGGGGTATGGGGGCTGACAGGAAGAGTGAGGCTGTGTGCATGAGAGGCCAACTGCATGCAGAAAACACCTGGAATAAATAAAGGCAGGACAGGGAGTCAGGCTGTGTGCACAGAATGTATGGAGACAGTACAAGAAGAGTTAGGCTTTGTGCACAAACCACATGATGGCCTGGGGATGTACACGAAGACCGAAGCTATGTGCATAGAACAGACTGTCAGGAAGGAGGCTGAACTTGATCAGTGAACCTTAATGGAGAGCGATGCCATTAAACACATGTTGATAAAGCAGACAACAGTAGGATAATGCGCCTAATAAAAAGTAATGTAGAGGGATGTTATTCCCAAAATATAATAAACACTGACAGTGAAAGTAAAATGTAGCACACCCCTTAAAATAACTAGAAGCACGGAAGAAAAGGGAAGTATGGCAGAGGAAGAGTGGAATGCTGATGTAAGAGTGGCATAGACGGAAAATAAAGAATAAAAAAATACGTGCTCTTTGGTGAGGGGGGAGGGAGTTAAAGCACAGCAGGACTGTTCATGCACAAAAAAGACGGTGCACAAAGTAGGAATAACAAGCAGCTCAGGGAAGGACGGAGAGGTGACAGGCAGAGGCCACGCGTGGCGGACATCAAAGGAAGGGTGGGGGGGAGCAAGACTGAGGGCATTGCTGTGGGGAGGGGGGAGGAGAAATGCGACACAGGGCGGAGCAGGGAGAGCGGCGAGTGTGAAGGAGCAGGGGCCTTTGAAGTGAAGCTGAGCTTCACTTCAAAGGAGTGGGAGGAGTGCTGCTGGGGAACAGATGGCGATTTGATGATGTGCACGCGCATTTTAGGTCAATGCGCTTGCGCTTTGACCTAAAAGCGCACGGGCACAGCACCAAATCGCCCAGTTGGGTAAAGTCTGTTTAAGTCGCTATAGTCTCGCTCTGCTCATTGCGCATGCGCATTGACAGGCGAGACCTAAAAAGGCATGAAAGAGATGACATTGAGTAACCTGATGACCAAATATTCAAAGTGATGTCTGTTAAAAGCTTATGATACAATCGCAGACAAAAAGTCTTAGAATGGGAAGATTTGATGTGCAGAGTACTTATGCAGGTTCGACCTAAGAGGAGACAAAAAACAAAACACAAACCAAGCAGGATATCGTTTCAACGTGAGCAGGGTCAGAAGTGTATTGTCGTGACCACATGAGTGACTAACATGAATACTGCAATAAAATAAAAGAACAATAAACATATATAATTGAAAGAGATGGAAATGGCATGTGCCGGTGGTCCAAATACAGTACAGTATTGATTTACTCTTAACAGTACTAAGTGAATAGTGTTTCAGCAAAAGGATGGACGTGGCAAATGAAGCAAGACTCCTGAGATAGGTCATAAAACAGATGACATTACAATGAAAGAGGCAAGCGATAAAAATTGTACCCGCCCGTACTGTGGTAGCGTAATATAAAATATACGGTACACAGGGAAGGGAATCACATGAGTGATGAGTGATTCAAACAAACCCGAGCTCCTAACGTGTAAACACTAACTAGGTGCCGATGGTTCATGATTAAATCATATGCAAATGTGAACAGGGAAATGAGTCTGGTATGAAAGCTATATCGCTAGGTAAATCAATATACATCACAGTAAGTGGCTGTTAAAGACATGTCGGGTAGGCATAACAATGTGAGGTGTTATTATATCCATCAGTAGTGCATCAGAAACGTGGGCGCGTAGTATAGAGCAGAAGGTAACATTGTGAAGCAAAAACCTGGGTGACATGTGAATCAAAAATGACGTCGTCGGACAGCATTAAACCTGCTAGGTACCACTGATTCAAAAGTTAATCTTGTACAGATATAAACAGCTGGGTACCGCTGAATCAAAGGTAAATCAAGTGCAAATATGAACAGGGAAATGGGCCTGACATAAGAGAAATTCTGAGTGATTAATCTACAAATAATGATTACGGTGAACGGCTGTTACGGACATCACCGGTAGGCAAATGGTGCATGATTGCAAACACAGGCGTGGTGGAAACCACATAGGGGTGGTCGCGTAAGTGAAAATGGCGAGTCATTCGAAAAGTGAGAACGTATCTCACAGGGTGGCGAGCGCGGTATCCTGTGTCAGGCAATAACACATTATGAAGCCAAAGCTGGTGCGGGGCCTAAACAGAGTGCCTGAGTGAGAGCTAGAATACCGTCTACAATCAACAACGGATACTAATATCGTCCGTCGTGTATCAAATACAGCTCTGTAATATGCTGGCAGACTCTCTGCAGGAGGCGCATCAATCCACCGAACTATCCATATAAAATACAGCCCTGTAATATGCTGGTAGACTCTCTGCAGGAAGCGCATCAACCCACTGAACTATCCATATAAAATACAGCCCTTTAATATGCTGGCAGACTTTCTGCAGGAGGAGCATTTAGCCACTGAGCTATCGATATAAAATAGAGTCCTGTAATATGCTAACAGACTCTCTGCACTAGGTGCATTTAACCCACTGAACTATTGATATAAAATACAGTCCTGTAATATGCTGACAGACTCTTTGCAGGAGGCGTATTAACCCAATGAACTATCAATATAAAATACAGTCCTGTGATATGCTGGCAGACTCTCTGCAGGAGGCGCATTAACCCACTGAACTATCGATATAGAATACAGTCCTATAATATGCTGACAGACTCTTTGCAGGACGCGTATTAACCCAATGAGCTATCCATATAAAATACAGGCATGTAATATGCTGACGGTTTCTAATAATCCAAATCTGACCTGCACTGTGGTACTCCCATTACCATGGTTCGATCACAGTGCCATTTTATTTGAACTGAAAGAGTCAAACGGCCTTCAACCCAGACCTGAACCCACAAGGAAGATTACAAAAAGAGCCTGGAAAAATGCAGATTGTTTAGAATTAGAAGGGGCACTGAAGAGAACCTTGCGCCGCTCCCCTCTGGGGTGAACGAGGCTACGTAGGCCTATACAGATTGGATAGACACAGCATGCAATAAATTAGTTCCGGTTAAACATTGAACCCTTAAATGGGCCCAACCCTCAGACCCCTGGTACTCAGATGATTTAAAAAAAAAAAAACTGAAACAGCCTGTAAAATATTAGAATGGGCATGGAGGAAAGGGTATAAAAGTAAGGATATAGAAATGTATAAGCAGAGTCTCAGAATCTATAAGGAACTATTGTTGGAAACAAAAAAGAAGTTCTTTACAGAACAAATTTCTCAAGCTACGTCCAATCTCAAAGAACTCTTTAAAACTATTACTAAACTTGCCGCACCAGCCCCTAAGAGCTTAAGTAGTCCTGAATTGTGCGAAAAATGTGCTCCTTTTTTCCAACAAAAGGAGGAATGTATTTTTTCTACATTCACTTTAGCCCAAAAAGGTGAAAAAGTGCAGCCACCTAAAATAGAACCTAATAGACCCAACCCTACACAAGTTTTAGATAAATTCTTATTGCTAGAAATATAAGAGTCAATCAAACTTTTGAACTCTATTCGATCAGGGTCTTCCATGGACCCATGTCCGGCGTTTGTATTGAAATTAATTCTGGAAGTCAAAGGGTCAGCTCTTACCCCTTTGCTCAGCACCATATTCACCACCGGCATATTTCCCAGGGACTGGAAGAAGGCCTCCATCCTCCCCCCATTAAAAACAAGCATTGGAAATGCAATAGGTCTTGCATTAAGAAAGTTTGAGCGATTGGTATTATAAATGACACTTTTTTATTTGTGTTGGTTTTGAAAATAGCAAAATTAATAGCTTTTTATCAGTTACAATGTCAATAGTTTTAACTTTTGCAAATGTGACACCTATAGCATTTGTAATGCAATGTGTGTTGTATTTACATGACTTAGATATATTGATATTACAAATACCAATGGCTTTTAATTTTGTAAATAATGTGGTGGTAGATGCGGTGGTGGTGCATGTGGTGGATGTGGTGGTGGTAGATGTGGTGGTGGATGTGGCGGTGGATGTCATGGTGGATGTGGAGGTGATGGTGGATATGGTGGTGGATGTGGTGGTGATGGTGGATGTGGTGGTGGATGTGGTGATGGTGGATGTGGTGATGGTGGATGTGGTGATGGTGGATGCGGTGGTGGATGCGATGGTGGTGGTGGATGGGGTATTGGTAGTGGTGGATGTAGTGGTGGTGGGTGTGGTGGATGTGGTGGTGGTAGGTGTGGTGGATGTGGTAGTGGATGTGGTGGTGGATGTGGCGGTGGATGTGGCGGTGGATGTGGAGGTGGAGGTGATGGTGGATGTGGTGGTGGATGTGGTGGTGGTGGTGGTGGATGCGGTGGTGGTGGATGTGGATGTGGTGGATGTGGTGGTGGTGGATGCGGTGGATGCGGTGGTGGATGCGGTGGATGTGGGTGTGGTGGATGTGGTGGTGGATGCGGTGGTGAATGCAGTGGTGGATGTGGTGGTGGTGGATGTGGCGGTGGATGTCATGGTGGATGTGGAGGTGATGGTGGATGTGGTGGTGGATGTGGTGGTGGTGGAAGTGGTGGTGGATGTGGTGGTGGAGGTGGTGGTGGATGTGGTGGAGGTGGTGGTGGATGTGGTGGTGGGTGTGGTGGATGTGGTGGTGGATGTGGTGGTGGATGTGGTGGTGGATGCGGTGGTGGATGTGGTGGTGGATGCGGTGGTGGTGCATGTGGTGGTGGCGGATGTGGTGGATGTGGTGGTGGATGTGGCGGTGGATGTCATGGTGGATGTGGAGGTGATGGTGGATGTGGTGGTGGATGCGGTGGATGTGGTGGCGGTGGATGTGGTGGTGGTGGATGCGGTGGTGGTGGTGGTGGTGGAAGTGGTGGATGTGGTGGTGGATGTGGTGGTGGTGGATGCGGTGGATGTGGTGGTGGTGGATGTGGTGGTGGATGCGGTGGTGGTTCATGTGGTGGTGGATGTCAAGGTGGATGTCAAGGTGGATGTGGAGGTGATGGTGGATGTGGTGGTGGATGCGGTGGATGTGGTGGTGGTGGATGCGGTGGATGTGGATGCGGTGGTGGTGGTGGTGGATGGGGTGGTGGATGTAGTGGTGGTGGGTGTGGTGGATGTGGTGGTGGTGGATGTGGCGGTGGATGTGGTGGTAGATGTGGCGGTGGATGTAGCGGTGGATGTGGAGGTGGATGTGATGGTGGATGTGGTGGTGGATGTGGTGGATGTGGAGTTGGTGGTGGATGTGGTGGTGGATGTGGTGGTGGATGCGGTGGATGTGTTGGTGGATGCGGTGGATGTGGTGATGGTGGATGCGGTGGTGATGGTGGATGCGGTGGTGATGGTGGATGGGGTGGTGGTGATGGATGGGGTGGTGGTGATGGATGGGGTGGTGGATGTAGTGGTGGATGTGGTGGTGGTGGATGTGGCGGTGGATGTGGCGGTGGATGTGGTGGTGATGGTGGATGTGGTGGTGGATGTAGTGGTGGCTGCGGTGGATGTGGTGGTGGTGGATGCGAAGACCGAAGCTATGTGCATAGAACAGACTGTCAGGAAGGAGGCTGCATGAGGGGGGTAAGCAGTACACAAACAGTGGGCTGTGCGTTGAAAGCAAACTGCGTAGACCTAGGAAAGATGAAGGCTGAACATGGAGCAAGACTGTCTGCAAAGAGCACATGAAGACATGGAGGTAGTGCAGGAAGAGTGAGTGTGTGTGCAGAGAGTACATGGGGGATATAAGCTGAACATGAACAGTGAGCCTGTGTGTACGAGTAGGCAAATGCACAAGTCAAAATGCGTGGTGAAAAAACGTGAAAGATATGGGGTCTGAACACGGAGTAAGGCTGTGTGCCCAGAGCGCATGTGGGCATGCAGGCAGTACACAACGAGTGAGGCTGTGTGTACAAAGCACATGGGGGTATGGGGGCTGACAGGAAGAGTGAGGCTGTGTGCATGAGAGGCCAACTGCATGCAGAAAACACCTGGAATAAATAAAGGCAGGACAGGGAGTCAGGCTGTGTGCACAGAATGTATGGAGACAGTACAAGAAGAGTTAGGCTTTGTGCACAAACCACATGATGGCCTGGGGGTGTACACGAAGACCGAAGCTATGTGCATAGAACAGACTGTCAGGAAGGAGGCTGAACTTGATCAGTGAACCTTAATGGAGAGCGATGCCATTAAACACATGTTGATAAAGCAGACAACAGTAGGATAATGCGCCTAATAAAAAGTAATGTAGAGGGATGTTATTCCCAAAATATAATAAACACTGACAGTGAAAGTAAAATGTAGCACGCCCCTTAAAATAACTAGAAGCACGGAAGAAAAGGGAAGTATGGCAGAGGAAGAGTGGAATGCTGATGTAAATGTAAATGTAAATGTAAATGTAGTTGAGCTTATATAGCGCACAGCTACCCGCAGTGGGTTTCCCGGCGCTTGCTTAGGGAACCCGTCCTGATATTCCCCTGTGAGATAGCAGGGTATCCACAAGGTGAAAGTCAGGCATCCCGCCGCGAGGGGCCGTTGTGGAGATTAAGCAAGCTATTGCCCAGAGTCGCAGAGTGTGAACCCGTGAGTCAAGGAGGCACCGGGGCGAGAATTATCGAGTCCGTGGAATTTTTTAGCCCAAGACCCACCGAGGCGGGGAATTGAACCCTGGTCCAGGACCGATCTCAGCTTCCAGGTCTGCTGCCTCTAACCCCTGAGCCACACTTCTCCACAGTAAGAGTGGCATAGACGGAAAATAAAGAATAAAAAAATACGTGCTCTTTGGTGAGGGGGGAGGGAGTTAAAGCACAGCAGGACTGTTCATGCACAAAAAAGACGGTGCACAAAGTAGGAATAACAAGCAGCTCAGGGAAGGACGGAGAGGTGACAGGCAGAGGCCACGCGTGGCGGACATCAAAGGAAGGGTGGGGGGGGAGCAAGACTGAGGGCATTGCTGTGGGGAGGGGGAGGAGAAATGCGACACGGGGCGGAGCAGGGAGAGCGGCGAGTGTGAAGCAGCAGGGGCCTTTGAAGTGAAGCTGAGCTTCACTTCAAAGGAGTGGGAGGAGTGCTGCTGGGGAACAGATGGCGATTTGATGATGTGCACGCGCATTTTAGGTCAATGCGCTTGCGCTTTGACCTAAAAGCGCACGGGCACAGCACCAAATCGCCCAGTTGGGTAAAGTCTGTTTAAGTCGCTATAGTCTTGCTCTGCTCATTGCGCATGCGCATTGACAGGCGAGACCTAAAAAGGCATGAAAGAGATGACATTGAGTAACCTGATGACCAAATATTCAAAGTGATGTCTGTTAAAAGCTTATGATACAATCGCAGACAAAAAGTCTTAGAATGGGAAGATTTGATGTGCAGAGTACTTATGCAGGTTCGACCTAAGAGGAGACAAAAAACAAAACACAAACCAAGCAGGATATCGTTTCAACGTGAGCAGGGTGAGAAGTGTATTGTCGTGACCACATGAGTGACTAACATGAATACTGCAATAAAATAAAAGAACAATAAACATATATAATTGAAAGAGATGGAAATGGCATGTGCCGGTGGTCCAAATACAGTACAGTATTGATTTACTCTTAACAGTACTAAGTGAATAGTGTTTCAGCAAAAGGATGGACGTGGCAAATGAAGCAAGACTCCTGAGATAGGTCATAAAACAGATGACATTACAATGAAAGAGGCAAGCGATAAAAATTGTACCCGCCCGTACTGTGGTAGCGTAATATAAAATATACGGTACACAGGGAAGGGAATCACATGAGTGATGAGTGATTCAAACAAACCCGAGCTCCTAACGTGTAAACACTAACTAGGTGCCGATGGTTCATGATTAAATCATATGCAAATGTGAACAGGGAAATGAGTCTGGTATGAAAGCTAGATCGCTAGGTAAATCAATATACATCACAGTAAGTGGCTGTTAAATACATGTCGGGTAGGCATAACAATGTGAGGTGTTATTATATCCATCAGTAGTGCATCAGAAACGTGGGCGCGTAGTATAGAGCAGAAGGTAACATTGTGAAGCAAAAACCTGGGTGACATGTGAATCAAAAATGACGTCGTCCGACAGCATTAAACCTGCTAGGTACCACTGATTCAAAAGTTAATCTTGTAAAGATATAAACAGCTGGGTACCGCTGAATCAAAGGTAAATCAAGTGCAAATATGAACAGGGAAATGGGCCTGACATAAGAGAAATTCTGCGTGATTAATCTACAAATAATGATTACGGTGAACGGCTGTTACGGACATCACCGGTAGGCAAATGGTGCATGATTGTAAACACAGGCGTGGTGGAAACCACATAGGGGTGGTCGCGTAAGTGAAAATGGCGAGTCATTCGAAAAGTGAGAACGTATCTCACAGGGTGGCGAGCGCGGTATCCTGTGTCAGGCAATAACACATTATGAAGCCAAAGCTGGTGCGGGGCCTAAACAGAGTGCCTGAGTGAGAGCTAGAATACCGTCTACAATCAACAACGGATACTAATATCGTCCGTCGTGGCACAAGTACCCCCACAATTTTTACAAGTAACGGGGGTAGGTGGGAGGGAGAACGGATCGGCATGTTAAGACACGCTAGTTGGGAGCAAAAATGAAGTAAGGTGAAGCGCGTGCTACCTGATGTGCTGGGAGGATGACCAGGTTCTGTGGGGGAAAAGAAAAAGGACGGGGTGAGTATCGGAGAAAGGGAATACGGGTGAGGTGATGACTGTCACTGGCTATGGGTCTTACCGTGGTGGCGACTAATGGATGCAAAGTAGGCCATGTGGTAACTAGTACAGTAATGACCGGGGCACCCCGTGGCGTAGTAGGAGAGAGTAGTACTGGATGGGTACGTCCAGAACTGTCCTAGGTAACCTGGGGGGAAGACAGGGATAGGGTCAGAGGGAGCTAGCAGAGGGCTAGTGCGGTCAGCATCCAAGGGGACGGGATGGCTCTCACCTGAGTCAGAAGAGCGGAAGATGCAATCCGGTCCGTGCGTCCGTGTAGCGCAGTCCGGGTAATGGAGCCAATGCCGGTATGTGTGCGACATGTAGATATGCCGGCCTGTGGGTGATGATGCGCGGCGGGGGGGCTTGGCTAAGCTTCCGATAGTGAAGCTAGACTTTGGGCGAGAGTTGGAAACAAGTGAAGACACAAACTTAACTGTCTTTGAAAAATTACTGCCTGTACCTGATACACCCAACACCTGCGCATCAACAAGCTGAGGATCGCCGGGCGCGAAACAGTGCGGTGACGCAGCATGAGACGCAGTCGCCGTGAGCGTGCACGGAGGCTGAGGATCGCCGACCGAAGACATGCAGAGCTCCGAGTCTGCCTGCTGCCGAGACTGACCCGAAGAGCCTGGTGAGTTTGGGGGGTCGGTGAGTGTGTGTGGTGGGGGGTGTGTGAGTGTTGGGGGGGAGAGAGGGTGCCTGTGTGTGCGTGTGTGCTTGTGTGTGCCTGTAGGTGCGCGTCCACTGTCTCTAGCGAGACCTAATTAACGGCACAAGCTGTTTACTGTGAAGCGCGTTCACAGACCTGGGTCGACTCGTGCCCAGGTCTGTATCGGGCTCGTTCACAGCTGTTACTCCCTTGACAGGGATGAAGGCGGCTATAAGTCTCATTGGCGGCAGCGCTTCGCGCTGCAACGCCAGCGAGACCTAAAAATGACTCTGGTTCCTAAGGACCCAAGTAGTTATAGGCCAATTTCATGGCTTCCGCTTCTTGCAAAAAATGCTGAAAAATCTATTAATACCCAGCTTTAAGAAAAGAAAAGCAGGACGTTTAAAAGCACAACGTGTGCTTTCAGATGATCCTAGATGTTGGTGAGTGGTAGTGATGGAATTCATGGAGAAGAAGGAGATGGGGCGCCAAGAAAGACTGTTGCACAGTGTTGGACGCGTGCTAGGACGCGTGCTAGGGCTATCTATCCCTGGGTGGCAGTGTTAGCCCCCTCCCGAAGGTCGGGTCTAGTTGCTCCCCTGATCACAGCGTCCGTCATGGGCTGCATTTAAGATAACTTCTTTCAAAAGGCAAACCATCAGCCTCGCATTTAGAAAAGAAATGTAGCAAGTTTTATATAGTGGGAACTCAACCCAAAGTTATTGGAGCAATTCACCTGATTATTTTTTTTTGTATGCATGGGAAGATTCATCGATTTGCAGAGAATCACAGAATGTTAGTCTGACCCGAGACAGAAAACCCATTGCCTAAGTTGGCAGCTCGAGCATTAAGCCACAACCTCTACCACAAGAGCAGAAGCATTTTTAATTGATATACAACTTTATGCAACGAACAACCATTGACAAAGCCAATAATCCTGGCTTCTTGTAGGAGTAATTATACTTGTATTATATATCTGGATGCAATGACAGAAGAAGCAAAATATCAGTCGGGTGGCACACTATGTTAAGCTAACTTAATTGCTTTTAAGCCACGCCCTTCATTGCATTGGTCATGCCTTTTGAGAGACACCCTAGTGTTTTCATCTCACTTAAAGCCCGGGTCTACATGCATGGTTAGGTTCTTGGCATAGCTTTGGCCGCAGTGCACAGAGACTTTACTCTCTCGCACATAGAGGATAAAAATAGAGGGAATATTGCTTGCGTGGTAATGTAATTAAATGAGTGACTGTGTTTATGAAATCATCCCCACATATTCCAGGTGTTGGAAGCCCTGGAGTAATGTTGCAGCCAACGCTCCTTGCATCGTCACTAAAAAACATTAACAAAGCCAAATAGCTCTCAGATAACATGAGATCTATTTGGCTTTGTCAATGCTTATTTAGACATAATGCAAAGTGCGCAAGCTGCTGTGCAACATGACAAAGAATAACACAGTCCAAGGCCGCGGTGCACTCTGGGGTGCCGGCGCTTTGCTCTGTTTGACTTTGAGCTGTGCAGCATGTGTAAACAAACACTGGCAAAGCCTTTGCATGGGTGAAATCTCTTGGCTTTGCCAATGATTGTTCAGGACTTGTGCTCTGAGGACATAGATACAGAATTCACGAATGGTTATAAAAATGCAGATCATAAACTGAGGCTTGTAAGGCCCCAGGCCTCGAGGAGCCTCCAGGAGGAGGAGACACAGGGTCTGAGGGGTCGATGCTGAGGGATGAGGGTCGATGACAGAGATGATTCTATTACAGGACCGGAGGCTTCGGATTATGCTTCTCTTTCTTATATTTGCCACTCACAGCAGCCAATGAAAAACGTTTTGTATGCAATAAAAACTACATTTCCCATGATGCTTGTACATACATCACATCCTGTATAGCCCCATAAGAGCTGCTGCATCCTGTGTCTCCTCCTCTTTCTTTGCTGCTCACGCAGCCAGTTAAGTGCTCTCTACTTTATGATATGATTAATGTCTTGGTTGACTAACGGATTTATTTGAGGTTAATGCCAGTGATTTTGCGCTCATTGCGCACTGTATTACATGCCTTGCGTTTAGTTCGCTTGATGTTGCAATGCTTTGCGCCTATATCGCGCTATGTTTCATGCTTGTGGCGTGATTGTGGTTTGTGGGAGCTGGAAGCGCACGTGTTACGTGCAGTCATGGTGCTTAACGAACGGCGCTCCCTAAATTCAAGACTGCTTGCTGGCGGCGCTCTGGATATACCACAGTATCGATGTTGTCCTCGCATGGCAAAGGGTCCTAGGGTATGTGTTGGTGATTTACGCTGCATTTCATGTTTTTCTTGCGTTGGCGCTCGCGGGCGCCATGGGTTGTTTTTACCGCCTTGGAGGGCGGAGCGGCTCCCGCTGGGAGCAGCGTACTCAAGGACGCTTTTATTCGTTACTTGGCCTGCGGGCATTACCGCGTTCTTGCAGGGGCTGTGTGCGGCGCCGGATGTGGCGCCTCCTCCTGCAGCGGAGTCCGTCACTTTACCGCTACATCTCTGCAGAGCTTCAGGGCTCGCCTCGATAAAGGCAGGCGCGTCGCCTCCTTGCCACGTCCTGGGACTGTGGGTACGGTGATGTTTCCTCTACGCGGGGGCCCCCCCCCCCTTTTTTTGAAAGGCGCTCTGTGCTCCCGCTGATCAGCGCATGCCGCGCTTCCCTGCCGGGGTCTTCAGGTTTGATCAGCTTCGTGTGGATCGGTCTACACGTGGCCTCGGGGCAAGGTCTGCTGCCTTTGATTTCCATGGTGCGGGGTTCGATCCCGGGTGCCCCGAGTCATGTCCGTGTTTTCTATAATGTTTTGATTTGTGTTTTCTCAACGAAAGCCAGTGGCGCACGCTATACGTGCAGCCATGGATTCAAATGGACAGCATAACCCTGGGTTCGAGACTGCCTCCAACAGTTTAGAACTTCAATATGTAGGAAGTCACTAAATTGTGCTATTTATTAAGGGATGTGTTTCACTGTTTATACTGGACGACAGTAGGCACTTGGCAGTTTTTTGGTAGCGCTGATGCAACTTTCAATGGCTCCTGCGGGAGTGGTGAGGTCGCTCTGCTTATGCCGGCGAGATTAATCCTCATGAGGGGCCTAGACGGCCGCAAACTGAATCACACACTCCTCCTGGAGCTGGAATTCGGCGCTAGAGTGCGCCATGATGTATTAGGTGAATGTGTTTGTGTGTTGATTTGTTGCTCCTGGACTACATTCCAACGGTGCTCTTTTACACGTGGCGTAAGTTTCCGGTCACTTCCATGGGGTTGTTCGAATTATTGCGCGGTCACGCGCTGTCTCCGCCAAAGGCTTTCCCTAGTAGCCGAGTGCGGTTATGGAGTCATAACGCTCCGGTGTGCGTAACCCATTTGGGCACAATTTGGGCTTACTTTGGGCACTTTGGCCTACGCACGTCGCAGGCGTCCCTTGTTTGTTGTTTGAGGTCTCAGTGCCTCCTGCTTACCTGGGCAGATTCCTGGTAGCCGCCAGGCTTTAACAAGTGGCTGGCCCTCGGAGTGCGCACACGCTCCTTGTATTTTCCGAAGACTCCCGACGCCCTCTGGGCTGGTATAATGACTACAGCTTTGCTGAGGAGCCGATGCATTATTAATTTCTCTGTTTTAGTGTGCACAGGGTTGGCTCCCCCTCGACTCCTCCATTGCACTGTGCCTTGCACTTCATATATATAGAACACAGATGTCCCTTGAGGATGATGTTGGAATATATGTATGTATATATATATATATTTCTATATAGGAGGATGACAACTACTGATAGGAGCGCGAGAGCCTCCTGAACGGATTATGTTGACAACCAGGTTCTTCCCGTTCTTGGGTGGTCAACAGGGCCTCATGTTTGACGTTACCTACCTCAGGGTGACAGGGCTTGATTGACGCCCATTTTGTTCTGCTACCACAATCCCTTCAAGAGCCCAAGTAGCGCATGCGTTCGTTTTTGTCTATTACTTATTATTTTTACGTTGTTAGTTATTGCCTTTATTCTTTTCCATAGTGTTTCAGCGGTCCCTGGCGTATAGCGTTCAGGAGAGAGTCGGGTTCTCTCCTTCCCGGCAAGGGCGGTTGTTCCGATGGTGGTACTAATGGTTGATGCGAGGGATAGGCTATCCCTCCTCAGTTCCCTCTTACCGTCCGAGTGCTGTGTTGTGCTCTCTCAGGTTCATTGGTTACTTAGAAGTATGGTTGATCTATCGTGACAGGCCTTGGCCTCCCAGTTCCAGACATCGGCGGATTGATGTGTTGGGATTGCTCGGTTATAACCTTCATGCATTTGGGCCTTTAATTTAGGTTCCGAGTTTATCTTACTCCTATGCGGCTCAGTGGCTTATCCCCACTTTACAATGCGAGGATGGATTTCCGATGGTATTAGTACGAGAGTTTCCCTTTGGGTGGATGCCTCGGTAGTGGTGTCTTGGGCACCGTCATGCTGTCAGCTTTTCCGACCCCTCCTGTCAATCGGGCTCTTTGTCGTGCACGCCTCTGGTGGCTTGCTGTTCAGCATGCACATTGTCTCGACTGCGAGTACGATCAGTGGATATGGGCATATAGGTCATCTTCATAGTGGACTAATTCCAGGACTCAGGTCGTCTTGCCGACGATTTTCATATTCAGATTGTTGTGGTATAACTCCTTAGCCTACGTGGCAGTAAAGGTTGGTTCCATCTGGTTTCCTGGTATTCTGACGGCTGGTCGCATCTTTCGTGCAAGGAGGACTCCATTTTGGAATCCCAATGCCCCTGGGTTGGCGGAGGACGGCTCGTTCTCCCGCCTTTTTCTTGCAATTTTCTCCTTTTTCTAATGTAGTGACGTTCAAGTAAATCAAGGCAGATGCCTTATGGTTCACCAGAGAGCTACGGCCCGCAGATTCATCGTTGCCATTTAGTAGGCGGGTCCGGGTTGACACATGGCAATGTGGTACGAACAGTTTTCCCTTGGTGTATGTATTCCGACTTTGCTTATTGCGATCAAGTTTCCGGTATCTACGTTACCTTCTTGGTTCTCGAACGCGTTCTTTTCGTATTTCTGGACCTTTCATTCCCTGCAGACGTTTCGGCGATAGAGGATAGCTTGTGGATATATCCGCCATTGGCGGCTTTGTGAGGACTGTTTTCTTCTGGTGGATTACTTTCCAAATGTGTACGGGAACTTCTGTAACGTTCTCCTTATAACGTCCATTTGGCCGTTTTCCTGCGGCTCTTCTCGGTTCAGGGCAGGTTGCTGACCTGGAGTCGGGTTTCTTTCCAATTCTTTTGGTGGCCTGCGTTTACAAACGGGACGTTTACTATTGTCAGGCTGTGTTACGAAGTATTCCACCTTCGGGGGTTCCTATGGCGAGGCAAGCCCGCGTTTTACAGGTATAGTATGTACTATTAATTGCCCTGTCGGCGAGGTCTGACATGCATGTGGTCAGGGCCTTGTCACACGACTTTGCACTTTATGGGTGTTTCTTCCGATACCTCATGGCTTACGACGATGGTTCTCGGAATTGCAATCTGATATGATTTTTCGACTATATGTTCATATGGTTGTTGATGATTGTTATCATTTTCTATGTGAGTACGAGGCTATTACAGCCGATGGTTGAGGGCCTTTGGCCGGAATGGGTGTTGGACCAATGATGATACGCAGTTTGCTCAAGTACAATACTTATCATTCTTGTTTGGATAATTCTCATGGTTGTGCAAGTTTTAACTTTTCTGATGGAGTTTCTCAGACTCTATTTAAACTGTATTATGTACCGGTGGGAGATTTAAGACTGTAGTTATGTTACTAAGCGTTAAACTAGCATAATCCGAAGCCTCCGGTCCTGTAATAGAATCAAAAATTAGCTAGCATTCGCGCCAAGAATTTTCAATTCTATTAAGGACACGGAGGCGAGGATTATCCCACCCGGTTTATTACAATATTGGTAATAATTACCCACCCGAATGTACTTGATATTCTGTATCAGCAGAAGTTACGGGTTTTTTCCTGTCTCATTCCTTTCAGCTTCGAGTAAAGAAGAAGGAGCAGGTGTTCTTCTGGCTTAAGAGACGTGATTCGTCCAGTTAACGATGGTGCGACATGTTGAAGGATGTTTCTTGAGATTCCTATCCGGGAAAAGGACTGGATTTCTTACTGTTTGTTCTCCATGTTGAAGGATGTTTATTGTGACTCTTATTCCGTAAAATGGACTGGATTTCTTAATGTGTGGACTGTATATGTCGAGCAAAGAAAGAGGAGGAGACACAGGATGCAGCAGCTCTTATGGGGCTATACAGGATGTGATGTATGTACAAGCATCATGGGAAATGTAGTTTTTATTGCATACAAAACGTTTTTCATTGGCTGCTGTGAGTGGCAAATATAAGAAAGAGAAGCATAATCCTCGCCTCCGTGTCCTTAATAGAATTGAAAATTCTTGGCGCGAATGCTAGCTAATTTTTGACCCCCCTCCCATCTCCCTCCCATCTCCCTCCCATCTACCCCCCTCCCCCCTCTCACCCTCCCTCCTCAGCTTCACCTCTGACTCACCAGCCTCACAGCGCCTGGAGATGAAGCCTCCGCTTCGAGGCGCCCCCGGGGCTGCAACTCCACTGCCTGCGAGTCGGACTCACTGGCAGCAGCTACAGAGGACGTCACTTCCGGAGGTAGTGCATCTGATCTGCGCATGCGCCACCCACTGGCCGCGGACTTCTGGGGAAGTGAGCGCAGTGGAGGTGTGAGTGTAGATCTGCGCATGCGCTAAACTCGGGTCACGCGTTGTGAAAAGAGCGACTGTTAAAACTGCGCATGCGCGCCACTTTTTTGGCCGCCGGGGTCTGCGTATGCGCAGTATGAACGGTGTGAATACCCTGACTGCTGCCCGTAGGGGTCTGCGCATGCGCTGAGGGAGCAGTGTGTTGTCCTGACAGCTGACCCCTGGCCCCATGTTCGCTGCACTCAGAGCAGGATCCCCGGTGCAGGGGTGAGTGCAGCGTCATCACTGTTTGTGTTTATGGGATTTCAGAGCACCAGAGAGGGCTGAACCAGACCCAGGATGAGGGGAGTCACTGGACACCCGGGGGGGGGCCGGAGGAGAAGGATTCTATGGGGCCCCGTGGGGGGAGGCGTATTTATTTTATTTATGCATTTTTATATAGCGCGGACTTTACCCGAAGGCGTCAGAGCGCTTCACAATAGGAACAGTAGTGTTACATGAGGAGAACATTACACAGGAACCGATTACAAAAGTAGACGTTACATTACATACGGTAAAAGTGACAATTGTGAGCAAATAAAACACATGAGGTAGTAAAAATTGCACAAGAGGAAAAAGTGACAAATGTGCAAGATATAAGCGAAAACAAGGTATAGTTAGAGGTATAATACTGCAATATGAGCTAGACACTCAGGCACAAGAACAGGAGTTAAATAGGCAAGTATCTAAGGCAGGTAGCAAACCGTGTGTTACAAGGGCCAAGTGGTGTGTGCATGTTACAAAAGGGTACCAAACACAAGTATATGGAAAATACTGCATAAAAAAGGCAGGCATTCCAACCACAAGAACACACAGGGAAAGCACTACCATGGTCATGGAGAGTAGAGTTTTCAGTCGTGGGAGGTCTTCCTTCAAATAACAAAGAGGACGTGAATTACTTTTGGAGGTGTCTCTGGAGGAGGAGAACTTTGAGGTCCCTTTTGAAGGCCTGGGAGGAGGCGGTGGTCCGGAGCTGAGGTGGAAAGGAGTTCCAGATTCTCACTGCGTTGCCTGAGAAGGATTGGGCCATCGTTCTTTCCTTCTTGAAAGTGGGAGGTTCAAGCAGTAGGATCTCCGCATTGCGTGAAGGTCTAGAGCTTCCAGGGAGTTTCCGTTTATTGGCCAGGTAGCGAGGAGAGGAGGAGTGCAAGGCTTTGTGGGTGATACAAGCGGTCTTGTAGATAGCTCTAGCCTCGAAGGGAAGCCAGCGGAGGGTGGATAACATCGGTGTGATGTGATCGCTTCTTTTGGCCCCATAGATGAACCGAGCTGCTGAGTGGAAAACAGACTTAAGTGGAGACAGGTGAGATTTGGGGAGGCCAGTAAGAAGAGAATTGCAGTAGTCTAGTCTGGAGAGGACCAGCGATTGCACCAGGGTTTTAAGGTCATGCTCCGGGAAGAAGCGACGGATTCCCCAAAGAAGGCGCAGTTGGTATCGAGCAGATTTTGCAATGGAATTGATGTGGGGAGTTAGATTGAGTTTTTTGTCTAGTATGACACCAAGGGATTTTGCGCTGTCAACAATGATGGGTTTATTGTTTAGTAGATTCATCTGATCCATCCATGATTGAACCGGGGGAGGAGAGAGTGAGGAGGAGAAGAGGATGAATTCAGTTTTGGAGGGATTCAGAATCAGTTGATGCGTTGACATCCAGTTTTGAATGGAGTCGAGAGTCGAACTTAGGATGGAGAGGTCATGAGTGGAGGCAACCTTGAGGTAGAGTTGAGTGTCGTCTGCATAGAGATGATAGTGAATCCCGGATTTGCTTAGGAGATTTCACAGTGGTTCTAAATAGAGATTGAACAAAGTGGGTGCAAGAATAGAGCCTTGGGGGACACCTTGACCTACCGCCACAGGAGAAGAAAGACTGTTCTCTATTTTGGTCATTTGAGATATGTCCGAGAGGAACGATGCAAACCATTTAAGCACAGGGCCCTCCATGCCCATTCTCCGCAGTCTACTCTAAACATCTTAATGCTCCTATATACGGACACCTGGGTGCAGGTAAAACTAGGTGGAGGGACTCATCTCTCCTCGAAAGTACCAACTACGAGGGGATTGAAGCAAGGTTGTGTGCTTGCTCCAACCTTGTTCAATCTATTCATGGCTGACCTTCCTAATCGGCTGGATGCTTGTAACTCCCACGCCCCCAGGTTGGGAGGGAAAACTATAACCAACCTCATGTACGCTGACGACGTAGTTTTGCTAAGTCATACTCACGTTGGCCTGCAACATCTACTAACTGAAATGCAAAACTACGCAAAAGAAAACAACTTAAAAATAAACTTGTCCAAAACAAAGACAATGTCAATTAACAGCAAAAAAAGCTCACAGAAACACTGGTTCCTTGGTGGCATCAAAATCGAGCATGTAAGCGAGTACAAGTACTTAGGGGTTGTATTCGATAGAGAAGGCTCATTCTGGCGCCAAAAAGAGGAAATAAAAAGGAAAGGTCTGCTAACTGCCTTAACGATGAAAAATCTGGCAAACAAACTAATGGGACCGACATTGACCCCACTATTGAAGGCAGTTCAGGCTAAACTTCTTCCCTCGCTAACTTATGGTAGTGAGGCAATGAGGGGTAGAGATGCTAAAGAGCTGGATAGGACGTTGGTCAAAGCCTATCGAACTATGTTTTGTCTTCCGTCTTATACGTCAGCAGCACAAATAAGGCTGGAGTTTGGCCTCCAACAACAAGCTTTGGCTAGATACGGGGCTTACATCATATGCTGGCATAAGATAAGCAAGGCCAATCCAGACACATTGAACTATCTGCTTTGGCAAGACTTACAACATAGGGAGTTTTCCCAAGCAAGAAACTACCTTAAATCAGCCTTAGATTCCACCAAATTGTCTGGACTATGGGAGGCGCAACTCGGCCAACATAATTTCAAAAAATTGGTGTGGAAAAGCATAAAACTATCCTCCTTACTTAACGACAAGGCAGCCTTCTCGAAAAGATCCCACGCCTGGATGACCCTCAGCTCGTACAAATCGCTCACCCCACAACCATATTTCAATCAGCCTTACTCGAGGGTGACAAAAATGAATTTCCTAAAGTACAGACTGGGGATGCTTCCATGTACTCAACATTTACCACCATGGTTGAGGACCAAAGGCCAAGCTGCCTGCAGACTGTGTAACAACAAGAATGGTGACATTCTGCACGTAATTTGCCTATGTGAAGAACTGCGTCAAGTACGGTCTCAATTTCTAAAAGATTCATTCAACCAGAAAGGGATCCGCACCAGAAGGCAAGCAGTGCTGGCCTGCTTTAACCCAGCGAACATCCAATTAAATTGCAGACTGGTAAAATATCTAAGGATGGCCGAACAAAAAAACGGGGCTAAAGTCTCTTCTCTGACTGCGTGTGAAACAGCTACCGGAAGTGGACAAGGAGCTATGGCGGGAACTTAACCGAAACAAGCAGAGACAATCTCGCCATGATATCCAAGCACGCGTGACCCATTGACTACTCCAAATACCGTAATTTGACCATGTATTATCACAATGCAGTATTTTATTCTAATTCTTAAAATGTTTTTAACCATGGATTATGAATTTTATAGTGTAACCTTTTGCAATGGTTTTAATTAACTATGCCAATAAACTTACTTACTTACTTACATTCTCTGTTGAAGAATATTGAGGAGGGTATTGTGATTGACAGTGTAGGCTTGAAGGATTCTATGGGGCTCCGTGGGGGGAGGGGCAGGCGTGAAGGATTTTATGGGGCCCCCTGGGGTGGGGGCAGGGGTGAAGGATTCTATGGGCCCCAAGGGGAGGGCAGGGGTGAAGGATTCTATGGGCCCCCTGGGGGGGGCAGGGGTGAAGGATTCTATGGGCCCCCTGGGGGGGAGGGGCAGGAGGTGAAGGATTCTATGGGGCCCCTGGGGTGGGGGCAGGGGTGAAGGATTCTATGGGCCCCCTGGGGGGGAGGGGCAGGAGGTGAAGGATTCTATGGGGCCCCCTGGGGTGGGGGGGCAGGAGGTGAAGGATTCTATTGGGCCCCCCTGGGGTGGGGGGTAGGAGGTGAAGGATTCTATTGGGCCCCCTGGGGGGGAGGGGCAGAGGTAAAGGATTCTATGGGGTCCCATGGGGGGGGCAGGGGTGAAGGATTCTATTGGGCCCCCTGGGGGGGAGGGGCAGAGGTAAAGGATTCTATGGGGCCCCATGGGGTGGGGGCAGGGGTGAAGGATTCTATGGGGCCCGCTGGGGGGGGAGGGGCAGAGGTAAAGGATTCTGTGGGGCCCCCTGGGGTGGGGGCAGGGGTGAAGGATTCTATGGGGCCCCCTGGGTGGGGAGGGGCAGGAGGTGATCAGGGAGCAGGCGATCAATCAATCAGAGGTTGGTGAAGCTGATAGAGCGCGCAGGTCACCCGGCTAGTCTTACCATACTCACCTGGGCCCATACGCATGACTAAGCCTAATAACCACCAGGTGACCTTGGCGCCAACTCTAATCAGTGATTTATGAATTTCGTTTTAGGACCTATACCATTGTCTTACCAATCCTTATCGTCGGTACTCAAAGTCCTAAGGGATCAAGGGAGTTAGCAAGAAAATAGGTTGAACAATAATACTTCATTTACCTTAAATAACCACAAACTCAGGGAAGATTTCAACTCTTTATCTATGAAAATTATTAAATGTCACAGTCCAAATATGCAAGATCAAAGCTCTTTCAATTAGGAAGATAATGATGAAAGCAATAATATGCAAAGAAGTTGTGAAACTTAATTTTGCCATTTAAACAAAGGTAGGGAAGAGAAAAGGGATGACAGACGATAACATACCCACATTTATTTATATTTACCTAAAATAGTGTGAAGACCAACCCTGGCAACGGGCTGGGATAAAAGACAGAACCCTGAATATACAGGTGCCACCAGGATAAAACAGGTTCAGACCAGAATCAGGACAGGTAAAGCCAATTTGGATCAGGACAAGACCACCATAGGTTAAGACCGACACCCACAGCTAAAGTTGCTCCGCCAGCGTTACAACCCTCTCTGCAGCTAACAGTCGAACCCCAATTGGGTCATCAAATCTTCACCCTTAGAAACACCGAAATTGCTATCGATTTTTCTGACAGAGTGCTCTGCCAGCACCTCTGCTCTCGATCGCTATTGAGTGCGTTAGGTCAGTGACAGGTCAGCTATTCAGACAAGTCGGACAAAACTAACTAGCTAAGCCTACTCTAGTTATACTATTTTTCAGGGCAGTGTACCACCCCCCAATGTTGCAAGTGTAAGGATCCCTAATTTTGATTGGACAAAAGACGAGGAGAGGTCATCACACCATATAAAAATGAAACTTTTCTTTAGAACATTGAAATTAGCGTTCCCGCCCATAACTTTGTTTTCCTATGCACGTTTATTCCACCCAACAATGGATGTTCTAATAGTCAATACAATGTTATAATATAACTTCCTTTTGAGAGTTCAGCAGGTCATCTTCCTAGGCGCATCTCAGTCAAGACTGTCCCTGGCACTCATTCAATGCCATGACTTGGGCTTTCTTGGTTTCTTGTGCGCATGTCCAAAATGGGTGCAGTGGGATTTCATCAGGCACGAAATGTGATCCATGCAAAAATAGAAAACGAACAGTTTTAGAACAAAGAATAAATGAATGTTCTGTATACCACTTATCTCTACTCTATTCCCATTACTTTATTTTAACTATAGCGTTGGGGGTTAAGCAGAATAAACAATTTAGTGAAAGCAGCAAAGCAAGCATTATCACGTTATAACATAGAGAACTCATTTTAGGTTCTAGTGCGCAGAAGCAAAGTTTTCCCCTCAAGCAAAAGGTACAACATGTCACATGAGTATGACTGACGCATGCGCAGAACAGATCCTGCGTTGTGGCGGCCATATTAATGCAAAAGGATTACAGTTAGTAAAAGCACATAGGCAAGCTTCCCCTAGATACTAAAAATGTCACGTGGTGCAATATTAATAAGACAAAACATGTAGTTTAGTAGGTTTACAAGTTATGTAGAGAGGGCTGAGTCCGAGCAAGTTGCTTTTCATGCGCAACCTTGCTCCATCAAAGCGCAGCTACTCCACCACAAGGGTCTCAAGGTGCTGGGGGAGGGGGGATTGCTCTGCTGAGTGCTGGGGTCATCCAAAGACCCAGGTCTTGAGGTCCTTGCTGAACAGAAGCGGTGTAGGGATGGGCCGGAGGTGGAGTGGGAAGGTGTTCCAGGTCTTGGCTGCGAGGTAGGAGAAGGCCTTTCCTCCAGTCCTGGTCTTGTAGATGCATGGGACGGTGGCCAGAGAGAGGTCAGGTGATCGGAAGTGTCTCTTGGGTGCATGGAAAACGAGGCGGTTGTTTAAGTATGATTGTCCGAAATTCTGGAGGGTTTTGTATGGGTGGGGGAGGAGCTTGAAGGTTATTCTTCATTGAATGGGAAGCCAGTGGCGATCTCGGGGGTGTTGGGTGATGTGGTTGCGACGGGTGATGTCTAGGATCAGTCTGACTGTGGCGTTCTGGACATTCTGGATTTAACGTAGTCGTTTCTTGTAGATTCTGCCATAGAGAGCATTGCCGTAGTCCAGTCTGCTACTGATGAGGGCGCGCATGACCGTTTTTCTGGATTCGGATGGGTTCTATCTGAAAGCTTTTCAGAGTATACGAAGGGTGTTGAAGCAGGCCGAAGATACGAGGTTAATCTGGCCTTTGATTGTGAGCGATGAGTCTAGCATTATGCCAAGGTTTCGTGCATAGTGCTATGCAAATAAATGATGGACGGAATGCTGAAGAAATCATACATTCACCCCCAGTCAAGAGATCTGGGTTAAATCCATTGTTCTTTTGCTCGCCATGCTACCCTAGTTTAGACCCAATCATATGCAAATCAGTCTTGACCCTGTGTCTCATGGGAACAGTCCAGACCGACCTGCCAAGCCAGGTCCTACCTGGACCGGAAACAAGCATCCTGGGACCTGTTCTGGGTATTACCCTTTATCAGCCAGGCTAGCTTGAATCCAGTGGCACAGTGAGCAAGGGACCCACGTCTGGGCATACCCATCACACTTAGGGTGAAAAGTGCTATGCAAGCAAATGATGGGCGGAATGCTGAATAATCATACATTCACCCCAGTGAAGAGATCTGGGTTAAATCCACCATTCTTTTGCTCACCATGCCACCCCAGTTTAGACCCAACCAGGGAGGACCTGGCTTGGCAGTTAGGTCTGGACTGTTCCCATGAGGCACAGGGTCAAGACTGATTTGCATTTCTTTTCTACTAGGTGGCGAACCCCCACATACACAGCCGTCAATTTAGTTACACCATTAATCACTGGGATTTTGCAGTGCTTGAATATCTGTGCCTTTCGTTTTATATACCATTGCAGAGTCTTATATCTGACTTTTTTAAGGTGTTTTAGCAAGATGTAAAAAATCTGCAGTATTATAATCCCATAAAAAACTTTTTTTTAAATCTTTAATTCCATAGCATCCTGAGGATCTAGTGAATCTAAAAGTGCTGTGTGCAAAATTCGTAAAATATTACATTCTTAAATTATGAAGGGCTAGTCCACCTTCTTTCAGTGGCCTATATAAGGTGTCTAGTGCTGAGCATGGGGATTTATTTGCCCAAATAAAAGCTATAAACATGCTCTCTATCTCCTTAAAAAACTTCCTCTGTAGAGCCACAGAATCAGCAGCGAACATAAAATTATATAGTGGTAAAACTGGCATCCGAATTAACCCAATTCGACCCATAATGGAGAGGCAACTTATTCCATTTAGTGAATAGTGTCTTAATCTTACTGGAAAGGGGGGTTTAATTTAGTTCAAATAAGTTATTAATATTTTGTGTGAAATACACCCCCTAATATCGCTTGGTTCTGGAATTAATTAATGGATAAAATGTGTGCATTAAAGTGTCTTGTGTACAATTACAAAATAAAATCTCACTTTTTGATTTATTAATCTTATAACCTCCCAGGTCTGAATACATTTGAAAGATTGACAAAACTCTTTTCTGATTTTCAATATCTGGTTTTAAAAAAACAGTATATCATCTGCGTACAATTTAATGGGAGTCATACCATCTACAGGTGGATTTATATTTGGTGAATCACGAACAGTGATAGCTAAAGGTTCAATGAAGAGGTCAAAAAGAATGCGTGATAAAGTGAAGCCCTGTCTTTTCCCCCTATTTATCATGCATGTTCCACTATTTCTAGCATTTATAACTCTTTGGAATTTTGCTCTCTTGTACATACCAGATGTTAACTGAATCAATCTAATAGGAAATCTTTTAAAAGAATTATAAAAAGGCTCTCCCAGCTTACCAAATAATCACCTGTGCAGGCATGTTTTTCCGTGCAAAATAATGTAAAGCTTTAGTTAGAAAGATTGTATTAAAAGATAACTGTATTACAGACACTAAACCGCACTGGTCGGAGTGGATAAAAGTTCCCATGACCGAATTGATTTGGTTAGCTAAAAGCTTCATAATTTATAATCCACATTTAAAAGGCGAATGGCATATATGAATTGATGTATTCATTATCTTATCCTTTTTTTATAAAGCTGACTATTGTTGCTAAACAAAATGAATCCGGAATCTCCCCACCCTCCAGAACATGATTGGCTAATTTTAGTAGTTCTGGGTTTAAAACTGATGCAAAACTTTTATACGACTCTGCCGGAATGTTATGTTATGTTATGTTATGTTATAAAAATGTATATAGCGCGCAGCTGCCCCAGCGAAGGGGCGTCCCGGCGCTGACTTCAGAATAAGAAACCATGAGCGAAGTAGTGAATGGGCACCTCCAGAGGAATTTTACGGGAATAAATGAGTTTATGGCTTTCCTAAAAACTGACAAACTTTCAATTTCTCTAATGTAAGTAGGTAGGGCGTTCCATGCTTTAGCTGCAAGAACGCGGAAAGAGCGTCCTCCCGCTCTACTACGTTTGAACCAAGGAACTTCGACCAAATTTTGGCCCGCAGAACGTAATGTTCGCGCAGGAACATACAGGTTCAGAAGCGGGCAGGGCATCCTAGGAGTAGTCAGTCTTAAAATTTTAAACGAAATACAGAGAGTCTTAAACTGTATTTGATGGGCTACAGGTAGCCAATGGAGCCTTCGGATGGTAGCAGAGATCGAGCTAAATTTAGGCAGGTCTACTAGAGCTATAGCAGCAGCATTTTGAATGCGTTGCATTCGGACAATTTCTGCCTGATTAGCGCCCAAAAACAATGAGCAGGCGTAATCAAGTCTAGACATCACTGTGGCCTGGACTATCATCTGTCTGGTGTCAGAGTCAAAACATTTCAAGACAGGTTTCAGGCTACTGATGAAGGGTTAAAATTACGCTCTACCATCTGACCACCAAATGGAGCACCTCTTAGCTGTCTTGATAGCGAAAATGTCACATATGGCCCTACCAGAAAGAACCTGAAATATGCTTAAAACACTTTTTTTTTGCTATGCATGATCAGCATATTAAATCCCACAAACTCCCTGAATCCTGGGGTTATAGAACCAAGGCACAGGCCAAAAAGACATGTCTTAGGCTAACAAAATGCACTAGGCCACAATAATGTTAATAATGCATTTCTCTGCTGCACTGAAAAATAACGTGGTATATTGGCCTAATGTAAAAGCAGTAATTTTCCACAGAATTAAGACCAACGCCCACACACACGTACACAGGACCCAGCTGGTGTAGAGGTAGATTGACACATTTCGGGGACTTTCCACTGAAGTCTTGTTTTGAAACTTTAGCTTGCCGAAACAAGCCACAAACATCTTGCAAAACTAGCACCTAGCGTGAGTTTCTGGTTACACATACATTTTTAGAAATTTGTACAGAACAAGATGTTCTCGCCCATGTGTTCAGAACAAGATGTTCTCGCCCTGTTCTGCGGTCAAGCTTGGCCAACCAACCGTTAGGACACCTGACTGTCACCACTGTCCTAGGACAATGCGGTCAGAGCCACCTGCGTCAGAAGATACGTCAGGACAGTTGTTCTTCTGTGATTTTAGGTATAAAAGATCCACCTTCGCATTTAGAAGGCAGAACTTTCCAAGCTAACTTCTTGGGCGGTCCTCCGGTCGACTGGCTACCTGATTTGGGAACACGCAAACCTACTATACCAGGTGATGCCTTCCCGAATGAGATAGCAGCTTAAGCTCTTTGTAATATCTCAATTTGCTAAATGCTTTTTCATCCATACCCAATTCCTTGCAATAGTTATAGGTATCTTTCAGCATTAGATCTGCTAGGGTTCTTTCCCCTAGGCAGGTGCTTCTAGGCACTAGGCCTGATAGAAATGTACTTTGAATAATCAAGCTGAAATTCTAGTATGCCTTTTTAAGAATCTTAACCACTGTTACTTTATTCTTGCTAAAATGTTTAAACCTGCAATGATGGTTCTCGGCGGAGATATTGTGTAAAGACAATGTACTTCCTTGAATAGTTTAAATGCCTTCTTAACGTTTCCTGCGTACACTGAAAATCACCTTTTTATAGATAGCCACTTCTGTTTGCATCGCAAAATAACTTTTAGAGACAATTGATTCCTAGCATACTTCCTGGCAGAGTGAAGCCAGAACCTTTAAGAGTGATCTTTAGCATTATGTCTTATTGATACACATGTACTTGTAATAATAAAACGTGCCACTCCAACTTGAACAGTCGTCATTCTCACGTTATTGCTCTTCCTTTTACCAGTGCCTGATTGAAACGATTATCCAGACCACAGTGAGCGCGGCCACACCTTCAAAAAGGCTCGAAAGGGCCTTTTTCTCACCCTCTGTCAGCGGGCGCACCACGAAATAGGTCCTGCCAAGATTCTGCCGACATTGGATTTGGAGTGCAGCAGCGGATTGTGCCACGGGGTCCGGTCTCCTCTGCTGACCAGGGGGTAAGTCAAGGATTTTTTGTTTTTCCCTTGAATTGCCCTTGGGGTCTGAGTGGAGGGGGCAGGTTCTCTGGGGCCTCTCTGCTGCCTCTTGCCCTGCTGTCGGCACTCTGTCTGGCCAGGAATAGTACCCTCTATATCTCAGCATGCCGAAACAAGTAGCGGCAACTTTCTTTGTATGGGTGGAGAAGCTAAGAGTCGAGTCTAACCAGACTCCCAGATTTTTCACTTCTATCTTCGGTTCCGGAGCTTTTCCCAAAGTAGATGGCCACCAGTGATCTCCCCATAAATAGGTGTTCCTGCCAACCAGTAGTACCTCAGTCTTAGCCGCGTTGAGCTGTAAACAGTTAGCTGTCAACCAGTCAGCCACTGCAGACAGCCCGGCTCTGAATCTGACATGATCCCCGGTTGCACCCTCCGTTAGGGCAACCACCAGCTGCGTGTCGTCCGTGTATGAGACGATGTTAAGGTCCCACACCCCGGCGACCGCAGCGAGCGGTTGCACATAGAGGTAGAACAGGATGGGGCTCAGGGCCGAGCCCTGATGGACGCCCTGCTCGATAGCATGTGCCCTAGAAAGAAAAGGAGGGGTGGAAACGCGAAAGGATCTCCCTGACAGGAAAGATCTAAATCATGCAAGTGCCAGATCAGTAACCCCTGCCTCCTCGAGCCGATGGAGCAGGATCTGATGTGAGATTGTGTCAAATGCCATCTGCGATGGAATGCCATCTTCCCCGCAGGTTTTACCATTTGCTCAGGGCTTTACTACTGTCTCAATCTCACTAAGGTTACATTTTGCTACCAAGGGTTGTATTTGGTTTTCTTTCAGCCTTGGGATTTCTAGCTTAACTAAAAAATCAGTAAGTGTTCTTATATCCCCTTGATGTTGGGTACCAGGTATTTCTTTATAATGCTTAAAAGATTACTTCTGAATTTCTTCAGGGTCTTTGATACTTGTCTTTGTCTCTGGATCTATTATTGATATTATCCTATTTTTCTCTGGGCGATCTCTTGTCTGCCAAGCCAGTTGCTTACCCCATACTCGCTCTTTTCAAATACCTTTTGTAAAGATATGTTTTTAGCTGTGTATCCTTGTTCATCATAATACTCCTGCATGCATATTCTGGCTTTCCTAAGTAAGTATTTGTTAGCTTTTGTTGCTGAGCATTGTACTTTTAAACATGCCTGATTTAGTTCTGTTTCAAGGTCGGCCCTTTAATATCGACTTTTTCCTCTTCTTTACAATCTCTTTTGATGTAATATAGCCACATATCATGGCCTTATAAGCCTCCCATACAATTTCAATATTAGTTGAGTTATTATTTATTTTAAAATAATTAACTGTGAATATCTCCATATCTTTGCACCATTCCTGATCTTCGAGATTCACTTTGTTAAATGTCCAACTTACATCATCAGTCTTCTTACCTTAATTCCTGCTTCCTCCATTTTTACTAAGGCATGATCTGACAAAGCATTTCACACGTGAGAGTATGTTTTTAGCTGCGATTTTGTGTAGAGAGTCTGGCCGCTGACATATGCCTGCCTGAGTAACATGAGTATTCCCGTTTATACGGGAACTTTTCCCTCCATAAACCTAGCCCTTGCTTACCTTCTGAAATGGCTACTGCCATTGCGGGTTTAATTTGTCTATGCTTCCCTGTGAATGAATCCACCTCCGGCTATCGCAGAAAATGAAAATCCCCCCCTACAATAAAAAAACCTGGGATATTAGGTAGGACCTCATCTAAATCTATAATTGGGGTTGGATTACCAGTTAATGGGGCGTATATTGTAGCTATCATAATCCTGTTGTTATTAAGAAATCCACTAAAATATAAGTCCATCTGCTTTCCGTATCTGTTTGGGAAAAGCAACTTGTAGGGGGAAATGCTTTCTCACATACAGTGACACCCCCCTGTTCTGTTGCACTTGCACATGATAAACACTTGATATCCGGCCCATTGCGTGAACATTTTGAAATCTGGTTCCTTTTTCTCAATGTAGTGTGTTTCCTGAATCAATACTGCATCCGGGGAGGGTCCTCTTAGCCATATATCTATTGCTCTAGCCTTACATTTGTTATTCAACCCACTAGCACACAGCATCACAATCTAATTATTTCTCTAAATTGCGCAGTCATTTCATATTATTGATTGCATATCTGAAAGGTTTGTCAAATTATCGTTGCCTTAGACAATAACACACTGTGCAAATCATAATAACCAAAATGATCATAATATTTTCTCCCTTAACCCTGTGCCCATTTCCTCTCTGTGTAATCTCCCCGCATCTACCATTCTTCATCCTGTCATATTTACTCATTGTACAGGATATTCCTTCAGATTGTTTAATAAAGTGCTGCGTATGACTTGAAAGTGTGTCATGCTTATGTGCTGTAACAGACTTGGTATTCACTCATCTAATTACCTTGTAAGACATCTTGTCATGTAGTTCCTAGGAATCCCCCAGGACCTGCGTCTTTTGGACGACCTAAACCGAGGGCTTGGTGTCCCTACCGCTTCGAAACCCCCACAGGATATGTCAGCCTTTAGAACAGCTAGCCCTACAGTGCCACTGCCAACCGCCTCTATTCTACACTGGTGTCAGTAGGTTCTGGCAACCACTGAACATGACAACCGTGATTCTTCAGGGATTGTGGCAAACTGATCTACTGCACTGATTTACACAAATGACTTCTTACCAAATTCAGTATTGTAGATACTTTTAGAGCAGCCTACTTTTCTGGGATATGTGTATTTATTTTGTTATGTTTCAGCATAAATGTGCTTTCATGTAGAATCTGAGGCTTAAAACTAAGAACTAAGTAAGTCTCTGTGGATGAACCCAGTGTCGGTCAGCGATGACTGGCCTAGAACGAACCGTAAGCACCATGAGCTCAAAAGATTAACAAGGGATTGAGTTTCACACTGGTTCTGGCAAGACTGTCCTAGCCATTTCCAATGCATGATGCTACATGTAAGCAAACACATCTTCTACTCACTGTAGAGTGCTTTCTTGCATGACAAGTTGTAGCCGAGGGCTTGGCCAACTTTGATATGTTTCATACTTTGTTTTCTTCAGAAGGGCAGGTCTTGGTGAGGTGTTGGTCATGCGCTGCAGTGGGCATGTATTGTACTAGTGATTGACCCCCTTTGGTCAGAATTAGTCCTGGGCAAAAGTAATAAAAGTGAATAGTATTGTTCCGTGGCATACCCACAGCATGGGGAACCTCAAATACACTATGTTTATCCTGCAATGTCCGTGCACAAAGCAAACAATATTTAAAGCAAAAGTCTCTAAAACAGGCTTCTCCAACTAGTAGCTTGTGAGTTACAGGTAGCTCTCCAACTAGATAGAAGTAGCTCTCTTATGTGCATCCCAGCCTACTAAATTGGAACGTTTTACTTTGTTGAATTAATATCTACAGACCAAATGTGTGTATTCAAGACAAAAAAGTGTGTGTTTTCACAAATCATAAGTTAATGTTTGGAGATAAAAATATCTGAATGTCTAAAATATATATAAAGCTAATATCTGAGTGATAAATCATACACTATTACTGATATTACTACCTTGGTGCTAGGGGCAGGGGCAGCTATGGATGTCATATTAAACGTATGGAGGCATTCCAATCTGAAAAGGCTTTTTTACTTTACTGCTGGCAGTCCTGCCGAATGTACTGAGGTGATCACTGTGGGTAATCTTGCATGGGGTGGCCACTAATGTGATCTTGTCTGATGTGGTCACTATTACAGCACAAATAATATTAGTAGCTCACAAGATTGGCGGTCTCTGCTCTAATTAGCCTACACCAGATGCTAGCGCGCGCGCTGGCGCCTCTGACACCTGTGTGCTGTGCGCTCGGCCCGGGCCACAGCAGACTTCACTTGGCAGCAGGCTCAGTATGTAACAGTTAAAGATCCGAGGTGCTCTGCTCTCAGTGCCACAATGTTACATTTGATCTGCCCTGCTACCCGATGCCTGGCTGCCGCAGTTAAGTTATGTGTGTCAACTTGGCCGTGGCGCTGTGTGGGGACCCAACGTCACGTCCTACTGACAGGGTGCGCGCCAGGAGTTTAATTTTGTAATAAAATTGATGGTGGAGGCTGGCTACTCAATGGTTAGCGGGCAGCACCGGAATCATGGGGCTCAGCTGCCTTGCCACACTGCTGATCACACCTGCTCCACGGCCGGGACACCTGCTCTGTGGGACAGAATTATTTTATGGCTCCCGGCGAATACTTAACAATGGATAGAAACGCACGGGTGTAAGTAATATCCCATACTTTCATGGTAGCTGAGAATGCATGACATCGGTGGGTGCAACTGAACGGAACAAGAATAGAGCTCCCAGAGTGCACTGTTTCATTACATGAATCCCCAGAACTGAAAATGTGAAGCCCGATACCTTGGCAGGCCAAGCACCCGGCCACCCTATCCCTACATGTAGGTACATTCATCCAGGTGTCACCAGCTCACATGTGAAATGGCAGAGACAGTGAAGTCTGCCCATGTTTCCAATGGTGGATTCATTGACTGGATGACTGCTCCACATGGTGTGAAGTGGCTGCCTGCAGTCAGTTTAACGCCCTTCCCTTGCAGTCCTGCCAAGTACCACGCATCACGCTTAGCATTTACATCTGGGGCTGCATTCATGTAGGAGAGTAGGGTCTGCTATCCTATGGTCACCCCAAATTTTTGCTTTTTGCTTCACTGGTTTTCGACTACTGAGGCTGTGGGCCTGCTGATCAGACCCCCAGCCTGCTGTTCTCTCACTAAATTAATGATACATGTACCCTGGGTACATACCACAATTGGAAATGGACTCCTTGTCAGCCCCTGTATAATGCACTATAGGTGCCCAGGGCATAGGAGCCACTAAGGCCTACCAGGGGCTGCAGCATATCTTTTGCCACCCCTGGCTGGTTCTTAAATTGACACAACTGGCTGATCACTCAGCTGGGGTAAGGTGGTGTAATCACCCCTTACTTAGATATAGTATACCTATATCTAAACCTATATCTGGACACATATTAACCTGTGAGCCACTCCTATGGAAGGCCCCATCAATCCTGGAGGCAGAGTGCGTGGTTTAATGTGAGATGGAGCTCTAGCATGAGCTGTGCCTGTCTGCAGCTGTCGGGAACAACTCCCTAAGCCGTTTCAGGATAATGCCATACCATATGCTCTTAAGTGCCTTATAATCCTCGCGGTTATATAGCAACTTTGGTTTGGCTTTATCAAAACATGTCGTGTAAGGTGTCATACGATTTGGAATACTATCCCCTCGCCAGTTCTGGCGACGGGGATAGCATTCCACCCCTCTAGAGGGGTAAGACATGTTACTTTACTTAAATGCGGTTAATTTCTAAAAGGACCTTGGATCCACAAAATGGATGCCTCTGCCACAGACACGAGTCTGACCCCCTGAAGCTGACCGAAACTCAGCCAAATGGGGCCTGGACAAAGGGTTTCCTGTCGCAGGGAGGTGTTACACCCCCCCAGACAGGAGATAGTGGATTGTAGCGGGGAGGTTTGAAAGAAACCAGACACTGCATGGGGAGCACAAGGCTGCCCCTTGCATAATCCGGCCAAACCGGTTCTGGGGCACTCCAGCCCTCGTGCCAGGGCGGCCTGGATCAAAGGAAAGGGGTGTATCCACCCCCTTCCTGGGTCCCACCCATAGGAGGGGACCTAGCAGGTAATCCAGCCCCCCAGATTCGAATAAGAGTGGGAGCAGTGCCAATGCACTTCAGATTATCCTGATGAAACATAAGAAACAAAACTCTGGACCCTTCGCCATCCTACTCGACGTAGAAGCCCGAAGAATCTCCCTTGTGGTCAAGGAGTGACCACCCTGTGCAAACAGGCACCATCCAGCCATCGACGTCTGCTTTGTCGCAGTTCCCGCCGGAACTCGAGCGACAGAGATCGACGAGATCAAGCTTGCCTGCCTTCTATCAGCCCGATCCACAGTCCCTGCAGAGCTGAGACCCGTGGAGGCGACCGGAAGCGTGGGGCACGCCATCTTGGAAAGACCACGAGACGCTGACCGTGCAGCCCACGAGTGACCCTCGAAGCTGTACACCGGGGTTTGAGAAGCCCCAACCCTGAGCCACACTTGCACCGAAGTTCAGCCCTCCACACTCGACGAGTGCTGCGTGGGGCCCTTCTGCTTCTTTTGGCTCAACGCGTTGGCCCGGTCACTTGCCAGCCGGCTTGTGGCCCCTGTGCCGATGAAACTTGAAATTCGACCTGCGATTCTGGTTGCTCCAGATTTGCACCAGCTCCCCTGAAAAGGAGCCCCCACTCTGACCCTCCTGGTTCGAGTGAGAAGCAATCTCCCGGTTCCGTGTGGATTGCTTTTGCCAAGTGTTGTTTGCTCCAATCTTGAAGCCGACAGCGCCGACGGCGAGAGCCTGCGTGGGACAGATCGTGACCTGCTCCTGGACGTCGTAGATGCCCCAGAGCCCACGTGACAGCGGAGAGAAGCTCCTCGACGACCACCTGATTGCGCCCAACATTGCCTGGTTCCGTCCTGGTTCCACCCTGGTCACTGCTGAGTGACCCAGACTCTGTCCCCTCTGCTTTCAGGTACTTTTCGACTTGAGTCCACCCTTGGACTCCACCGGACACTTCTCTTTCACCCCGCCTGCAGCCCTTTCAGCTTCAAGCACCAAGAGCCTGCGTGACGAAACCCGACTCAACTTCGACCCTGTGCACCCGCGTCCTGTGGGTGAGGTAACTTTTCTCCTCCGGTGTTCCCACACTGGTACACATCTCTAGGGTCTGTGTCTTAAGTTTTGTTCCTCTAGGTTCGGCGGAAGTGTCCTTAAACTTTAACTTTACAACTTTTACGCACCATTGGTTAACATTGGTGCATGCGTGCGCTTTCTGCACTGCACCCGAATCCCGCTGGCTTTTCCCGACTTCAGCATTGCTTGTCCCGACTGCTCCCAGCGATTCCCTAGGCCCTAGGCCTAACCACTGTTCGATTGGTATCTCTTATACCACTTGTTTAGTATATGGTTTGAGTGGCCCCCCGCTCTCATCCATATTTGTGCAACTTTATATGTTTAAACTGTGCTTTTGATTTAACGCTTGTGCCCCTTTATTCATAAAGAATACTGGGGATTGTTTTTAGTAATAAATACATATATTTTTATAATATATACTTGTGTGGTGTCCTTTCATTTGATATTACAGGATTGTACGTGGTAAAACAGCTCGCTTAACACGACCTCTTAAGTTAAGCCTTTAGGCTGCTTAGTCCATGCTACCCCTAGGATAGCTTGTCTAATAAGGTTGACTTACAACCAGACACCATAAGGGATTGTTTGGTCTGATAACCGGTGGTTCCAGAATTGGAAACATCACCTATCAGGCCAACTTCTCACAATTCACCTGACATGGCGTCAAGTGACTGCAACAATATACATTGTGTCAATTTACCGGGCGTAGTGACAGGAAGTAGTCACTCGTGAGGTGGGCCACGGCGCAAAAAAGGGGCAGTTATGTTTCTTTGGTTTGCTTGCATGCACTGCTCACATTGCTGCCTGTGCCGCCCGTTAATTGGTGCCTGTAGCGACTGGACCGAAGGGACATCCCACAAGCTTCATTACAAAGAGACAGGCGGAGACTCGTCGTAGCCGTGGCCCGCTCAGGTCTGAATTACTTTTTGAAAATTGCATTTAAATGTTCAGCCTGACTGAGCCTGTAGCTCTGCTCATTGGCTGCTCTCGTCAGACTGGTGCCACGGAGGGCCGAGCTCTGCCATTTAAATGGCAGTGGATACTTGAAAATATAATTTATTTTACAGCCCTGACTGAGCCTCTCTAGCTCGCTGCTCTTGAAAGGCCCGTAAAGAAATCTAAAATGTAATGATTTAAAACGGAAAAACCAGATGTAAGTCATTATCAATATAATTTACATCTAGTTTTCCAGAGGGGGCACAGCAGAAAGAGTCACACTGGAGCCGACATGTTCAAGCCCTGGTATGATCATGTGAGGTGGAGCCCGGTGGGTGGTTCTGCCTTGGTTCTGCCCCAGGTCTCTGTTGTTAGCACGTCTTTCTCACTTTCTCGTATAATTCATGCTCAGCTGTGTTTGGATGGGTGCCTCGCTTCTACTAGGCTGTCACTTATGTACACCGATGTTAGTTGCTCCTTCAAATGGTGTGTGAGCTGATTTTCTGGGCTGTCCTTCCAATTTTAGGTATATTATACTGACAGCCAGAGTTATGTTTTTTCTTAATTTCATATTTTCAGGTTCACTGTTTTCTAAAATGTTCTCAGTTCCTGTGGCACAGTATCGATTCACAATAGATGTTTTGTCAGGCTAAGCATAGGCCCTCTGCAAACTTCCTCATGGAGTGTCTGAATTCGGATGAATGATGGCGATGTAATTGTTTTCTGCTGTAGAGTCATCTTAGAAAGAGATTGTAGGTCAGTGACCCTCCATTACAGGGGTATTGCTTTAGTTTCAAGAGATTTTAGAGATTCCCATTGCTCAAAAGTTTGTTCATTTTTGCTATTTAGCTCTTTTCTAAGCACTTCATTGCTTCGTTTTCCTTGTGAGAAAGTGTCGCTCTAAATGTCATATATTTGGCACTTCTTACAGTTTCCGGTTGCCCAAATGGGTGTAATTTCGGATATTTATATGTTCACTTTGTCTTGATTGCTTGATTTTTCTAGTGAGTAGACTATCACTCACAGGACCTTAAACACACAATGAGGGGTGGAGAGCACAAAACAACACATATAACAAAACAGAAAAACTAATCTGTTTAGAAAAACTGCCCTCACTCACATACCAAAGTATGTGACATGCTTCATCATTGGGCCTGCTTACAAAACGCCCTGGTGTAGCCACACTCAGGGGGGAGCATAAGGGAGGGGGTAAATTATAAATCAAACGCAACAAAACGTAAGACCACAAAACTCAACACTTAATACACGTAACATACAAAGCGATAAAATAGTGCATATCACCAAGTGACTGGAACTAGTGATGCGACAAAAAGTGCAGTTAATAAGGATGTGATTTAAAACTGGTTTGGGGATACCAACCCAAACTTTATTCCAAGGTTCCCCCACCAGGATTAAAAAAGAAGGATGGGTAGTGTCTAGAAGAGAAGATGAGGTTTCTCAAGACACCCCTCCAGGTACTGCTAGTGTCAACATGTTTCGACTGACTTACTGTGCCTGAAAAGGTCACCCCGGTCTTCTTCAGGACTGATGTCGCTCCCAGTACCACCTCTGGCCCCACCGTACTTCGGTCGGTATGCCACAAAACACTAGCCGGTCTAACTAGATCCTGGCCCCTCTCGTCATGTGTGGAAAGTACTCCCAATATTATAGTGCTGTCTGTATTTCAAAGGCTATCCTGTCCCCTGAAAGCGTCACGTACGGCCCACATGAGAATTTACCAGGATGGGGGCCCATTTGAAGCATTTAAAATAAACCCGTAGCAGACAGGAACCAAGAGACAATAATGTGGTGAGGGCCATATTGATAATGCATGAGGAATAGTATTCGTCCCAGCCCCCCCATATTTCACCTCTCACTCACTCGATTTACTACACATACTCACAGTGAACAGGAGGAGAGCCGGGGGTCTGTTGGGTCTATAAATATTATTATGTATCTTCTTGACTACCCTGGTTTGTCCTAAGTGGGTTGTTGGGTTAGACTTACTCCCGGAGACTAGTATCGTTTGAATAGCGGTCACGGACGTGAGGAGCTTCGTTATAGAACTACATCTCCCAGCACCCCTACGTCAGTTCGTCTTGTGCGTCATGACGCCCCACATCTGGTTGGTCGATCACGTGGGCCGTACGTGACGCTTTCAGGGGACAGGATAGCCTTTGAAATACAGACAGCACGGATCTATCGCTGTCTTCGCGGTGATCCGGAAAACAGGCAGAGGAGACAGGGCAAGCCTACGGAACAGTAAGGAGGCGGAAAGGGAGGTGGGCACTTGGAGGCAATGACAGGCACCTGAGGGCTCCTTCCTTTTTTAATACGGCTACAATTTATATGGAGATAGCCAGTCCAATGGAGGGGCACGCCCTAGGCACCGATATCGAGAGGAGAGATTCACTTGTATCTTTCCTCTCATTCTAATATAGGTTGTGCTCCTGGGATACCCTCCTGCCGGACACCAGTTTTAGTTTATATACTATATAAACTCGGTGAGTACAAAGTGGGTACAGTTCACTATGCCCGATGTACTTATCCACGACCCTAATGACACTCCATGCCACAACAACTTGGTAGGGATGACGGGAGTCAGGGGGCTAGATGAGACTTACGGAGAAGAGATGTGATGATATTTGATATGTGTGTATATATGCAGCATTGTAGAAATAATAAATTTAATATTACTTTTGTACTGTTCGGGATTCCTATTCCTGGGGGACTAATTCCCTACCAGGGACAGGAACCAAGAGGGTGTATTATCACACCTCTGACCACAGTGGGAACATAAACAGATGTTTTTAGACACGGTGATAGGATAAGAGATCACCTTGATGTGTAGCACGACTATGCTATTTCTGTTTATTTGTGTTCCTTATTAGTTTATGTTCTCCTATAATATTGGGAGTACTTTCCACACGTGACGAGAGGGGCCAGGATCTAGTTAGACCTGCTCGTGTTTTGTGGCATACCGACCGAAGTACGGTGGGGCCAGAGGTGGTACTGGGATCGACATCAGTCCTGAAGAAGACCGGGGTGACCTTTTCAGGCACAGTAAGTCGGTCGAAACATGTTGACACTAGCAGTACCTGAGGGGTGTCTTGAGAAACCTCATCTTCTCTTCTAGACACTACCCATCCTTCTTTTTAGGTCTCGCCTAGACGAAAGCAAAGCAAAGCTTTGCTGTCTATGGCGAGACAACTTATGTAGTTACTTTTGGGGGAATGTGGACAGCAGAGTTCCACGCGCTTCTCCTGGCCGAGATTTAACCTCGGGAGCGCGCACGTCGCCGTGCCTCATATTCCCATTCGCAAACAAAGCCTCACTCACGCATGCGCACATACACAGCCATACACACACTGCATACACACACGCACCCCCCCTTAAACAGACACACGCGCACACAGACAGACAGACGCACGCACGCACACACACACTCAAACAGACACACACCTCTCCTCTCCCTCAACACACTCACCGGTTCTGGCGGTGCTCGGCGGCGGTTCTGCCTCTCGGGCGGCGGTAGCGCTTTGCGGGGCTCTCTCACCACATGAGAGCCCCGCCTTCCCCATGCGCCCGGCCGCTCTTCACCCGGTCCCCCATCTCGGGACCGGGACTCAATCAGGAGCCTTCGTGGCTCCTCGGGCAGTAGTTTCTCTCTCCCCGCGATGGGGCGGGACTTCCGGTTGGGGCCGCGATGGGATTGGCCGGCTGCCCAACCGCTTCCGGGTCGTGGGTTTAATCTCAGTGGGTTTTGAATACAGTCCGACATCTGCCTCGTTACAACCAATTTGGAACCCTGAGCAAACGAGAGTTTGCGCTCTGAATCTGGATTACGACGTGTGTAATGCCGCACTTTTTCACTGAGTAAATTTAGCAGGTAAAGCTGGTACTATCCGAGTATTGCCGCTACTGATGAGGTAAAACGGTGTGTATGTAAAGCGCGTTGATACCTACGGGTTATGCTAGCGCTATATAAAACTTTTTTTAAACATTGCTGAATGAGTTCACACCCACCCCTAACTGGTTCTCCTTAATCTATTCCAAGGCCTCTGCAGTCCCTGGCTTTAGGTAGGATATTTTAAAATGTTGTCCGGATAGACCGAGATCCAGGAAGTATGCGACTGTCGGAATCACATTCTGAGCACAAGACTGCAATTGAAACTCACTTTATTTAGAGTTAATAATACGAGATTTTAAAAGATAAGATTAAAAAGATACAGCATGTAAATAATATATACGAACACAATATGTACAGTCAAAGTTAGTATGGTTGCATGAAAACGTATAAATCTTGTTCTTCGTGAAAAAGTGCATAGTAATTGTTGGTATGTGCAACAAGGCACCAGGGATTTAACAGCTCAAGCTGCGCATAGGAGGGGGGGGGGGGGATATAACGCTCCAGAGGGCCCCATTCAGTCAAGACCACTTCATCACACTGAGCGGGGGTGGGAGGGCTTCATTTCGCTCTCGGTGTGAGTCACACAGTCTGCGTTGTTGGGCTACAGCGGCAGGAAAACTCTATGGTGGCGAGAGCCAGAGTGTGCATGCTTCCTGATGCCTTGCAGTGATGCTCTCCAAGCCGTGAGTTGGGCTCCTAGGCCTGTGCCGAGCGGCGCTCTGTCCTGCTGCGCCTCTCGGTGGTGGCGCTCCCGGCTGGGACCACCGAAGGCCCTGATTTTATATTAAAAACAGAGCGTTGGACTGTACCATTTACCACTGAAAGGCAACATTTCTCTCCATGTGTGCCTAGTCTTACAGGTCGTTAATTCACCATGATTCTGGAGGTTTAAATTCTGCCCTGATGTCAGGTGCCTTTCTCAAGCTGCAGCCGGGGTGGGGAGGGAGCGTCATAGCCCAGGCCCCCCCCACCCCCGCACAGTTAATGATATAGGTATTTGCGCAGCGGCGGAAGGTAAACACACAGCGCCATCCTTGAGACGGGCTTTATTCTGCTTTTACTGGGGCTCCGAGCAGTGAACACAAATAAATGAGCCGCCCGGGGGCTCTCATTGTGTCCGGGTGGGGTGGAGAGCTGGGGGAGGCAGCGTTCCTCGTCGTCACTTCCTTTATAATCCTAATACGATCACCTCTGTGTTTACATGTGTGCTCCCAAACAGCAAACGCAGGGCCAGGAACTGGGGGTGTCCGGGATCCCACGGGGAGACATGCTGGTCCTTTGACCGGAAGTGATGGACTGAAGAAACCATCTGCACACTTCGACCCCCCCCCCCTGCCAGAGGCGTGCGCCTCCATGGAAATTCGAGTTATACGGCATACAGGCTCAGCCTAAGAGAAAAGAGCTATCCATATAGGAGGTTATAGTGATTTTACTGACTCAGTCCTCCTGCAGAAAACCCATTCAGGTTTCACAGATCTTGCTGGCGCAGGCCTGAGAGAGCTGAGTTATATGTAAAGATAAACTGGTGTTATTGACTAAGGAAGGCATCATATATTATTGTGACATAGCTACACCGGCCTTACACTGCGGAGCATCCCTTCAGACAGCACGGATCTCACAGGCTCAGACCCAGAGAATAGAGATATCGAGCGTAGCGGACATAGTAGGAGAGGTAAAGTGTGAATGGGGTTACATCTAGACCTCACATAGGGATACTCCATTCACTGTGTAGATTAGATTTTATAGGTCCCGAAGACTGGCCACTAGATCATTCCTTGACTGACAAAGGCTTGAAACATGTGGACTTAGATGATTATTTCTAGTGGACAGCGTTATTTTTAATATAAGCAAGTGGACTCTGTCATTAAAATTATTTTTTGAGAGGACACCTTGTGCTATTGGCATTGTAAATGACAAAGCTATTAATTTAGCTATTTAAAAAAAAAAAAAAACATAAATAAAAACGTTGCCATTTACAATACCAATAGCTCAAACTTTCCTAATGCGAGACCTATTGCATTGCAAATGCTTGTTTAAACCTGGTGGGGGAACCTTGGAATAAAGTTTGGGTTGGTATCCTCAAACCAGTTTTAAATCACATCCTTATTAACTGCACTTTTTGTCGCATCACTAGTTCCAGTCACTTGGTGATATGCACTATTTTATCGCTTTGTATGTTACGTGTATTAAGTATTGAGTTTTGTGGTCTTACGTTTTGTTGCGTTTGATTTATTATTTTACCCCCTCCCTTATGCTCCGCCCTGAGTGTGGCTACACCAGGGCGTTTTGTAAGCAGGCCCAATGATGAAGCATGTCACATACTTTGGTATTTGAATGAGGGCAGTTTTTCTAAACAGATGAGTTTTTCTTTTTTGTTATATGTGTTGTTTTGTGCTCTCCACCCCTCATTGTGTGTTTAAATGAGATTTAATGGGGGTTCGGGGTGGTAGAGTGAATTTCCAGACCCTCTCCCCTTCTACGTGTAAAGTGACTCATAGGACCTTGTCAATCACACCCAGGAAGTCTGAACCCTCGGTGACTATGCTGTCTCTGCTCTGGCACCCCTGTGCGGCCCTCGCACCCGTTCTGCCCGCCCCGGGATCGGTCTCTGGGAACCGGGCAGGCCACACGTCCGCCTGCAGGGGCCTGCAACACCGCTCGGTCACAAACTGCGCATGCCCAGATACTGAAAAAATTCACTGATATCCGATTACGGATAGTGATGTTGGACTACGCAGGTTCAGATACTGAGACACCACACATATCTAACTGCGCATGCTCCAATACTGATGTTAGACTACAGACGCTCAGATACCGCGACACAGTTCATTGAATTCACTCCTGAGGCGGAAAGCCGGGAGTTAGCTCTCTTTTTTAAATTGTGTACTTGTTTTTAATTGTAACACTTGCCTGACTCTCGAGCATCACTAGACCGACCAGCCGATTCAGGGCTGACGCTTAACACTGTTGCTAGGGCGACGCCGCCTTCCTGCCGGCGGACACGCCCACACGCGCTGACACGCCCCCTCTGACTACAAGAGCGAGCGCTGACCACGAGCGCCTGTTCATTGAATTCACTCCTGAGGCGGAAAGCCGGGAGTTAGCTCTCTTTTTTAAATTGTGTACTTGTTTTTAATTGTAACACTTGCCTGACTCTCGAGCATCACTAGACCGACCAGCCGATTCAGGGCTGACGCTTAACACTGTTGCTAGGGCGACGCCGCCTTCCTGCCGGCGGACACGCCCACACGCGCTGACACGCCCCCTCTGACTACAAGAGCGAGCGCTGACCACGAGCGCCTGTTCATTGAATTCACTCCTGAGGCGGAAAGCCGGGAGTTAGCTCTCTTTTTTAAATTGTGTACTTGTTTTTAATTGTAACACTTGCCTGACTCTCGAGCATCACTAGACCGACCAGCCGATTCAGGGCTGACGCTTAACACTGTTGCTAGGGCGACGCCGCCTTCCTGCCGGCGGACACGCCCACACGCGCTGACACGCCCCCTCTGACTACAAGAGCGAGCGCTGACCACGAGCGCCTGTTCATTGAATTCACTCCTGAGGCGGAAAGCCGGGAGTTAGCTCTCTTTTTTAAATTGTGTACTTGTTTTTAATTGTAACACTTGCCTGACTCTCGAGCATCACTAGACCGACCAGCCGATTCAGGGCTGACGCTTAACACTGTTGCTAGGGCGACGCCGCCTTCCTGCCGGCGGACACGCCCACACGCGCTGATCACACCCCCTTCTCATGACACACGCTGGCCTATAAAGCATGTGTTACGACCGGAAGCGCAGCGGACGAGCGCAGCGGGCGCGCCGAATGCGCGCCGAAGGCGCGCATAAGGCAAGCTCGTCTGCGCTCGTCCGCGCCGAGGACGGGCCAGGGGCCACCCCCCCTACAACGCCAGTACCACGAACATCCTCGAATACGGTGAGACTACAATACTCATCAGCTGATTTACTAGAGCTTAAATATACTGCCTCTACACCCCATGCTCTACCTCACTTAGAACATTCCAATCCTGTGCTAGGTCCATTCCTATGTTCAACATGCACTCAAATATCCTCGACGGCTGATACAGCTGTCCCTCTACTGGTTCAAGCAGCATTAATAAATGCTAGATCCCTCCCCAAACATAAATTAGAAATCGCCGATCTGATTGATGCATACAAACTGGACCTCTTGTTTATTACCGAGACCTGGGGCGATGAAGCCTCAGGCCCCGACTTTAGAGCAGCCACCCCCGCCAATTACAATGTAAGCAGATTGGACAGGCCAATAAAGAAAGGTGGTGGTGTTGCGATAATTTATAGAGATCATTTCAAAATTACAACGAAATACTTCACCTGTCCAGAATATGAATCTCTCCTTTTTTCGTTATGTCTCTCCACTAAATCTTCCTTCAAGGGCATATTAATTTACCGCCCACCCGGTTCAAGAGCTAAGTTCTTAGCAAATCTAGGCAACTTAACTGAAGCAGCTGCAGATTCCGCCCACTTTACGCTACTGGGTGATTTTAATTTTCACCTTGAAGCACTTGATAACCATGATACCTCACAGCTGACATCAGACCTTGCAGCAGCCGGCATGACTCAATTGATAACCTCCCCCACGCACCAAGCTGGCCACACTCTAGACGGTCTGTTTACTAACAGCCCCTTAGTAAAGATCACTCGAATTATTCCTCTCGTCTGGACAGACCATGCAGCGATTTTCTTCACGATACAAACTAATCCATCTAAACCAACAGTCTCAGCCTCTTCCCAATCCTCATACAGAGACTGGAAAAACATCAATCTATCGCACTTAGCTAAGATGATGCAAGAAAATCACATCCCTGAAGAGAATGACCCCATCATAGCGTCTTCCACCTATCTGAGGAATTTAAATATGGCTTGTAATAAGCTAGCCCCTATCAAAATCTCCTATCGAAACAGGAAAACACCATCAGCACCATGGTTCACTGAATCCCTTAGGATGCAGAAGCAACACTGCAGGAACATTGAAAGGCGCTGGCGACGCAATTATAGTCCGGCAGATAAAATGACCTACAAAAATGCCCTGGCCACCTACAAAGGACTTATAGTTGCTGAAAAAAGCCGCTATTACACCGCTCAAATTGAGCAAGCAAAAAACTCAGTAGGAGAACTTTACAGAGTGGTCAACACTTTGTCCACCCCCCCGGCACCTCACCTAGAAAGCTCCCAGTTATTAGCGGATGCCCTGGCCAACTACTTTGAGGAAAAAGTCAGATCCATCTTTAATACTTTTACGAATTCCGCTCCTCCTCCCTTCTCCGAGGCACCCCCTGATAATACCCTGCCCTCCCTATTATCCTTTGATGCTGTCGAACAGGATCATATGCATCGTTTGGTAGCCAGTATCAAATCCGGTTCCCCTCTTGACCCTTGCCCTCCAGCTATTTTCAACCGCATCCCTGATGCAATCTCCCCCGCTCTGACCACCATCTGCAACGCCATGTTTGCAACTGGAGTTTACCCGTCAGTCTGGAAGGAAGCCATTATCAAGCCCCTTCTAAAGAAGCCCACACTGGACCCTCAGCTCCCAGCTAGCTATAGACCCATCGCCTGTCTCCCTTTTCCATCCAAAGTTTTTGAAAAGTCTATTAACATCCAGCTTTCCAAATTCATCAATGATAATAATCTTCTTGATGAGACCCAGTTCGGTTTCAGACAGGGTCATGGGACGGAGACGGCACTATTAAAGGCTGCAGACGAGATCAGAGCAACCATGGACATGGGAGGAGCAGCGGTTTTGGTACTTCTGGACCTCTCGGCTGCTTTTGACACGGTCGATCATGTCACGCTGATCGACCGTGTCTCAGCTTTAGGAATAAGAGGCAAAGCTAAAGACCTGATTGCCTCATTCCTAGCCAACCGCTCTCAGACCATCAAGATGGGCAATTTCAACTCCCACACCTTCTCCCTCCCCTGTGGTGTTCCCCAGGGCTCCTCGCTGAGTCCGACGCTGTTCAATATCTATGCGTCGGACTTAGCGAGGGTGATCAAATCTTATGGAATTGCCCTCACTACTTACGCCGATGATACACAACTTGTATTATCGGTGCATAACAATGGAACATCCATCGCAGCCAACTTTCAGGAGGGAATGAAGGCGATAGGCTCCTGGATGTCATCAAATTGCCTCAAGCTCAACTCCGATAAAACGGAGGTGATGACATTCGGGAGCTTGCGTCCAGCATGGTCTCCTCAGTGGTGGCCACCTCAGATGGGGCCCCCACCCCTGCCGGTGGCAAAGGTTCGCAACTTGGGAGTCATCTTTGACAATAAGTTGACGTTTCACCATCATGCCAACGCAATTGTTTCATCTGCTTTCTATACCCTCAAAAAAATAAAAAAACTGCTCCCTTACCTCCCTCAATCAGCAGGAAAAACTCTTATCAGCTCATTAGTGTTCTCGAGAACCGATTATTGCAACTCACTTCTCCTGAATGCGCAGGAAGGAGTTCTCAATAAACTGCAGACAGTACAAAATGCTGCAGCTAGAACGCTACTGTCTATCCCCAAATTTTCACCTGTGTCCCCGTACATCAGAAAACTCCATTGGCTCCCTATCAGGAGCCGAATCAAATTTAAAGCTATGTGCATAGCTTATAAGACCCTGAATAACACAGGACCACAGTTTTTAAAAGAAGCTCTCCGTCCAGTTGAACAACATAGGATTTTACGGTCCTCCTCAGCCTATCTGTTGAAAGTCCATCGAACAAAGAGGGCCAACTGGGGAGACAGACGCTTCACCATTGCAACGGCCAAATTGTGGAACACTCTACCGCTCCACATTAAAACTGCTCCCACGCTTCTAAAATTTCGTAAAAGCCTCAAGACATGGCTATTTTCCTCCTCCTAACTTCCCCTCAGACGTGGCTATTCTACACCTAACTCCCCCGACTTCTCTTAGTGAGTTCTATGAATTTAGCGCCGAGACACCCTCACGGGTATTTGTTTGCGCTTTTAAAAATTGCTATAAATAAATAAATAAATAAATAAATAAACAAGCTAGTGATGTTGGACTGTGCACACTCAGATACAAAGATGCCCAGGTCAACTACGAATGCTCAGAGATGCAGGTCTAGCGCCCGAACTGCGCACGCTCAGGGGAATGGGTGATGCTACCGGCGGCAGAGCGCCAAGAAATCCGTCCCTACGCAGGCAGGTGCTGCAAAGTTGACGATGACAAATGCAGAGGTGGATATTAAGCATTGTATCAAACAAAGCAGAGATAAGTAGGTGGCTTCCAGGTGCTGAGAGCGAGATGGCAAGGCCTGGAAATGGCTGATGACGTCTGTATAAGTGTGGAGGGGGGACACACGGGGCATGTGCATGGTCATCACGTATATGCATAGAAGTGTGGTGGGTGGGGGCATAGACTGCCACACCCTGCTCACCCCTCCAGGCTGACACCCCTCCCATGATATTGTGGTCAAGGAGGCCCCCCTTGTAGGCAGCTGGGAGGGACTAGAGTATAGTTACTTTTGCTAAGCTATGAAGACGAGGGAAACGTCTAAATATCATAAATGACACCCATCTGAGCAACAAGAAACCCTAAGACGTTCACTGCTGCAAAGCACCAGCAATGGAAAGGCTCAGGCCTAGTGCCCTTGTACCCAGGAGTGGCATGTGAGGGGCCCCATGGAACTGACTGGTGATTGTTTGCCTGTGGTGCAATAACAGGAGGACTCCAAACAGCAGAAAGCCTTCATTTAGAGGTGGCAGGTAATGGGACACCCCCGGAAACTGATGGCTTTATAATCTCTCTACCTCTCAGCGTCTCCTCCCGCCCGCTCCACCCAGTCCCACCCCTCCTCATTCAGAGGTTGGGTACCTCTGTGTGTTCGATGCTGAATGTGCAGTAGCTCCACCGTCATGGAAACCTTGCGGGAGGGGTGTGGGGCGTCATCTGCTGCAATTTGGTGTGGCATACAATAAGAATGCAAATCAAATCTGCTGTGGTTTTTCCTGCACCCAGGATGCAGAACATGGTGGTGCTGGTCATGGTAAAAGGATCCACGGCTACTGACTTTGGCACTGGGAACAAGGTTCGAGTCTCGGCGATACTGGTTCAACATTCTGTGATTCTGGGCAAATCAGATCATTTTCATGTACCCAGCAAACAAATGAATGTGTCCTTGTAATGTAACTGGCCACGTTTGAGCCATATAAGTATCAGCAAAAGAAAGCATGGCCTGAGAGAAAAGTCCTAGTGTCTTTGGAACACTGGCTGAATAGCATCAACTATATAAGGCCCTGCCTGAAACCTTTTTCGCTCTGGGGGTCTCCTGAAAAAGCCAACCGAATCTCCACCGTGAGCGCCCTGGTACAGTAGTTTGGGGGACACTGAAACATTTCAATAAAAGTACTCACATCTTTTGATGGGTGGAGCCTAAGTTGGGCACTATACTATACAAACCATTACTGTAATCTGCCACATTCCGGACATTCCAAACCTTGCCATCCTGTGTCACCACACTCTCGGCAGTTCACCCTGGTTTGCAAATGCAAACCCAATCGCCTTCTTTGAAAGTAGACAATCACACGTTCTTTTCCCTATCATATTTCTCCTTCATTTTGTACTACTTACAAAAAAAGCCCTCTGTTCTACTTCCTCTCCCTGTTGCTCCTAACCACATTAGGTCTTTTAAGCTACCATGAATGCAAGTCAGAAGCAGTTTCACATCCTTCAAGCAGTTTAAAAACTCACCCATCAAGCACTTTGCGGAGTGATGTGATAACTCTATAATCTTGCTGAATATAATCTTTCCAATCACTGTGGCAACTCCTCGACTCTCTAGTGTATTTTTTCGGAACTCTATTAAACCTCACAAACCGCTCATTACTTAAAGTGCCTTTGTGATGTTGTCCACACTACTATTCGTAAGAAGGTCCTTCATATCTTGCGAAATCAGTTGCAGACCATTGTCGTTTGAAAGGCAATTTGGAAAACCTTCCTCAAAGAACACCTCCCTAAAGAATGTAATCACTTTCTGTCCATACAACATCCGTATCACCTGTGTTATTCGTTTCCCCGCTCACTACAGGTTACCTGGGCCAGCAAACTGTTGTCAGAGTTGGCTTCCCTTCCCAGACACATATTCAATTGTAAAACTGTACTCCGGCATCTTGGAAACCGGTCTGGCAGTGTGGGCAGTAGCATCTCAACCTCCACTTGGAGAAAGGATACTTACTAGAGGCTTTTGGTCTCTTCTTAGTATAAGTTGAGCGCCCCACACTTTATTCCGAATATGTTCCGTAGTCCATGCACACAGTTGTAACTCCCGTTCTGTCATTGCCTGTCTTCTCTTGGAGATAGATATGCAGTGTGTGGTTTACAAATACAACAGTCCATTCTTTATTGCCTTATGTTTGTGATACCCCAACTCCGACACCATACAAACAAGCATCTGTTGTAATTTCTTGTTTTTCCTATGCAGAAAGGGCAAAGTGTTGGTGCACCAGCAATGTGAGATTTTATGACATCCAAATCTTTCTGTTGTTCAGTAGTCCATTCAAACTGCGTCTTTTCTTAATAGCTCTCCTTATGGTCTCTTGAAAATTAGATACAAGTTGCTATTGCATTCGCATAGCCATGCAAACTAAGAAGTTCTCCTTTGTATCTGGTGCTGGGCTTTGAAAAGAAATGAAGTAATTATTTATAAAGCACCACTGTTGCCTGAGGGCATCTATGTGATGCTTTCTGTAGAGGAGACAAATGAGACTACAGTGCCAAGCAGAGAAACCAGTCCCAAAAAGAGATAATTGATTACATGTTTCCAGGCCTGTTCTGAAAGCATAAAGGCTTGTACAGGCGTTAAGTGAGAAAGGTATGGAGGTCCATCTTTTTGCTGTACAGTAGATAAAACTTCTGCCACCCCAATAAACTTTTTTGATTTTGGAAACCTTGACATTGCATGCTGATGAGAAACGACAAGGAAGGGGTAGAAGGCTATTGTCCTGTACGACTATAATAAGCACCGTGACCCTCAAAATGGCACCCAACAATGTCCCCACAGGGATGAGGGAAGTGAGGTGATGGTTCGAAGGAGTGTGGGGAGGCTGTTCCAGGTCTTTGCTGCAATGTTGGAGAAGGCGGGTCCTCTACTTCTGCTTCGGTAGATGCAGGGAGTATGGGTAAGTGAAAGGGAGGCAGAGCGTAGTCTTCTCGACGGTTGGTGGAAGTTCAGGCAGTGGTTAATGTATATGGGTCCTTGGTTGTGTAGAGCCTTGTGTGCGTGAGTCTGCAGCTTGAATTGTCATCTCTTCTGTATAGGGAACCAGTGGAGTTGCCTGAGATGGTCTGTGATGTGGGTTTGTCGGGAAAGGCAGAGGATGAGTCTGGCTGTGGCATTCGGTATGGTTTGAAGTCTCTGTAGGAGATGTGTGACAATTCCTACGTGGAAGGTGTTGCTGTAGTCCAATCGGCAGGTGATGAGGGCCTGTATCACGGTGCATCTGACATGACAAAGTAGCCTCTTGAACATCTTATGAGTATTCACACAGTGTGGAAGCAGAGAAGGCGGCGTTGATCTGTTATCTGATGATGATTCCAAGGTTTCTGGCATGGTTGGAAGGAGTGGGTGTGGGGCCTAGGTCTGATGGCTACCAGGAGTCATTTCATGTGTTGCTGCTGTTGCCAAAGATCGGTACTTCTGTCTTGTCTGTGTTTAGCTGCAGGCAATTTTTCGTCATCCAGTCAGCGATGTTTGTCATACATCTGTGAAAGTTGGCTCTGGTGGTGGTGGGACATCGGTGAGTGAGAGGATGAGTTGGGTGTCGCCTGCTTAGGAAATTATTTTGAGACTGTGGGATCTGGCGATGTTGACCAGCGGGGTCAAATATGTGTTGAAGAGTGTGGGGCTGAAGGATGAGCCCTGGGGGATACCGCAGGTGATCTCCTTGGGTTCAGAGGTGAAAGATGGGTTCTATGGGTTCTTCCAGTGAGGAAGGTGTTCCTTCTGAGCATGTCTCCTTGGATATCGATGTGGTGGAATCTTTCGATAGGTGTGTGGTGGGATATGGTGTCAAAGGCTGCTGAGCAGTCAAGGAGGATCAAAGCTGCCGCTTCTCCTTGCTTGAGGAGGGTTTGGATGACATCAGTCGCTGCTATCAGGACGGTGTCGTAGCTGTGATTGCTGTGTAAGCCGGATAAGGAGGTGTCGAGTAGCTGGTTCTGCTCCAGGTGACTCATGAGTTGATTGTTGATTATCTTTCCCAGTACCTTCCCTGGGAATGGGAGCAGGCAGATTGGCCAGTACATTTTGAGTTCTCTTGGGTCGGCAGAGGGATGTTTGAGGCTTTCTCTTGTGTTTTTATAAGTGTAAAAGAGGCAGGCACTCAACCAATGTGAGAGTTAGAAAAGGTCTCCCCTGCCCACAATTTACCAGCTACTTATCCTCGAATAACCACTCACAGTGTCAAGACAAGTTATATCTCTCTTTGATATGCAAGAAGGACAGTATTGTAGCACTGCTGTTATAGCTAACACTACGGAGCATCACTTGAGTCTGGGTATCAATGTGATAGATGCCAGTTTAGACACCCTGAGACTAGACTGTAAAACTCTGCTAAGGTTACTAATACAATGTGGGTAGGTGTTTGTTGGGAGGGCTGTGTGAAAGACTATTACTAGAACACAGGTGACACAGGGTTTTAATGGTAGAAATACTTCTGATCAAATAGTTTTGATTTGACAGAAAAGCTTAGTAGGAAGAGCGGGGTTCCGAAATTGCAGACACAACACATATGACTGGGGAAAGCTCTGGATGTAGGGCTAGGCTGCTCGCCTGTAATGTAAGAGGGGTGAATGAACACCACAAGGCCCAACTGGTGACTGCATGCCTTCAGTGGGCATAAGGTGGGTGTCATCTATTAGTTCCGGAGATGCATGCTGGTTATGTGGGGGTTAATCATTTCTCCAAAATCTGGAGCTCGTGCCTCCATTTCTTTTCCTCGGCTGCCTCAGAAATGTACGTACAAGTAGAATCCAAAAATGTCAGGTACCACCCACAATTCCTTGAGATAATGAGGGTTACAATAATTAGAGAAGGTCCTTAACCACTTCCATGCTCATGACAAGGTCAGCTCGTCATGCAGTACACTGGTCGTGTGCTTATGACGAGCTGACCTTGTCATGAACAATGGGAATCCAAGATTATCAGCACCCAGCGGGAATTGCCTTAGCACCAATGTGGTTAAAAGTACTGATCTCCTTTTTTTTAAATGTGATGTTTTTTCAGATTACACTGCGTCATTGCCCTGATGATAATCCCTTGACTCAGACAGAGATTTGAAACGCGTTGGCACCGTTCCACAGACAATCCATGAGGGAATTTGATTAAACATTGCCCATAAGTCACGAAAGGGATACTCAAGAAAGTTTTCACCCCCGTTGACTTTAAGCTTTATCCCCTTGGGCAGCAACTCTCCCTAGAAAAAGATTTTTTTTAAAGAATCTTGTTAAGAGAGTTCTGTGAGATTATTCCTCAGTAAATTCTAAGACTCCGGTAATACATTCATTAACTTAGGCGACTTTACTTGCACTGTTTTGAATGCTTATAATTTTATTGATTGTTCAGTTATTCATTCATTAGCTTAGGTGACTTTATTTGCACTGTTTTGAATGTTTATATTCTTACTGCGTGTATGGTTATTGTTCAAGAACTATGTAAAAAGCAAAATGCATCACTCTATGTACAGGCGTGCATGATAATAATGATGCAAAGATTTCAAATGTTTAAATTTTTGCAAAGTAATTAAGCCAGAACTAAGATTATTTGTGTATATTGGTTCCAATGCCTGCTTGAATAAACAGCAGATCACTACAAAACAAGTTAGCCGGATTCCTTTTTTTCTAAAAATATTCACATCCTATCTCGCCACACTAGGACGTAACACCTTTTTGACCAATACTTTCTAAAAGAGGCATTTCCAAACACACAATTTAAAAACCATCTCTAGTTAAAGATGTCTTATTAAATTCTGATTTCAGAGAGCCTAAACTTTATTTTTCTATCTTATCCCTATGGGGAGATATGCTTGTAAAATGTTACAACCACACCGGCCCTCTTCATCACAGAACGTGTCCACAGGCCTAAACCATAAGCCTTGTTAAACCAATATAACCACTTCCGTAGCGACTGAGGAAGCATTCCTCATTCTGCCCTATGGGCCAAGATAGCCTTTCAATAGTGATAAATGAAATTGGCATCTTTTCACTATCAGGACATGTTACACACATCAGTACATGTCCTATCTTTCACTTACACTGCACCCTGCCCAGGGGGGTACCTTGGGCCTACCATAAAAGTGTCCTATGTGCAAGAAAAAGGAAGGTTAGGGCCTGGCAAGTGGGTGCACTTACCAAGTTGACATGGCAGTTAGCAAACTGCGCACAGACCCTACAGTGGCAGGCCCGAGACATCCTTTTAGGGCTACTCATGTGGGTGGCACAATCAGTGCTGCAGGCCCACTAGTAGTGTTTGATTTACCAGCCCCGGCGCACCCAGTGCACTTGACCAGTAAATCAAAATATGCCAATCGGGGAGAACCAACCATAATAACAATTTACACAGAGAACACATGCACTTTAGCACTGATTAGCAGTGGTAAAGTGCTCTGAGTCCTAAAACAAACGACAATAGGCCGGGAAAAAATAGGAGGAAGAAGCAAAAAGTTTTGGGATAACCCTGCAAAAAGGACCACGTCCAACAGTCCTCAATACCTGGGTGTTTGAATAAGCCATATCAAAAACATAAGGGGAGGTAGAGCCAATCGTTGGATTTATGCTCCACTAGGTATTCAAATAAACAAGAGAAATCCAACATTTAGTGGGGAGAGAGAGTGATCAATGGATATTGAAGCACTCAGTGTTTGTGAAAATACCCCTCACACACCAAAAGGCCCCTTGGTGTCATGCTTCATCATCGGGGTCTTCGCACCCCTCTATCGGGATGCGGCGTGCTGCGACCGACGACTACGAGGGAGCACTTACGATATTGGCTATGTGTGGTGTACAGTGTGTGGGTTGTGTTCCAAGTGAGTAGGGAGTGTTGTGAAAGGATTAAAAAGTACCTGGCACTAGAGCGGGAAAGAAAAATTTTTTTATTCTGTGCTCTGGCTGGTACTGTTAAAAAGAAAGTGCAGGGCGAGGTCAACCTGTTGTATTAATGAACAGGACCTCTGATGTGCTTTTGTGTCGACATGTTTCGGAGACAAGCTCCTTCTTCAGGACAGGGGCACAAACTCCCTTCCCTACTCACGTCTTTTGCTACATAAAACTGTGTATTTACAGAAAAGTGAATTTTACTTAGAATAGGCTAAGTGTGCCTACAGCGGTCTGCTACAAGCACAATGACCTGTAGAAAGACAAAAAAATAGGTTTCACCTAATGGTTACCCATGTAACGGGTAGTTCATGCAGGTGCAGTCACCTGGAACCTCACCATTTGCTTAGCGATAAGCTTTCAAGAAAAAGTAGACTCACTACACATACAACATAAAACATATAGAGCACTAGGATTTTTACTGTAAACCTGATATGCATACTTGTGAAGCTTGGTTGTGGGCTTCATGAGCAAAATAGGAACGTCGGGGTGCTGCTCCAATGGCAATCTGCAGTAGAGAATGGTGTGGCCATTACTAATCATTCTTTAACACTTACTTATGTGGATGGTTAGAGATGATCGTGGCATATTGGTACTCCTTTGGTGTCATACTCACAAAGTCAGGACGCTCTGATCACCGCCTTACCCCGTCCGCTGCTCCGCTGGTTGTGGAGTAGGTAGCGGATCAGGCTATTTATAGGCCATTTCGTTAATTGGGCGGAAGGGAAACTCATCCCATGTTTGGGTATTCCGCTCTGTAGCCATACAGGGCGTCTGTATGTTCCAGATGCGCTGACATAGGATAAGCGTCTGCAGGCGCCGGTGGTTTGGTGCTGCGCATGCGCGTTAGCCTGGCACTGTTCCACGGCGCATGCGCTGTTGGAAGTGTCTCGTTTGGGGCGCATGCGCACCTGACACACGCATTTCTAGTACGCTGTCTCCAATGCGCTTGTGTCCATGAGGCCGGTATCGAGTGTCTGTCAGATGTCTTAAGGGTGTGCACTACGTCATAGTTACAAACGCTCTCATTGTCTGAGTATCAAAAATGGACAGAGAGGGAAGATTAAACAAATTAGAAATTAGGAGTCAGCGAACAGAGACATATTTGTGTCAGTTACAGGTCGGAGTTGAATAATGCCCATTTCTTCTTTTAATTTGGCGGACATAGTTGTGTAGACTGGCCACCAGTTGCAGTTCAGTTTGTGCACAGCCTGCTCTCTGGGTGGTCTCTTACGTTGATAATTGACTCCACGGGACATCGACCTGTAACTGACACAAATATGTCTCTGTTCGCTGACTCCTAATTTCTAATTTGTTTAATCTTCCCTCTCTGTCCATTTTTGATACTCAGACAATGAGAGCGTTTGTAACTATAACGTAGTGCACACCCTTAAGACATCTGACAGACACTCGATACCGGGCTCATGGACACAAGCGCATTGGAGACAGCGTACTAGAAATGCGTGTGTCAGGTGCGCATGCGCCCCAAACGAGACACTTCCAACAGCGCATGCGCCGTGGAACAGTGCCAGGCTAACGCGCATGCGCAGCACCAAACCACCGGCGCCTGCAGACGCTTATCCTATGTCAGCGCATCTGGAACATACAGACGCCCTGTATGGCTACAGAGCGGAATACCCAAACATGGGATGAGTTTCCCTTCCGCCCAATTAACGAAATGGCCTATAAATAGCCTGATCCGCTACCTACTCCACAACCAGCGGAGCAGCGGACGGGGTAAGGCGGTGATCAGAGCGTCCTGACTTTGTGAGTATGACACCAAAGGAGTACCAATATGCCACGATCATCTCTAACCATCCACATAAGTAAGTGTTAAAGAATGATTAGTAATGGCCACACCATTCTCTACTGCAGATTGCCATTGGAGCAGCACCCCGACGTTCCTATTTTGCTCATGAAGCCCACAACCAAGCTTCACAAGTATGCATATCAGGTTTACAGTAAAAATCCTAGTGCTCTATATGTTTTATGTTGTATGTGTAGTGAGTCTTCTTTTTCTTGAAAGCTTATCGCTAAGCAAATGGTGAGGTTACAGGTGACTGCACCTGCATGAACTACCCGTTACATGGGTAACCATTAGGTGAAACCTATTTTTTTGTCTTTCTACAGGTCATTGTGCTTGTAGCAGACCGCTGTAGGCACACTTAGCCTATTCTAAGTAAAATTCACTTTTCTGTAAATACACAGTTTTATGTAGCAAAAGACGTGAGTAGGGAAGGGAGTTTGTGCCCCTGTCCTGAAGAAGGAGCTTGTCTCCGAAACATGTCGACACAAAAGCACATCAGAGGTCCTGTTCATTAATACAACAGGTTGACCTCGCCCTGCACTTTCTTTTTAACAGTACCAGCCAGAGCACAGAATAAAAAAAATTTTCTTTCCCGCTCTAGTGCCAGGTACTTTTTAATCCTTTCACAACACTCCCTACTCACTTGAAACACAACCCACACACTGTACACCACACATAGCCAATATCGTAAGTGCTCCCTCGTAGTCGTCGGTCGCAGCACGCCGCATCCTGATAGAGGGGTGCGAAGACCCCGATGATGAAGCATGACACCAAGGGGCCTTTTGGTGTGTGAGGGGTATTTTCACAAACACTGAGTGCTTCAATATCCATTGATCACTCTCTCTCCCCACTAAATGTTGGATTTCTCTTGTTTATTTGTTTGAATAAGCCTACAGGACCTGAGAGCACCTGGATACCCTTTTGGGCGATTAGCCATGCTTTATAAATCCTGCTCGATTGAAGCCTTGATCACCATTAAATTAACAGTTAGCCTTTCATAAACAAGTAAAGCGAATCAGACACTTTTTGTATAACCTCTATCCAAGTATCAATGTCATCAGGATGGTGAAACACTGACCTATCAATTGTCCCTTCTGTCCATTCAATGACTGAGGATATATTTTTGTATACTTCCCACTGTGGCTCTTCGGTCACCAAATGGACCCATACAGTTTAGTAGTATTATGTTTTTTATCAATGTTACTTGGTGGGAGCCCAGTTGGAGAAGAGCGTGGCACAGCACTGTTGAATTTGTCATGACAGTTTATTATAGTAGACTCTGGACCAGGAAAAGGGCTTTGTCAAGATGCTTAGTGACCATGACTCAGCTTTGTAAACAGGACACATCATTGGATGTGTCATGCCGTCACCACAACCAACAGTGACATCGCAGACCACCTCAATCTAAGTATGCGGGCATAGAGTTGATAAAATTGATACAATGTCTCTTGCGTTTTGTTGCTGGTTTAAAATTTGCATTGTGCTTATATATGTAACCAAAAGAAGCACAAATGATAGACAAAATTTGGAATAAATCAAACATTCACCCCCAATCAAGAGATCAGGTTTAAATCCATTGTCATTTTGCTCACCATGCCGCGCCAGTTTAGACCCTGCTATATGCAAACCATTGGCTCTGCTCCTCATGGGAACAGTCTAGCTCGAAATGCAATGACAGGTCCTCCCTAGACCAGAAACAAGCATCCTCGGACCGGTTTCGGGACATCAACCCTCATCAGTCAGCTTGAATCCAGTGCACAGTGAGCCCGGGTCCCACGTCTGGGCATACCTTAGGGCCCTTTATATGGTTCCTCCCCAGGGTGGGCTTTCCTATGGTACAGTGGCTGTGTGGTGCCCTTCTAATAAATGCCTTGTCACTTTCTGTGCATTCATTGTTACTTCTTTAAGAAAACTTTGTCACATTCTCCAGGAACTCGCCCCGAGTTTTGCAAAGTCATTCCTTGCTTCATCACCCAACTCGCCCTTGCCTCCAACACTACATATTCTTAGCAGATCTCAACTTCCACATGGAAGACCATAGTGATGCCAGCACTGACAACCTAATAGAAAGCATGAGCATCGGCCTCATCCAACTCATCAACCCAAGGCACATCATAGGGCACACACTTGACTCCATCTTCATCTCCAGTGAAACAATCAAGTACCACCATGACACAGAACTCACCTGGACCGACCACTCCATTGTCCACTTCACCATCACAGGGCACAACGCTACAGAAACCAAATCCAAACCACCCAGCACACCTCAGCGCAACTTGAAAACTGTCTCAGACGAGAACTGGAACAACACTCTCCATGCCAACTGTCCAGACACAGCTCCAGACCTTAAACAGACCATCAAGAACTTCACAGACTGGATCACCGACTATGTCACCCCCACCGTGCCGAACAAGATCAGAGAATCTGCAAAGTGTGCCTACTTGTTCACCCCGGAACATTAGACCTCTCAATGAGACTGTTGTTGGCTAGAAAGAATATGGAGTACCAGTAAGGATCCAGTGCACTACACCACCTTCAGGACAGCGATCTACCACTACCACCTCCTCCTTAAAGAAGCGAAGAGTGCCCTCACATGCTGCATAGAGATCAGCTCTAACCACAGCAATGATATCTTCACCATTGTTAGGGAATTCAGCAACCCTGCGTCCACTGAGAAGATCATAACTCCCTTCTGGGATCTGTGCAACATGCTTGCTGACTACTTCCATTAGAAGATCGCAGTCATCTACATGCACTTTGAATCTCAGCTCTCCGCAAGTGACAGCCTCAACCTCCTCACACCCACTGACACTAACTCCGACCTCCGGCTGCTTCCTGAGACCTCCGCATTGCACAAAACACCACCTCTAGAATGAAGTCGATGCACTCTGGGGTACCCACTGATCCATGCCCCCACTTTATCTTTAATCCCAGGAGCAAGGTAATCAGCTTACAGCTCACAAAACCACTGAACAGATCCATAGCCATGGACTCCTTCCCGGAAGAGTGGTAACACGCAGAAGTGAAACCCCTCTTGAAAAAACCTTCAGCAGACCTAGTGCAGCTGAACTACTTGTGACTGATACCCCTGCTCTCTTCAAGAGGTCGATCAAAAGGCAGCTGACCAGACACCTGGAGCACAACAACCTCCTGGACTCCTCCCAGTTCGGCTTCCGAGCCAATCAAAGCACAAATAGCAGCCATAGATGACATCAGAGACCTCCTGGACGTCAGTGAGACTGCAGCCCTCATCTTCCTTGACCTCTCAGCTGCCTTCAACATGGTCTTCCACCAGATCCTGATCGACAAGCTCCAGCACATCGGAATCCAAGGAAATGTCCTCAAATGAATCGCATCCTACCTCACCAGAAAACTCAGACAATCAGACTTCCACCCTTCTCCTGAACCCAAGGATATCATATGCAGCACCCCACAAGGATCCTCAGTTAGCTCCCCTTCTTCTACACTTACATGACACACCTAGCCAACATAGTCAGTTCGCACGGCTGAAGGTCATCTTCTACACCGGCTAGACCAACCTCACTATCTCCAGAGACAACTTTCATAGGTGCACGGCCAACATCACCAACTGGATGAAGCACAACTGCCTAAAACTGAACACGGACAAGACAGAAGTCCTCATGTTCAGTAACCACGCATCTCCTTTTTAAAAAAAACATTTTTATGGAATAGTTCAGGTGTATACAAAAATAGCTTTTCAATTAATACAAATGTTCCAAAGAAGTACCAATCAATTTAAAAAGGAGTATAAAAAACAATTCATCACAGGGGGTCATAAAAAGAAAAAACAGCAGTGCATCATAAATATTTAAGATAAAACATTAAACCTAGGAATTCATCAATTACTACATTCTATCATCCCTCCAGCTCGCAAGGGGGGCCCAGATCTTTTGCTCCATCTCCCTCATTCTTCTACCCCTGCGAGCATACAGGGACCTTTTCATGTTATGAATGCCAAGCAATCTTGATAGCCACATCTGGAAGGAGGGAGCAGAGTTATCCTTCCACCTTGCTGCCAGGAGTATCTTAAAAACTGATATTGAGATAAAAACAAAAGCATCTCCCCACTTATTCAGACTTAATTTACCATCTAATCCAAATATGATCAATACCGGGGATAGGGTAATCATAATCCCTAGCAGCCCCTCCAAAAATGTCTCAATCTCTGTGCAGAGTATCTTCAATGCACTGCATTCAAAATACATATGTACTAAATTAGCCGGCCCTACAGAGCACCTTGGACACCTATCATCATCCCTCTTCCCCCATTCAAATAACTTGGATGGGGTAAAATAGAGGTTATACAAAGTCTTGTAATGTTGAGCCCTAAGGTTCGTGGAGCGAAATACATTATTGGCCACCTGGAGCGCTCTATCCAAATCCACATCTGGTTCCCCAAGCTTTTGCGCCCACGAGGCCTCCACCTTCTCCATATCACCTTGAAGGGTCTCGGATAGAGCCCCATATAATATACCAATCCTCGTGCCACCCCCAAGAACATAATCCATGATCTCACTTCTTCCACCTGGATTAATCCGTGGTCTGATGGATGCAAGGGTCTGGGATATTTGCATATATTTAAACCTGTGTTTCCCCTCTAGTCCAAATTTTTGTTGTAATTGCGTAAAGCTCAATGGGGCAGCACCTACCCAGAAATCCCCGATTCTGCCAATTCCTTGCACATCCCAGACGGGCCACCCTCCATCCCTGCTCAGATGTGGAAAAAGTTTTGACTTCCAGAGTGGAGTATAATAATTATATTTGTGGGTTCCTAGTATTTTCCTAACCATATTCCACACCCCCCTGGCCCCATCCAGCACCTTATATCTCTTTTTATTGTAATACCGACGATCAGTATCACGGAGCAGAAACCCAAATGCTTCATTCCCCAGCAATAATTCATATATCGAGGGGAGGACAGTATTTAAAGTTTGGCTATTGGAATACCCGGAGATGTTACCCACAAGTATTGCCATTTGGCTAAACAAAGTAGCGGCATAGTAATATCTAATACTTGGTGCCCCAAGACCTCCTCTTTCTTGCGGTAATGACAAAAAATTTAGGGATCTTCTTGTCTTCCCGTACTGCAAAAGAAAATTACTAAATGCTGAATATATGGAGTTTAGCACCTTTTCGGCCACCAAGAGCGAAATTGATCTAAAGAGATATAGCAGTTTCGGGAGCATGGTCATTTTTAAAACATTAACTCTCCCTATTAATGAAAGGTGGATAACATCAATCCTCTTTAGCTCTCTGACAATTGAATCAATTAGCGGCTCATAGTTTTCTTTTATTATAGAATCCATTGATGAATTGATTCTAACACCCAGGTAGTTAGCCGAGTCTATATATGTGGCATCCCTTTTAACCATATTGTTTGAGCATACTATCTGGGTCTTTTTTTCATTAAGTAAATACCCAGAACAACAGCCAAACTCTAAGGTAATTGCCTTCAAAGCCAACATAGCAGTGACAGGGTCAGTATTCCAAACTGCTAAGTCATCCGCATAGCCTAGCACATTTGTCTCGAAACTGTTCTGAACCACTGCTTTAATATCCGCACACCCCAGTATCTTCCTTATCAGTGGGTCTATATATAGTGCAAATAAAATGGAGGAGCATGGGCACCCTTGACGGGTCCCCCAAGAAATAAAAATGTTGTCGGTCCCCCCCCCATTAGCTGAACTCTGGCATACGGGCTGGAATACATAGCCTTGATGGCCTTAATTTAGGGCCAAGGCCCCTCCGTTCCAATATCCCCCATAGATAAGACCAGGTAACACGATCAAAGGCTTTTTCAGCATCAAGAAGAATCATGACGATCCGAACCTCCGAGGCAGCATGCGCATCAAACAGTGTGATAGGCCGCCTTATATGGTCCGTTGTTCCCCGACCCGGGATAAACCCATGCTGCCACCTCTGCTTTTGCCACAGGCACAGGAGGTTCTCTCCTATTCAATCAAACAATTAAGTACCACCATGACACAGAAATCACCTGGACAGACCACTCCATTGTCAACTTCAACATGACAGGGCACAACGCTACAGAAACCAAAGCCAAATCACCCAGCAACCTCAGAGCAACTTGAAAACTGTCTCAGACGAGAACTGGAACAACATTCTCCATGCCAACTGTCCGGACACAGCTCCAGACCTTAAACAGACCATCAAGAACTTCACAGACTGGATCACCGACTATCTCACCCCCGCCGAGCCGAACAAGATCAGAGAATCCACAAAATGTGTCAACTTGTTTACCCCGGAACATTAGACCTCTCAATGAGACTGTTGTTGGCTAGAAAGAATATGGAGTACCAGTAAGGATCCAGTGCACTACACCACCTTCAGGACAGCGATCTACCACTACCACCTCCTCCTATAAGAAGCGAAGAAGAGTGCCCTCACATGCTGCATAGAGATCAGCTCTAACCACAGCAATGAGCTCTTCACCATCGTTAGGGAATTCAGCAACCCTGCGTCCACTGAGATCATAACTCCCTTCTGGGATCTGTGCAACATGCTTGCTGACTACTTCCATTAGAAGATCGCAGTCATCTACATGCACTTTGAATCTCAGCTCTCCGCAAGTGACAGCCTCAACCTCCTCACACCCCCTGACACTAACTCCGACCTCCGGCTGCTTCCTGAGACCTCCGCATTGCACAAGACACCAGCTCTAGAATGAAGTCGATGCACTCTGGGGTACCCACTGATCCATGCCCCCACTTTATCTTTAATCCCAGGAACAAGGTTATCAGCTTACAGCTCACAAAACCACTGAACAGATCCATAGCCATGGACTCCTTCCCGGAAGAGTGGTAACACGCAGAAGTGAAACCCCTCCTGAAAAAACCTTCAGCAGACCTAGTGCAGCTGAACTACTCGTGACTGATACCCCTGCTCTCGCTCCCAGCCAAAGTCTTCAAGAGGTCGATCAAAAGGCAGCTGACCAGACACCTGGAGCACAACAACCTCCTGGACTCCTCCCAGTTTGGCTTCCAAGCCAATCAAAGCACAAATAGCAGCCATAGATGACATCAGAGACCTCCTGGACCTCAGTGAGACTGCAGCCCTCATCTTCCTTGACCTCTCAGCTGCCTTCAACATGGTCTCCCACCAGATACTGATCGACAAGCTCCACCACATGGGAATCCAAGGAAATGCCCTCAAATGAATCGCATCCTACCTCACCAGAAAACTCAGACAATCAGACTTCCACCCTTCTCCTGAACCCAAGGATATCATATGCAGCACCCCACAAGGATCCTCAGTTAGCCCCCCCTTCTTCTACACTTACATGACACACCTAGCCAACATAGTCAGTTGGCACGGGCTGAAGGTCATCTTCTACACCGGCTAGACCCACCTCACTATCTCCAGAGACAACTTACATAGGTGACCGGCCAACATCACCAACTGGATGAAGCACAACTGCCTAAAACTGAACACGGACAAGACAGAAGTCCTCATCTTCAGTAACCAGGCATCTCCTTTTTTTAAAAAACATTTTTATGGAATAGTTCAGGTGTATACAAAAATAGCTTTTCAATTAATACAAATGTTCCAAAGAAGTACCAATCAATTTAAAAAGGATTATAAAAAACAATTCATCACAGGGGCCATAAAAAGAAAAAACAGCAGTGCATCATAAATATTTAAGATAAAACATTAAACCTAGGAATAATAGCAGGACACAAATTCATCAATTACTACATTCTATCATCCCTCCAGCTCGCAAGGGGGGCCCAGATCTTTTGCCCCATCTCCCTCATTCTTCTACCCCTGCGAGCATACAGGGACGTTTCCATGTTATGAATGCCAAGCAATCTTGATAGCCACGTCTGGAAGGAGGGAGCCGAGGTATCCTTCCACCTTGCTGCCAGGAGTATCTAAAAAACTGATCTTGAGATCAAAACAAAAGCATCTCCCCACTTATTCAGACTTAATTTACCATCTAATCCAAATATGATCAATACCGGGGATAGGGTAATCTTGATCCCTAGCAGCCCCTCCAAAAATTTCTCAATCTCTGTGCAGAGTATCTTCAATGCACTGCATTAAAAAAACATATGTACTAAATTAGCCGGCCCTATAGAGCACCTTGGACACCTATCATCATCCCTCTTCCCCATTCAAATAACTTGGATGGGGTAAAATAGAGGTTATACAAAGTCTTGTAATGTTGAGCCCTAAGGTTCGTGGAGCGAATACATTATTGGCCATCTGGAGCGCTCTATCCAAATCCACATCTGGTTCCCCAAGCTTTTGCGCCCACGAGGCCTCCACCTTCTCCATATCATCTTGAAGTGTCTCGGATAGAGCCCCATATAATATACCAATCCTCGTGCCACCCCCAAGAACATAATCCATGATCTCACTTCTTCCACCTGGATTAATCCGTGGTCTGATGGATGCAAGGGTCTGGGATATTTGCATATATTTAAACCTGTGTTTCCCCTCTAGTCCAAATTTTTGTTGTAATTGCGTAAAGCTCAATGGGGCAGCACCTACCCAGAAATCCCCGATTCTGCCAATTCCTTGCACATCCCAGACGGGCCACCCTCCATCCCAGCTCAGATGTGGAAAAAGTTTTGACTTCCAGAGTGGAGTATAATAATTATATTTGGGGATTCCTAGTATTTTCCTAACCATATTCCACACCCCCCTGGCCCCATCCAGCAACTTAGATCTCTTTTTATTGTAATACCGACGATCAGTATTACGGAGCAGAAACCCAAATGCTTCATTCCCCAGCAATAATTCCTATATCGAGGGGAGGACAGTATTTAAAGTTTGGCTATTGGAATACCCGGAGATGTTACCCACAAGTATCGCCATTTGGCTAAACAAAGTAGTGGCATAGCAATACCTAATATTTGGTGCCCCAGGACCTCCTCTTTCTTGCGGTAATGACAATAATTTTAGGGATCTTCTTGTCTTCCCGTACTGCAAAAGAAAACTACTAAATGCTGAATCTATGGTTTTTAGCACCTTTTCCCCCACCAAGAGCGGAATTGATCTAAAGAGATATAGCAGTTTTGGGAGCATGGTCATTTTTAAAACATTAACTCTCCCTATTAATGAGAGGTGGATAACATCTATCCTCTTTAGCTCTCTGACAATTGAATCAATTAGCGGCTCATAGTTTTCTTTTATTATAGAATCCATTGATGAATTGATTCTAACACCCAGGTAGTTAGCCGAGTCTATATATGTGGCATCCCTTTTAACCATATTGTTTGAGCATACTATCTGGGTCTTTTTTTCATTAAGAAAATACCCAGAACAACAGCCAAACTCTAAGGTAATTGCCTTCAAAGCCAACATAGCAGTGACAGGGTCAGTATTCCAAACTGCTAAGTCATCCGCATAGCCTAGCACATTTGTCTCGAAACTGTTCTGAACCACTGCTTTAATATCTGCACACCCCAGTATCTTCCTTATCAGTGTGTCTATATATAGTGCAAATAAAATGGAGGAGCATGGGCACCCTTGACGGGTCCCCCGAGAAATAAAAATGTTGTCGGACCCCCCACCCATTAGCTGAACTCTGGCATACGGGCTGGAATACATAGCCTTGATGGCCTTAATTTAGGGCCAAGGCCCCTCCGTTCCAATATCCCCCATAGATAAGACTAGGTAACACGATCAAAGGCTTTTTCAGCATCAAGAAGGATCATGGCGATCCGAACCTCCGAGGCAGCATGCGCATCAAACAGTGTGATAGGCCGCCTTATATGGTCCGTTGTTCCCCGACCCGGGATAAACCCATGCTGCCACGGGAAGACCAAACCACCAATGACCCCTCCCAGCCTATTAACCAGTACCTTGGAATAGATCTTAATGTCTGCATTCATGAGGGATATTGGACGGTATGACCTGGGATCCTCCTTCGCTTTGCCCTTCTTATGGAAGATTATTATGTTCGTCTCCTCCCACGAATCTGGAATCCTTCCGGTATTTATTATACCACTAAATAAGTCTAGTAGTATAGGGGCCAAAATTTCCTGCAAGCATTTATACATTTCGGCTGGAATATTATCTGGCCCAGTGGCCTTACCTGCTGGAGAATTCTGGAGCGACATTAACACTTCACTCAATTCCAAATCTTTATCAAGTATATTCCTATGTTCATTTGTCAGGGGGTGCCCACATTCCTCAAAAGATATCCCAGTTGGATCTACCCTAACCTCTTCTTGATATAGTTTTTGATAGAACTCCATGAAAATTCTTTTAATATCTTCCGCTTCCGTATAATCTTCATTATCCGCCTGTATTCTTTCTATCTGATTTTTACTACGCCCCTGCCTAATCCTCAATGCTAGTAACTTACCCGCCTGTTCCCCGGTCTCATAAATCTTTCCATTAAATATCTGCTCTTTTCTGAGCCTCTGCTTTATAGATTTCTGCTTTAAGAGCCAAGATCTTACATAAGCTTTCATTTACATCCTTCCCCTCTATGATGTCCCTTACATGTTGTTCCTCACCCACTACTAATTGAGCCATTATCTTCTCATGTTATTCCCAGGCTTTTTTCCTCTGGCTTGCCGAAAAGCTAATTACTTCCCCTCTTAGTGTTGCCTTGAAGGCGTCCCAAACGGTGTTACGGGAAGCGCTAAACCTATTTAAATCAAAAAAACCTTGAGTCCAGTTCTTAATGTGGTTCACAAATTCAGGAACTAATAAAAGTTTATTCTCAAACGTCCAGCGAGTGGGGAGATTTATGATATTTAACAGTTCATATTCTAGAACCAGTGGACTATGGTCAGATAGAACTTTCGGCATTTTACAGATCCCTATCCTTCTTATCTCCGAGCCTGAAACAAAGAAGTAATCCAATTTGGTGTATTTTTTGTAGGGGCAGGAAAAATAGGTATATCCTGGGTTCGATGGCTCCTAAGTGCCCCATACATCCACCAGATTGTGAGTATTCATTAGGGCAGATATGGCTTTGAGCACCTTAGGTTTACGCCCTGCATACGGAGTACTGTTAGCTCTGCTAGAAAAATCTGCGGATATATTAAGATCCCCACAGAGTATTAGGGGATATGGGCAGTTCAATAGCTCCAGCTCTAATTTATCAAATATATCTGGTTCGTCCTGATTGGACCCATAAACCGTACACAGGGTGATCCCTATTTTTAGTTCAACTATGGCCCATATGGCCTTTCGCTCAATTTTTCAGGCTAAGCAGATACTGCTCTACAAAGTGCTCTAACAAAGAAGACTATATGACAGAGGCCCTAGTTCTTAAAACAAAATTGATCAGTGGAGGCTACCAGAATAAAATAGTGAGGAACTCTATGAAACGTGCGTGCTTTTGCCCCAGGGAAGAACTGATGGCCACTAAAGAAAAGACCCCATGTAGCAAACTAATTTGTATTACCATCTTTGGCCCCCGTACCAACAAAGTGCGCAAGCAATTTCACCAAAACTAGCACTTGATCACGAACATTGAACCCTCCTTTTGCCTTCAAATGTGGCAAAAACATTGAAGATCTTCTGGTACACTCCTCAACATGAAGTACATCAGGGAACAAGATGAGAACTATGGAAAGTATATGGGGCCTCCCACAAATAAAGGGTCACTTCAAATGTGGAAATTGTACAGCTTGTATTTTTTCATTTGATGCAAAGGTCTACGAGTACGCTAACAAGAAACAGGAACTTGATTTTTTCTCTAATTGTAACTCTCGAAATGTAATTTATTGCATTTGGTGTCCTTGTGATTTGATGTATATTGGTCAGACTTTGTATCCAATAAAGATGCAGATTAGTCAACATGGCAGCAGAATAAGATGCGGAGAACTGAACGCACCCGTGGTCACACTCTTTCAGACAATGCGCCACACTGCTGATGACATCAAATGACAGGTGACGTACGTGGCCACCATACCAGAAAGAGGTGGGAATATTACAGAGATTCTCCGAAGACTAGAATGCCGTGGATTCTATCACCCGTGGACTCAATACTGTTGAAGAATGGCGTGGTTTTGTGACCACTCTGAACAATTAGACACACTTACCAAATGGACAATTCCAAACCATCATGTACCTCCCTTTCTCTCTCTCGCTCTCTTTTTCCCCCTTTTTCATCCCCTCTTCCCTGATAGGGATCCAACAATGTGGCAGAAGATTTACTATCTGATAAGTATGGTTCATACTTAGTGTGCACATCCTGTCAGAAAATAGCTGTACTCTGATATGTGCAATATGTAAATTATGGCTACAGCAACATAAGCTGTCTCTGGTCACAGGCTGTGAACACAATATTGTAGCGGATGATTCACCATCTGAGAAGCACAGCAAATACTAACTGTATACAACCTGCTTATAAACAAACGTACCCAAATATGTGAAATATGCAAGATTGTGATTACGCAAACACACTGGCTGTCATCATCATATGAAAACTATCGGCCACATGCATCATTTTTGCCGTTTGCGATTTCTTATTTGCGAAAATTAAGGAATCGCAATTAAGAAATCGCAAAAGGCTATGCATTAAGAAATCGCAATTTTTTTTGCGATTTCTTAAAAATCCTTAATTGCGATTCACAATTTGCGAATCGCAATTAAGGAATCACTTCCCATTGATTCCTATGGGCCAAGAGGCCCATAGGAATGAATGGAAGGTATTCACAATTTGCGATTAGAAATTTGCGAATCGCAAATTGAGAATGCAATTTCAAGGGTGCAGGGGGGGTCCAAAGGACCCCCCGCTGCACCCCTGAAATTTAACTTTAAGTGCATTTTTCACACACACATGCCCCAAGGACATGTGTGTGTGTAAAATGAAACTTTCAAAAATGCAATTTTGTGCATTTTCGAATATTTGGTGTCTCGGTATTTTCTCTGTGTATACATGACTTTGAACTGAACCAATAAAAAAAAAAAAAAAATAATAATGCAATTTTGTGCATTTTTGAAAGTGTCCGCAAATTACCATGAAGGTTAACTTCATGGTAATTTACCTCTCCCGATTTGGGAATTCGCAAATTTAAAATGTTCATGCATTGCATTTAAGAAATCTCAAATTGCGATTTCTTAAATGCAATCGCAATTTTAGAAATCGCAACATGATTGCGATTTCTAAAATTGCGAAAAACATGATGCATCCCAATGTTGTCAATTGCATTCGCAAACGGACGAAAATTTCGATTCGCACCGTTTGCGACTGCAATTGACAATGATGCATGTGCCCGTATATGATGATGTTTTAGAAATGTGTGTTTTGTAATCTACAACAAAACATAGTGTTTCTGTTGTTTTTATTTTACATAATGCCCCTCGCCTCACCCATACTATTCTACCATATCTCGGTCTATCCAAACGAATCTCTCTCTTATACAAATATTGTCTTATGGCTCAAGAATTTTTTACTATAAACGCTACTCATTTTTCTATGCGTCCTTCATTCTGGGTTCCATATAGAATTGATGCCATCCCCACACCGCAATGGACGGTGGCACGTCACTCCAAAGGGGCCTTTTGGCTCAGCTTCCTAATTAGTGAGAAGTGCGCGCGCTCTGGCAATTGACTCATTGCTGAATCTTCTGCGGAGGAGAGACGCCTCACCGCCCTCCGTCCTCCGTCCTCACAACCCCTGACATCTGCGGCCGCCCCTGACATGGCATATCTGCTTAATCAGGTAAGACTCTTTAGTTCATATTTCCAAAGGCATCTACACGCCTCTCATTCCTGCTCGTGGGGGAGTGTCTTGTATATCACGGGGATTCACCACGAGGAAATGTATGACCCGTTCCATATTCTTTGCACTCAGGCATCCAGCGAGGCCGATATCTACACACCATGGAGGGAGTATTTTTAATACAGATGTAACCACGGGTTGGGAGCAATACCCTGGGGGGGTGATCATTTTTTAGCTTAAAACAACACAGAGGTTTGCGATCTCGGACCTTCGTCCCCCTTTGAATAATTGCCTCAGCACCGATGGTTTTACCAGCAACATAGTGCCCACAAGTGTACAACGGGCAAGCTAATCATAATAAATACAATTAATGGGCCTATATAGATCCCTTGATCTGTACTCCTCAACGCCTGCGCTGCTCACTGATACTATACACTTTTAGAGCCCTCTTCACCGTATACCTCTATACAGTATTGGTATGATTGTTTGCATAGATGGTGTTTGTTCATGATTAAGCAGATAAAGACCCCCCTACCCATGACAGATGGCTGTGATTCTTTCTCCTCACCTCCATCACACAGCTTTTCAACAACAAATGTGGTAGAGATGGTCACTCTCTATATCGCCTTTCAAATAGATCTGAATCAGGTGACTACTGTCCGTGCCCGTGCAGTGCTGACCCTTCGTATCTACGACCAAGGGGGGACTTTCCCTGGTTGGGAAGTATCCAACCCCGTACCATGATTGGAGGGACCTTACTTAAAGACCGAACAGGACTGCTATCCCCCCTCGCCGCAGGTGAGTAACTCCGATAATCATGTATATCCGAGTTAATCATCCAATGTAATTCCTATACTCAACCGTTGATTGTCTCTCTCTTACTAACAGGGCCCGGCCGGGCCCCACTGTGAGTATTCCTTTTCCTTCTCTTTCTCACTCCAGTCTTGAGCCACTTCAATCTGCTGGTGTTTTCCACTGAGCACATTGGCAGTCTGATGGCACAATTCAGGCATTTTTCAAATAAGCGCCAACTGAGCTATTCACCCCCCTTGTTGCTGTGTTGTCAGTTCAAGTCATTTTCCCTTATCACTTTAATCCAGGTGTTCCATATCATAAGGTCCTGATGAGACCCCCTCATTGCTCGTGGGGTTGAAACGTCGTCAACACAGTCTACAAATGAACCACCTTCACAGACCCTTAGTATTTTTCTAGAGGACTGATTGATGATCTGAACATATTGTATTGTGGTCGTTTGTTGTACATTGAAGCCTTCTTACCCCACTCAGTCACACCCCTTTCCCTTTATAAGGTTCTTTTTCACTTGGGATACCGCGCACTTATATGTGTACATTTTTTGTGAAAATATTATCACTCAGTAAAATTGCCTTTTTTGATAACTATATCTAATTGGTACTGATTCTACTTCTGACATTCACCGCCCACACAAATATTTGCCATTGGGAGTCCTAACTATAAAGTATTCAGACACATGGGTCGCAGGAACCCTTGTCCTGTTTTAGATGGGTCCAAGGCCCCTCTTCTTGATGGTTTAACGGGGGCTTTTATAAAGCATTTAAACAACAGATTGCCCTGCACCTTTTGACATTATACAACGAGGCCATAACAGAGGGCATCCAGCCTCCCACACTTCGAGAGGCGGTCCTGACCCTGTTCTTGAAACCCGGCAAAGATCCCAGCTTCATACCGCCCCCTGTCACTGCTGAACTAAGACAATAAGATATTGGCTAAAGTACTAGCAACTTGTCTGGCGCTGTTAATGGAATAGCTTATCTCTCTGGCCCAATCGGCTTTGTTCCACATAGATCCCCCTCTCTTAATCTTTGAACAGTCTTTGCAGTGCTCAATATAATCTCCCCTTCTATCCCCGTGGCAGTGACCCTGTTAGACGCAGAAAAGGCCTTTGATTCTCTCGAGTGGCCCTTCCTCAGGGTCGTTCTGGGTAAACTTGGTATCCCCCCTGTTCACCGCACTGATCAGGCTCTTATATACCAACCCAGTGGCTCGGATACCGGTGAATGGCGCCTTGTGAGATGCATTTCCGATTCTGCATGGCACTAGACCGGGATGTCGTTGTCTCCCCTCCTATTCATTATGGCGATGGATCCCCTGGTCCGGGCGATGCAGGAAAGTCTTTGCCTGCATCATGGACCATAGCTCACTCACGGGCCTCTTGTGAAGACACTATACGCAGACGACATCCTGCTATTAATCCGGGACCCCATCTCAACCTCCCCCCACTTATGCGCTATTTGGTGAACTTTATGGCCTCCGCATAAACTGGGCTAAATCAGAACCGTTTCCACCGACGGAGGCGACTCACCCACCACCAGCAAAATTTACCCTTAAGTGGGCCGTGGATGGTACAAAATACTTGGACGACAAGGAACAAATTCTACATCTCAATTATGGCCCGGCAATGGCTGATCTTAACAAGCAGGTGGATGACTAGATCCGAATCCCCCTATCTATGGCGGGACGAGTGGCCATAATAATGATTATTTGCAATGCTATACGTCTCGCATTTTTGCAAGTTTAAGCTATTGGCATTGTAAATGACAATGCCTTTTATATATAAATGACCATGCCTTTTATATATGTTTTGGTTTTTAAAACATAAATAAAAGGCATTGTCATGTGCAATGCCAATAGCTCAAACTCGCGAGAATGCGAGAACTGTTGCATTGCATTAATGCAATGCAAGTCCTGAGAAGGAGGTCCAGAGGAGTTGCATCTCTCATACCGCTGTGTTAGACACTGAATACGCTTTTTTCTGGTACATGGTCTGTTCACGCATTTGTTGAAAGACCACCCTAGTAGAGGGCCAGTGAACAACCGAAACAGTGCACTTCACATCCATTAGTAGACAAGAGCATGAAAGTTAGTCAATCACAGGAAATGTCAGCAATGCAAGTACAACACCAAAGGCCAAACATGCCGCTGATGAAAATACTTCAAAACTGAATCCAAAGATAACAGTAAAGGGAATATGTACCATTTCCACAAAAAGCGAACACTGAAGTCAACAGCACAGACAGCAGCCACATCCAAGAATAAACATGTCTAACAGTGGAAGTAAACTGGGTGTATTTGTCTCCCAACTGGTCCGTGGAGCACTCTTGCCCAAATGATCAATTTTGGTGTCCCTGTACCCTACACAAACTGCTACGAATACACTAACGAAATTGGTACAAACAACGAAAAAGAGGTAACAAAAGGTGTTAATGTACAAATTCATAATCACAAAAATGAGTCTGCAGCATTCGACTAAACTATTCTTTGAGCTAATGCCTGGGCTAGTGCAGCATTGCACATAATACCCAGTGAATGGTGATGAAACAAGCCACATATCTTAACAGCATACACACATGTGCAACCCTGCACCGTGGATGTTAGGGACAAACAAAATAGTAACATTGCAAATGCTAAAAAATATAATGCCTAAAAAATGCGAAAGTAAGAAACAAATCTAATCACTGTAAAGATCATAAAAACAACACTGTACAGCGTTGATCAGAGTAAGAGTTTGGAATGAAAAATAACTGTGAAACAAAGGTGCTTTTGCAGAACCACTGGTGCTTATGACATACTAATTCAGACCCCGGGGTCTGCAAAACACCGATAGCAAACTAGTTAAGAAAAGGGCAGCATATACAGAAAAAATACATAGACAATTGTCCAAACCTAACCTCTTGACTTTCAATAAAGAAAATAGTACACCATTCTTGGCAAGATCGGATTTAATTTCTTCTGTCACATCAGGGAAAACCTCACACATCACAAAAAATAAAAAATGGTTTGGGTGCAGAAGCTATCTCGTCTCGCATGTAAGTCTGGAGGGTTAGAATATTAAACCATCCAGTGGAGACAAGCACTGGCAAGTATCAAGAGCGACGCATGAAATAGCAATGGAAGCATCTGAACAGACCGTGGCCCCTGGGCCCCGCCGCTGCCACCAGGAACACAGTTTGGCGATTTACAAGGAGGTGGCAAAATAAGATCCGCCGTCCTGGGAACCTCTTATTGGCCCAATAGAAGCAGCACCGAGCTAAGGCGACAGCCTCCGTATCTAGAGTGATGTCAGATGACGTCAGCACCGAGCTAAGGCGTCAGCCTCCGTATCTAGAGTGATGTCAGATGACGTCAGCACCGAGCTAAGGCGACAACCTCCGTATCTAGAGTGATGTCAGATGACGTCAGCACCTAGCTAAGGCGTCAGCCTCCGTATCTAGAGTGATGTCAGATGACGTCAGCACCGAGCTAAGGCGTCAGCCTCCGTATCTAGAGTGATGTCAGATGACGTCAGCACCGAGCTAAGGCGACAACCTCCGTATCTAGAGTGATGTCAGATGACGTCAGCACCTAGCTAAGGCGTCAGCCTCCGTATCTAGAGTGATGTCAGATGACGTCTGCACCGAGCTAAGGCGACAACCTCCGTATCTAGAGTGATGTCAGATGACGTCAGCACTCAGCTAAGGCCACAGCCTGCGTATCTAGGGTGATGTCAGATGACGTCAGCACCGAGCTAAGGCCACAGCCTGCATATCTAGAGTGATGTCAGATGACGTCAGCATTGAGCTAAGGCGACAGCCTCAGTATCTAGAGTGATGTCAGATGACGTCAGCACCGAGCTAATGCAACAGCCTCCGTGTTTAGAGTGATGTCAGATGACGTCAGCTCAGGAGATCACAAATGCGGCCTGCTTCTTGCCTATGAATATTTGACAGCCTGCTTAAAGTCTCCTGTAGGATGCCAGAGAATGGCTTGGGGTTAAGCCACCAAAAGGCTGCAGAATTTGAGCTGGCGATTGTGAGAAGAAGACAGCAGGGTAACCAGGGGGTTCGGAGGGGAAATGGAGGCGGTTGTCAGGCCATGGGTAGAACATTGTGATGAAAAGTGAAGGGCCAGTTAGGAAAAATAATTTTGGTTTGGAGGTCTGGTGGGTGGATTTCTATAACATGGGGGAAAGGGTTAAGGGGGGCCAATGCTTGTGGGGGGCATAGAGATACTAGGCAAACTGGGGCGGGCACTGCTGCAGGTAGAGAGTCAGAGTGGGAAGTCAAGCTTGGGGAAAGCAGAAGTCTTTAACAAAGTGGGGTGTGGGGTGAGGAGGAGTAGTAGAAAGTTCTTAGCAAAATCAAATCCCACCACTGTACATTGGTTAGGTGCACGTTGGCCTGTGGTGAGACGTAGGCAAAAGAAACAAGCATTTACAAGGCTATAGGTGTCGCAAATGCGAGTTTGCAACCTATGCCATTGTAAACAAGAGTAAACAAATAGAAAAAAATGGCAGGCCACTCTTTTTTTAAATATATTTTTTGCTACACCAGCGCTTTACCTTTAACCATGTTAAAGTACAGCGCAGGTGCCGCAATTGTAGCAAAAGTAAACAAATAGAAAAACATCTATTTCTTTACTTTTTCAACAATCGCGGCACTCGTGCTTTACTTTAGTCAAGCGCTAGTGCCGCGATTGTTGAAAAAGTAAAGAAATAGATTCTTTTTTCTATTTCTTTAATTTTGCAGCAATTGTGGCACCCGCGCTTTACCTTTAACCATATTAAAGTGAATTGTAGCAAAAGTAAACAAATAGAAAAACATCTATTTCTTTACTTTTTCAACAATCGCGGCACCCATGCTTCAGCTTAACATGGCTGAAGGTAAAGCGCTTGTGCCGCCAAAGTGAAAAGAAAGTAAACAAATAAATAATAAAAAAAGCATTACACAATAAAAAAAAAAAACAAGCACTGTGCTATTCCGTGGTACATAGCAGCCCATGAAGCGCGGAATGAACACAAGAGTGCTTTCCCGGTAATAAAGGAGACATTGTAATGCTGCATGTTAAAGATCCAGTCCGGGTGGGCGGGCCAAAAGGAGACACAGCGGTAACAAGGAGGGACTAAAAAGCCTCACTTGTAATCGAAAGCTAGCGTTTAGCATGAACTATGACGCGAGCGTATGAAAAGAAGGGGCGGAGCCTACACTCCACTTCTGACATCTGCTCGATTACAAGAAGCCTCGCAGAGCGAGCGGCGCATGCTCGCTGCAACGCAGGTCTGCAAGATCTATAAATGATTGTCATGGCCCGTTCCTCGTACCTCTTCACTAACATCCCTGTACCCCTGTTACAACTCTTCTTCCATACACTCTGCAGAATCCTAATATGACTGATCTGTGCGGGAGCTCGCTCCTGTATTTGGTGGGATACACTCACATTTTTTCTGGAATGAGGAGGCCTTGGAGTCCTGGATTTACACCTTTACTACTTAGCAGCCCAATGCCACCACACGTATCGCTGGTCCACACACACACATCCACATTTGTAAAGCGCACAATCACCCGTAAGGGTCTCTAGGCGCTGGGGGCCGTCGGGAAGATTAAGCGAGCTATTGCCCAGAGTCACATGGTGCTGGGCTAACCTGCCGCCGGAGCCGGGGATCGAACCCTGATCCCCAGATTCCAGCGTCAGTCGCCCTGGCCGCGGCGCCACACCTCTCCGCTGGTACCACTCTGATGCCCTGATACCTTACCTGTGCCCAGAGCGGTGGCTGCTGAAGGGAATATTACACTCTCAGATCTTACCCAAGGCATACCACTAGGGACTAAAGACATACATTCGGTATCCACCACGTGCTGGGCATGGCGGCGCCTGTGACATATGCTGGGGAGCGGCCCCCTCTATTCCAATACACGACAATCCTTGGCTCCTGCTCACCCGGGAGAAACTAGTACAATGTACATTACACCGGTATAACTTGTACACTATGGGTGACCTGTTCCCAGATGGGCATGTTGCGCCCTTGGTGGAGGGCCCATGTGAGGGGGACATGTTGTACATGTCGTAACACTCTGAGATCGCTGGTAGCCACCTAGCTACTACCCACTAAAGACTCTCTCTGTGAACACTGACCATGGTAGACACTGAGGGAGACCATATGACCTTAAGAATATATCGAGCATGTATTGGATTGAGGCCCGACACTACCGGGCGGGTGCGGGAGATATGGGCAGCAGAACTAGGGGTGACGATAACTGATAAAATGTGGACATACTGTTGCACACAAGCGCGGCGCACACCAATGTCAGAGACACACACTCTTACACTTTAAATTTCTGCACCGTTGCTACCTATTGCCGGCTGCTATTACAACATGCGACCACACTAGACCTGATAACTGCACGAAGTGCAAGGGGGAGGGAGCTGACCTTACTTGGACTTGTCCGGTTGTGCATGCCTATTGGGTAGCAGTGTTGGAACATAACTCTGACCGACATTAAACTCGAACAAAGTGTTGGAACATAACTCTGACCGACATTAAACTACCATTTGTTGCTGTGGAATCCATTTTGATTTGGTTAGGAGTCCATTTTGCTAATGACTTGCTCTGTGATACTCAGTGATGGCAGGGCATGCAGAATGTGTGCAAAAGGCAAGTGACCTTCAGTGAACCCTTGTACCCTTTTGTTATAAACAGCTATATTATATTATATTATATTATATTATTATGTTATATTGGCATGTGGAAATCGCAAAAGCCACCATCTCGTAGCATGCCGGTGGCACAAGCCATTGCCTTTCTCTGATTGGTTATGTTCTTGATAATCATGCTGAACTATTCTAATCAACAGCAGAAGATGCAATTGGGCATGATATGTAGAAATGTTCCTAATGACTGGATGTTCATTGGATGTAAATTAAAATGCCCTTTGTGGTTTACAACAATAAAAGACCCCACTGGAGTTCTGCAAACTGGAAACCAGGTTGCTTAGCCTATGGTCCCCGTGTACACCTATATCACATTTCTTGATAAAGTCTTGGTCTATTTTTATTCCATCTTCTACATTGTTTGTGTATGTCTTCATGGGTACTGCAGAGTTTTAGAGATTGGTGTTGGGTGAATGTGTGAACGAGACATGGTGGAGATGGAGTGGTTGTGAATGATCATTCCAGTTGCTTATATGCTATGGACTAGCTGTTTTTGTTTTGTTAGTAATAAAGAGATGTCTGGTGTATCCTGTGTTCCCATTCCCTGTATAGCTGAGCCGGTGTCCGGAATGTATGTCATATCCTGTATGGTCCCATTCTCTATATGTCTTATCCGGGGTCAGGAATGTGTGTCATATCCTGTGCACCTATTCCCAGTATGTCTGAGGTGGTGTCTGGAATGTGTGTTGTATCCTGTGCTCACATTCCGTGTAGGTCTAAGCTGTTGTCTAGCATGCGTGTCGTATCCTGTGCTCACATTCTATGAATGTCTCAGCTGGTGTCTGGAATGTGTATCATATCCTTTGCTCCCATTCCCTGTGTGTCTGAGCTGTGGTCTGGAATGTGGGTTGAATCCTGTGCTCCCATTTCCTACGTATCCGAAGTGGTGACTGGAATGTGTGCCGTATCCTATGCTCGCATTCCCTGTATTTCTGAGCCGGTGTCTGGAATGTGTGTCGTACCCTGTGTGCTCCCATTCCCTGTATGTCTCAGCTGGTGTCTGGAATGTGTGTTGCATCCTGTGCTACCATTTCCTACGTATCCGAAGTGGTGACTGGAATGTGTGCCGTATCCTATGCTCGCATTCCCTGTATTTCTGAGCCGGTGTCTGGAATGTGTGTCGTACCCTGTGTGCTCCCATTCCCTGTATGTCTCAGCTGGTGCCTGGAATGTGTATCAAATCCTCAGCTCTCATTCGCTGTATGTCTGGAATGTGTGTCGTATCCTGTGCTCCCATTCCCTGTATGTCTGAGCTGGTGTCTGGAATGTGTGTTGCATCCTGTGCTACCATTTCCTACGTATCCGAAGTGGTGACTGGAATGTGTGCCGTATCCTATGCTCGCATTCCCTGTATTTCTGAGCCGGTGTCTGGAATGTGTGTCGTACCCTGTGTGCTCCCATTCCCTGTATGTCTCAGCTGGTGCCTGGAATGTGTATCAAATCCTCAGCTCTCATTCGCTGTATGTCTGGAATGTGTGTCGTATCCTGTGCTCGCATTCACTTTATATCTGAGCCAGTGTTTGGAATGCGTGCCCCAACCTATGTGCCAATACCATGTATGTCGGAACCGGTTTGTGAAATGTCTTGTATCCTGTGCTCCTTTTCCCAGTATGTCTGAGCAGGTGCCTGGAATTCTGTCAGTGAAGGTTGTAAAAGAATATTTGTGTGTGATTGTGAGGAAATAGGGTATATTCTATGGTATGGTTGTGTGAATGTGACCTCACCATGTAATACACCTACCAACCCTTTTAGGCTTAGTAGGTTTAGTTGGTTAAACACTAGCACAACACTGGGTGACTGTGGCTCTTAACAACAAGGCTTACACAAAAGGTGTGAAGCATTTAAGAAACCACCAAAATAATTTTAGAAGAAATAACAAACACAAGAAATCAGATACTAATTTATAAAAAATAAAGCAGATTTTTTATATTTCTAGAAACCATAATGAAAAATATCCACTGGAGGGATCTGGAATTTACAAAGTATAGTAAATCAGGAAATTGACTTAACCGCAAATAAGCAATCGCAAATTTAACGAATTTGGCACTTAGAATAATTTTCACCAAAAAGTTGAACTTGTAATGGGGTCAGATAGAGTTACTGTGGGCAACTAACTTCAGCAGGGAGCCAGTCAGGGGAACCCGCAAGGTCCTCAGACACAGTATCCTCCACAGACGAAGCAGTCTTTCAACAGTTCCTGGCACTTTATCCTCGCTCCGATGGATTCATAAGGCAGTGGTTCTGATGCGAAGGATACAGCATGTTGAAAATGCTGAAGGGTGATGTGGATACAATGTGGTCGAAGAAGGTCTTCTTGCAGCTGCTCCCTGGTCTGCATGTTTGATGAGGTGATCCTGGCTACACAAGTCAATGTCCCTTGAGGTCTTCTCGGTCCTGGCAGAAGTCCAGTGCCATGAACTGCCTGCTGTCCTGTATCACTGTCACAGTCAAATCCTTCCCTGGGCTGTGGCTTCTCTGTCAACCTTTCCAGGTCCAGCAGAATCAGATGCAACTTCTGACAGCCAGGTCCTGGTCCTTGGTCCTGCACAGCGATGAGGAGCAGCGATCAGGGTATCTGGGCTATCACTCGCCCTTAGCAGACTTCTTTAACTGTTGTGTCACTATGCTGCAAACAGGAGGTCTGCCAGCTGCTCCTTCGAGTCTCTCACCTCAGCTGGTACCGGAAAACAACTTCTCCACTAGCAGGACACAACAGGCTACCTTAGGGTGCACCATTCTATCCACTCCCAATAAGGCAGAACCCTTTTCTTGGCACCCAGAACTCCTTAGCCCAACTCAGACGTGTGGCTACCAAGGGAGCTAAATTCCCCTAGAAAACTGGTTTGGCCACTGGTTCTCCCTTTCCTGTCCCTAGTGCAAGCTTGTCTATCCAGACAATACAGCAGCCCCTCTCCCAAGTGTTCCCATTTGCCCTTCAAAGGTGGTTTCTGTTTTGAAGCTCGACTTTTGGGCTAACATCCATGTGACTTCCTACAGGAGGGAGAACACCTCCTTCCAGTGAAGACTTCTATTGTATGCTTTCCTGGGAGACGTTAACACCTCTCCCCAGGAGAGCAGAAAGCTGACTCAATGACAAGACTTCATGTGCAACTGTTAAGGGCTCGGGGATTAAAAGCAAAACAGTGGGTTCAAGAGCTCCCATATTCTCACTCTACCAATGATAATTCTTGCTCTGGGTGCGACATTGTATCTATCAGCAATAGTAATATCCTGTGACTTTTAAGTATGTATTCACCCCATATCATTCGTTAAACACTTCCCACAACATAGCCACAGAGGTAACAGAGCCCTGGTTCAACATGTAGTAGGATAAAATCACTTGGTGGGTTTATGTTTAAAGACTGGATCTGACAGCTCAGATGGTCGCAGCTGCTACATTCTATGTATCCTGCATAGGTGGTGATGGTTAAAGCCATTAGAACCGGAGAATGATCGGACAGAGCCCTAGGTAAATGTGTTATAATTTCAACCCAGCCCATCGCATCTCTAGATCCTAACCTGTAATCTATTCTGGAAGATATTGCATCCTCTACAGAATGGAATGTATACTCTGGAATTAGGGCATTCAACACGGTACAAGTCTAGCAGTTTACACTGGTGCATATTATCCCATAGAGCTTCATGTGCTTGGGTGAGTCAGCAGGACCTGTTGCCGGTGGTAGCCAAATTAGCTTGCAGCATTGAAGTATTTTCCATATATTACAAAGCGAGGAGGGGGAGGAGGCATCCACAAGCCTGTTTCTAACTTTAGTGAGAAAAAAAAACAAAGAAACAGCAGGGTCGTCAGAGTTTGGCCCATATGTACTGATCAATGTAATGTGTACCGAACCCAACAACCCCTGTACAACCACACACCTGTCCTCTTCATCACAGAACGTGTCCACAGGCCTGAACCATAAGCCTCATTTAACCAATATACCCACTTCCGTACCGACTGAGAAAAAGAAATGGAGGTACGAGCTCCAGATTTTGGAGAAATAATTATCCCCCACAAAACCAGCATGCATCTCCGGAACTAATGAAAAACACACCCCTTAGGCCTAATGAGATATGCAGTCACCAGTTGGACCTTGTGATGGTCATTCACCCCTCTTACATTACAGATGAGCAGCCTAGCATTACATCCAGAGCTTGCCCCAGTCATGTGTGTTGTGTCTGCAATTTTGACCCCCCTCTTTCTTCGAAGCTTTTCTGTCAAATCAGAACTATTGCTCAGAAGTATTTCTACCATCAAAACCATGTGTCACCTGTGTTCTAGTAATAGTAGCCCAAACGGTCCTCCCAACTAACCCCAACCCACATTGTATGAATAACCTTGGCAGAGCTCAGGGTGGCTAAACTGGCATCTGTCACATTGATGCCCAGACGCAAGTGATGCTCCGTTGTGTTAGATATAACAGCAGTGTTAGAATACTGTCCTTCTTGCTTATCGATGAGAGATATAACTTGTCTTGACACTGTGGGTGCTTATTCGATGATTAGTAGCTGGTGAATTGTGGGCAGAGGAGACCTTTTATAACTCTCACACTGTTTGAGTGCCTGCCACTTTTACAATTTTTAAAGCCTGAGAGGAAGCCTCAGAAAAAACTCTGCATACCCCAGCAAACTCAAAAACTACTGGGCAAGCTCCCTGCTCCCATTCCCAGCAAAGGTACTGGAAAATATCATCAACAATCAACTCATGACTCACCCGGAGCAGAGCCAGGTACTTGACGTCTCTCAATCTGGCTTCCACAGCTACGAAACCATGCTGATCACAGCCACAGACAACATCCAAACCCTACTCGACCAAGGAGAAACTGAAGCTTTGATCCTCCTTGACTGCTCAGCAGCCCTTGACACTATATCCCACCACACACACTGATCAAAAGATTCCACCACTTCGGCATCCAAGGAGACGTGCTCAGATGGATCACCTCCTTCCTCACAGGAAGAAACCAAAAAGATCCACCTCTCACCTTTCACCTATGGACCCAAGGAGATCACCTATGGTGTCCCCCAGGGCTCATCCTTCAGCCCCATGCTCTTCAACACATATATGGCCTCCACTGGTCTTCATCGTCAGATCCCATAGTCTCAATATAATTTCCTACACAGACGATACAAAACTCATCCTCTCACTCACCGATGTCCCTACCACCATCAGTACCAACTTCCACACATGTATGGCAAAAATTGTGATTGGATGAAGAAAAATTACCCGCAGCTAAACACAGACAAGACGGAAGTACTGATCTTTGGCAACAGCAGCAACACATGAAATGACTCCTGGTGGCCATCAGACCTAGGACCCAGACCCACACCCACTCCTTCCATCCACGCCAGAAACCTTGGAATCATCAACAACAACAAGCTCATCATGAAACTACGCCATCTCCTCTGCCTACTTCCACACTCTGTGCATATACAGAAGATGTTCAAGTGGCGACCCCTCCATGCAAGATGCACCGTGATACAGGCCCCCATCACCAGCCGACTGGACTATGGCAACACCCTCTACGTAGGAATTGCCGCACACCACCTACAGAGACTTCAAACCTAACCAAATGCCACAGCCAGACTCATCCTCTGCCTTTCCCGGCAAACCCACATCACACCCCTCTTCAGGAAACTTTACTGGCTCCCTGTACAGAAGAGGTGACAATTAAAGCTACTGAACCACGCACACAAGGCTCTACACAACCAAGGATCCATATACATTAACCACGGCCTGAACTTCCACCAACCGTTGACAAGACTACACTCTGCCTCCCTTTCACTTACCCATACTCCCTGCATCTACCCAAGCAGAAGTGGGGGACCCTCCTTCTCACACATTACAGAAAAGACCTGGAACAGCCTCCCCACACTCCTCTGGACCATCACCTCACTTCCCGAATTTCGAATGGTCCCCAAGACCTGGCTGTTTGAATAAGCCTATGGGACCTGCAAGTGCCTGGATACTCTATTGGGTGATTAGCCAGGCTTTATAAATCCTGCTCGATTGAAGCCTTGATCACCGTGGAATTAACAGTTAGCCTTTCATAGACAACTGACGCGAAGGTTTTCAGGATGGTGAAACACTGACCTATCAATTGCCTATTCTGTCCATTCAAGGACAGGATTTACTTTTGCATACTGCCCACTGTGGCTCTTCGGTCACCAAATGGTTCCTCCCCAGGGTGGGCTTTCCTATGGGACATTGGCTGTGCGGTGCCCTCCTAATAAATGCCTTGTGACTTTCTGTACATTCATACGGCTATTTCATTAAGAACACTTTGTCACATTCTCCAGGAACTCGCCTCGAGTTCTGCAAAGTCATCCCTTGCTTCATCACCCAACTCGCCATTGCCTCCGAACACTAGATATTCTTAGCAGATTTCAACTTCCACATGGAAGACCTTAGCGATGCCAGCACTGACAACCTACTAGAAAGCATGAACAACATCGGGTTCATCCAACTCATCATCAACCCAACGCACATCATAGGGCACACACTTGACTCCATCTTCATCTTCAGTAAAACAATCAAGTACCACCATGACACAGAACTCACCTGGACCAGCCACTCCATTGTCCACTTCATCATCACAGGGCACAACGCTACAGAAACTGAAGACACCACCCAGCACACCTCAGCGCAGCTTGAAAACTGTCTCAGACGAGAACTGGAACAACACTCTCCATGCCAACTGACTGCACACAGCTCCAGACCTTAAACAGGCCATCAATAACCTCACAAACTGGATCACGACTATGCCACCCCCACCGAGCCAAACAAGATCAGAGAATCCACAAAGTGTGTCAACTTGTTTACCTTGGAACTTCAGACCTCTCAATGAGACTCTTGTTGACTAGAAAGAAGATGACGTACCAGTAAGGATCCAGTGCGCTACACCAACTTCAGGACATCGATCAACCACTACCACCTCCTCCTTAAAGAAGCAAAGAAGAGTGCCCTCACAGGCTGCATTGAGATCAGCTCAAACCACAACAATGAGCTCTTCGCCATCGTTAGGGAATTCAGCAACCCTGCGTCCACTGAGATCATAATTCCCTTCTGGGATCTGTGCGACACGCTTGCTGACTACTTCCATTAGAAGATCGTCATCATCTACAAGGACTTAAATCTCAGCTCTCCACCAGTGACAGCCTCCACCTCCTCACACACACTGACATTAACTGGGACCTCCTCATCGTACAAGACACAACCTCTTTAATGAAGTCGATGCACTCTGGGGTACCCACTGATCCATGCCCCTAACTTATCTTTATCCTCGAGAGCAAGGCAATCAGCTTAGAGCTCATAAAGCCACTGAACAGATCCATCACCATGGCCTCCTTCCCAGAAGAGTGGTAACATGCAAAAGTAAAACCCCTCCTGAAAAAAACCTTCAGCAGACCTAGAGCAGCTGAAGAACTCCCGATTGATACCCCTGCTCTTGTTCCCGGCCAAAGTCTTTGAGAGGTCGATCAAGAGGCAGCTGAACAGACACCTGGAGCACAACAACCTCCTGGACTCCACCCAGTTCGCTTCCGAGCCAATCAAAGCACAGAGACCGCCCCGATAGCAGCCATAGATGACATCAGAGCCCTCCTGGACCTCAATGAGACTGCAGCCCTCATCTTCCTTGACCTCTCTGCTGCCTTCAACATGGTCTTCCACCAGATCCTGATCTACAAGCTCCACCACATTGTAGTCCAAGGAAATGCCCTCAAATGGATGGCCTCCTACCTCACCAGAAAACCTCAGACAATCTGACTCCCGCCCTACTCCTGAACCCAAGGACATCATCTGCGGCACCCCACAAGGATCCTTCATTAGTCCCCCTTCATCAAGTAGCGCTCGCTATACGTGCACTTCGCTCTGGTAAGGCTTCGGGCCCGAACGGTTTGCCAGTCGAGATGTATAAGTTGTGTCCCGACAAAATGGCGCCGTACCTTCGTCGGACATTTTTGGCGTCACGAGATCTCGGGCTTCTTCCCCGGGATCAGAGACTGGCGTCCATTGTGGTCATCCACAAGGATGGAAAGCCTCGGGACCACTGTTCATCATATCGGCCGATCTCGCTTTTGAATGTAGAGCCTAAGGTTCTTGCTAAAATCTTGGCGAGCCGCATGGTCACGGGGATTGGCGAATTGATACACCCCGATCAGTCTGGGTTTATCCCCCACCGTAATACTGCACTCAATCTTCGACGTCTCCACGGTGTCTTGGCGAGGGCGGGGTCTCTTGCGGAACCGGCCATTTTGGTCTCCCTTGACGCCTCGATGGCCTTCAACACGGTGGAATGGCCTTATTTGTGGGCTGCCCTCGCTAAATTTGGCTTTGGTCCTAAGTTTATTGGATGGGTTAAACTTTTATATGAACAATCGCTTGCACAGGTAGTGGTTAACGGAAGGGCCTCGGATCCTTTTGTCCTCGGACGTGGCACGAGACAGGGCTGCCCTCTGTCGCCACTCCTTTTTGCGCTTGCTCTTGAACCCCTTGCCGCGTGGCTCCGCTGGGAGCCCTCGCTCAAGGGCATACGGTGGTCCCCTACCTTCGAGGATCGGGTGTCGCTTTATGCCGATGATATACTGTTGTACCTTACTTCTACCCGTAAGTCATTGGGTGTCCTGTTTGATGTCCTGATCTCTTTCGGGAAGAACTCTGGTTTGGTTATCAACTGGGCTAAATCCTGTATTTACCCACTTATGGGTGGACAACCTTCTCTGCCTCGCTTCTGCCCTATACCTGTCTCCAGTGTTGGTTTCAAGTACTTGGGATCTACATTTCTATGGACCCCAAGGTCCGATTTGAGCGGAATCTACTGCCTCCGCTTGCCCGACTTCGGTCGGATGTAGCGGCGTGGTGTGGATTGCCTCTTTCCCCTTTGGGGAGGACGGCCTTGTTTAAAATGATGTATCTTCCCCGATTCTTATATGCCATCCAGAACACGCTGGATCTGGTTCCAGCTGGCTATTTCCGTGAAATCGAGGGCCTCCAGAGGAAATTGGTTTGGGGTTGGCAGCCGCGCATAGCGCTGGCAAAATTGACTTTGCCCTGGTATGACGGTGGTATAGCTTTGCCGGATGTCAAACGCTATTATTGGGCGTCCCAGTTGAGTGCTATTAACCACGCCATGTATGGTCCTGTTCCTAATCCCGCTTATGATATGGATAGGTGGCAACTGCCGGGGGCGATTATAATAGAGCGCTTTACTCCAGGATCGACAGGAGGTATCTGACGGGCCCCACTGCGGTGGCAATACGTGTATGGGATAGTGCAACATCGGCCACGGGCTGGACTGATAAACTCACTAGGGCGACTCCCCTATATGCGGCTGAGAGATTGGGTGGTCTGTGATCTTCGAAGGGATTCGATAGATGGGACCTTATCAGTATCAGCAAAGTGGGTGATCTTTGGGCCACTAATAGAGTCAAAACTTTTGACGAGCTAAAACGGGAATATAAGCTGAGTGATAGAGAATATTTCCGATATCTTCAGATCCGCCATGCACTCGATCCCCGAGTCTTCTCCCTTGGAGGATAGAGTGCTGGATGGACATGTCCCCGACAGCACTATCTCCCTCATATATAAAAACGTATTAATACCCGTTCGGACCTTCTCATACAGCTACGTGAGGCATGGACTGGTGACGGGCTGGAGTTAGACGATGAGGACTGGCAGGCTGCAGTGTCCTCCCCGAGGGAAGCCGCTATTCCGGCGCGTCTCCGACTGGTGCAGCTGAAGATTCTTCATCGTATCTAGGTCACGGGTCCACGATTGGTACATATGGGTTATTCTGTGGATGGGTTATGTCGGCGTGGATGTGGTTTGCTTGATACCTTCCTCCATATTATATGGGAATGCTGTTTGCTGAATGTTTGGGAACCGAATGACTGTACCGTTGCTCAGACTCAATGGGTCACGCCGGGCAACATCATCGCAAAAAGAGACATTGCTCAACTCTGGAGGTCTCATAGGGCACCATTGGTCTCGACCTGGGAGGAGAACATGGACTGGTGCATGTTTAGAGAAAAAATTGTATACATCTCCCGAGGTAGACCCAAGAAGTGGGATAGGATTTGGGGTCAGTGGAACTCGTATCGTGGAGAGATTTGTGACCCTTCCCTTGCAGAACGCCCTGACACTCCAAGATCTCCTTGACTGTACGTTCCAGTATTTTGATTTTCTGTTCTTTGTGAAGTATTGCTCGCTCTTAGTCCCCGCTCCCCACCTCCATGATTTCTTGATGCTTGCTTTTCGTTTGTCTCCCCCATACCGCACGTAGCAGTCCCTATACTGATAATTTTGCCTCGATTCTTTTTGTTGTGGGTTTTCCTTTTTTTTGTTGTTTGTATGTAATAAAATATAAAACCTTTTATTTATCCTCATCTGCCAGATGCTCCGAATCACATCATGCTTTTACGCTGCCGGACCCTCGGGTTGTCGGCTGATGAGCTGTGTACTGATTTGTTCTTCTTATTTCGCATTACTGACCGGCCTTGGTGGTTGTAGGTCTGTATCTGTCCTCATTTTACAAAATAAAGGTTTTAAAAAAAAAACAAAAAAAAACAGTACCTATGGATATTGATACTTTGCTTGGTTCGGTAACGGCTCATGCAACGTGTTGTCCCCAGCGGCTACCTATTCTGATGACGGCATTCGTTGAGACCTCACCATTACGATTAGGTGGCGGTGAGGTACAAGATGAAAGCGGCACACAGGTACAACCTTCCGTGACCCTTGCTGATCTAGACACCGATGATGGCAATGCTTCACACATATGCACTATTTCTACTTTTTCGGACCTGGTCCAACTTTCACCTACTGTTGTAGACTAATTCTTTGCCAGCCTATCTGAACTTATGTTCTCCCCTAACAACGAGAATAACTTTTAAAACAAAACATGAGCACACCGCGTTCCCTGAACTCTGAATTCGGCCTTCAGTTTTTGATAAACAACACTACTGAAAACATTGGAACTATTCTTTTCCCCTGAAAGCGAAATTATTTCTCCGTTCCCAAAATATTTACTTTTTTTTGGCACATGGTACTCTGCTTAAAGTAGAACTATTCTTAGAGAACAGAGTTTCTATTTTTAGAGACTCTAGAGACAATATTTTGACTTAGCCTCTAGCACATGTACAGTCTTGTATAAATATGTGATAAAATAGTCTTGACCTTCTCTTCTGTATTAAGAGCCATTTCATAAATGTAATTTTCGCAAATCATTCAGCCAACGTACCATATATGCATTATCTGAATGTTACCTCTGCTTGCAAACGTACAGTATGATACTCATTTTTCGTGCACATACCATTTCAAATAAATTTTATGCATTTTGGGGTGGGTTGGAAAACACATGCATCGTTATATGTTTAGTAGTGCTTAATATTTAGTAATGATGGACATTATACGTGGAGTGGGTGTTGTGAACGTATCTAGGACCCTATTTAAATATTCCCGATTCATGCCCTTATGTGGTTATAACAAATCATATCCTTATAAAGGCATAAGAATCTTATCCATATTTAGTCATAGCCAATGCAGTCCAAATACGGCAAGGCTACTCCCGTAGACTCCTAGAAAGTACAACCAAGCCTCCAGCAGCCCAGGAATTCCCCCTGCTTCTGTTTTGATTTGTCCTAGAACTCCTGGAGTCCTGAAAGAACTGCAAGTTCTTAGTGACGTCTTATGTCCAAACTTATGTCAAACTCGGCACCTTCCAGGTATAAATATACCAGCATCTGCCTTAAGCAAACACACGGTGGTTTGGAGCAGATTGGCTATCTACTTACCCGAAGCCCAGCTGTAGCGAGTGCCGAAGGAAGCCGAACCTCCCATTGACGCACTGAGAGAGACGCTGTCTTTTCTCCTGCCGAGAAATCCAGCTCCAGTGTTTCCAGTCACCCTTGCAGGTTGCTGGGAGATCGAGTCCTGAGAAAGAGATACAAGACCTCCTTCATTCTATAACCAAGGTACGGAGCTGATTAGATCCTAAGAGAATTCTTGATTCAGATTCTTGGCAAAAACCATATTAACTCAAACTATATCTCACTTACTCCTTCCCACGTACTAGGCTTAGGTTAGGTACACCGGGGTAGGCGTATTTTAGAAACACCAGTTGAGTACGTTTAGTCAACTTTTATCATTGTATGTATTTTATCCGTTTTAAGTATCTTATGGCTTAGAAACTATATAAATGCTTTTACAGTATTATTTCATAATACTCCTTTTACTGTACGCACTTTACTTTATGATAAGTATTGCAATTGTGGCAATTCACTTCTCTTGCATGAGAAAGAAGACTGCTCAATAAATAACCACTTTTATTGAAAACGCCTATCTCTCTATTTCTCTGCACTCCTGGTGAAACTAAGCATGCACGATTGACTGAGTGAAATAGTTATCTATTGTTTTCCGCGACTCTGGACATTTACTCCTTATTCTGGGGGGAGCAAAGTTGTCATGTTTATGTGGTTGTCAAAAACGAATCCCTTCTTGTCTATGCAGGAAAGTTAACTCCTTCCTGTTCACTCAAGAAAGTTTCTAGTGACCTCTGAGCTAGCTGGCATACCTAATTAAGTCTAACATATTCAGTAGAGACCTAGTCGACCTCAGTCCTATGTCTAAACTATCGTTTATGTTATTCCAATGCGCAGAACCTATTGGGAATATAGGAACTACACTACAACATATGTTTTCTCCCCTTTGTGAACTTCCTGATCTTGTATTAGATTTTGCTTTGTAATGAATCCCTTGTCACATTTTGTAAATTCATGTGGTTTCTCCTCAGTGTGGACGCTAATATTGCTTTAATTCTCCCTTTATAATAAATACCTTGTCACATGCGGTGCAGTTGAATGGTCACCCTCCATTTGGAATACATGCTTTATCACATTTTGTACAATGATATGGTTTCTTTCATGTGTGAACATTCTGATGTAGTTTTAATGTTTGCTTTGTAATAACTGCTAAGTCACAGTCAGTACAGCCATATCGTTTCTCCCCAGTGTAGAATTTGTGATGTACTATTTATCTTTGCCTCGTAATAAATGTCTTGTTGCGTTATGTACATTCATACGGTTTCTCTCCTCCGTAGACTATCTGATGTTGCATAAGATGCGACTTTCTAATAAATGCCTTCTCACATTCAGTGCAGTTGAATGGTCTCTCTCCTGTGTGGATTTTCTAATATTGCTTCAGCTCTCCATTGGTTATAAATGCTTAGTCACATTCAGTGCATTCATACGGTTTCTCCCCAGTGTGAACTCTGATGTCGCGTTAACTGTCCATTTGTTGTAAATGCTTTGTCACGTTCTGCACATTGATGTGGTTTCTCCTCAGTGTGGAATTTCTGATGTTCCATTAGATGTGACTTTCTAATAAATCCTCTGTCACCTTCTGTACATTTATATGGTTTCTCTCCAGTGTGGACTTTTTGATGTTGCTTTAGCTCTTCATTTCTTATAAATGCTTTGTCACTTTCTGTACATTTATATGGTTTCTCCCCAGTGTGGATTTTCTGATGTCGCTTTAGCTCTCTTTTTCTTATAAATGCTTTGTCACATTCTGTACATTGATATGATCTCTCTCCAGTGTGGATTTTCTGATGTCGCTTTAGCGTTCCATTTCTCATAAAGGCTTTGTCACATTCTGTACATTTATATGGTTTCTCCCCACTTTGGATTTTCTGATGTTGCTTTAGCTCCCCAAATGTTATAAATGCTTTGTCGCACTCCGTAAATTTATACGGGTTCTCCCCAGTGTGTACTTTCTGATGTTTAATTAGGTATCCACTAGTAATAAATGCCTTGTCATATTCTGTACATTTATATGGTTTCTCCCCAGTTTCGAATTTCAGATGTTGTTTTAGGTGTCCAATTGTTATTAATGCTTGGTCACATTCTGTACATTTATATGGTTTCTCTTCCGTGTGGATTTTCTGATGTAGCTTTAGCTCTCCATTTGTTATAAAAGATTTGTCACATTCTGTACATTGATATGATCTCTCTCCAGTGTGGGTTTTCTGATGTCGCTTTAGCTCTCCAATTGTTAGAAATGCTTTGTGGCACTCGGTACATTTATACGGTTTCTCGCCAGTGTGTACTTTTTGATGTTTAATTAGGTCTCTTCTAGTAATATATGCGTTATCACATTCTGTACATTTATATGGTTTCTCCCCAGTGTGGATTTTGTGATGTTGTTTTAGTTGTCCAATTGTTATAAAAGCTTTGTCACATTCTGTACATTGATATGGTTTCTCTCCAGTGTGGATATTTTGATGTTGCTTCAGCTGTCTATTTCCTTTAAAGGCTTTTTCACATTCTGTACATTGATATGGTTTCTCCCCAGTGTGGATTTTCTGATGTTCCATTAGACTTGCCTTTCTAATGAATGCCTTGTCACATTCTGTACATTCGTATGGTTTCTCTCCAGTGTGGATTTTATGATGTCGCTTTAGCGTTCCAATTCTTATAAATGCTTTGTTACATTCTGTACATTTATATGGTTTCTCCCCAGTGTGGATTTTCTGATGTCGATTTAGCTCTCCATTTCTTACAAATGCTTTGTCACATTCTGTACATTTATACGGTTTCTCCCCAGTGTGGATTTTCTGATGTTGCTTTAGCTCTTTTTTTCTTATAAATGCTTTGTCACATTCTGTACATTTATACGGTTTCTCCCCAGTGTGGATTTTCTGATGTAGCTTTAGCTCTCCATTTCTTGCAAATGCTTTGTCACATTCTGTACATTTATATGGTCTCTCCCCAGTGTGGATTTTCTGATGTCGCTTTAGATCTCCATTTCTTACAAATGCTTTGCCACATTCTGTACATTTATATGGTTTCTCCCCAGTTTGGAATTTCAGATGTTGTTTTAGGTGTCCAATTGTTATAAATGCTTGGTCACATTCTGTACATTGATATGGTTTCTCCTCTACGTGGAGACTCTGATGCTGCATTAGGTGTTTCATTGCAAATAAATCTTTTCCGCAGTCAGTCCATCGATATGGTTCTTCTCCAGTATGATTTTCTGATGTTGCACTTGCTCTTTTTCTCCCTAATAAATGTGTTGTCACTTTCTAGATATTCATACGGTTTCTCTTCTGTGTGTTCTTTCTGATCCAGGTTAGCTCTTCCTTCGTAGTGAGACCTTATCAGACTTGCTTCAGTATGTCAGTGTGTTATTTTGTCAATGTAGATCGGGTGATCCCTAAGAGCCAAGTACAGACCACATTGGGCAGTTTGGGTTTTCTGCTGTAGAATAAGACGTTGGCGAAGCATTAGCCTTCAAGGGAAGTAATTTCGAGGTGTACTGTTTTTACGTTACTTTCTACACAACTGATGTTTAATGCCTTCACCTGCATTTATTTCACCTGTTGGGGAAAAAAAATACTGGATAAGCTTAAATGGTGGGCCCATCACGAATATCTATTGCCATTTAATGAGACATTTAATTGTCCATAAAGACAAGTGTGCTGAAGAAATTCTAAATTACACTTTCAATGTAAAGATGCAGTAGGTAGAGCACGGGCATACAATCCTTCCTTGACACCCTCCTGTCACGGAGTGTGGACTCAAGGAGTAACCAAGACTTCAGTTGAGTCTTTTGTGTAGCACCACAATTCTTCTGACAGCGGGTCTGTCTAGATCCATAAGTGTCGGATTTGATGGGGCCAGAGACTCAGCACTTACGTCCAAATGGGCCTTTGCTGTGAGGGAAACTTCAAAGAGTGGTTTTGAAGCGCACCAGTATCTCTTTCAATCCCAGCACTCACTCCAGACTACCAGAGGGAGTAATCATTCCTTTGTATGTGGTCAGTCTACTACCCTGTGAAGGGTAAGCGTGGGCCCCTTCCTCCCATCTGCCCAGAAAGACCCATCGGGATGCAGATGGATGCAGATAAGTGCAAAATCACACCCAACTCTTGCAGTGTCTGTGGCTCTCTAGAAGGAATGCACAAAGGGGTCGGTCACCCAGCCCAGACGTGTATTAGAGACAGGGTGTAAGGCACAAAGAGCAGTACATGCAGAGTCCACTTTCTAAAAGTAGCTTTTCTAAAATAGTAATGTTAAATCAGACTCTACCAGTAAAGAGGATTTATCATTACCATTGCAAAAATATGACACATGAAGAGGCTACTACTTTCCAATCAGTAATTACAGCTTAAAGGTATTCCAAGGAATTCCCAGTTGTAGCCAATGAGAGGAGTAGGCCTTACAGCAGTGAAAAAGTAATTTAGCTGTTTGTCACTACCAAGACAAGTAAAACATAGAAGGATATGTTCTGCCTTTTACTCACATAGCGTCCTGCCCTTTGGGTTCCCAAGGGCCTTCCTTAGGGGCGACTTATATGTAATAAAAGGGGGGTTTTAGCCTTGGCAGGTAGCATTAAATGCCAACTTGATGGGGCGGTAAACTTCACACAGAGGCACTGCAGTGTCAGACCTGAGACATGGTTTCAGGCTGCATATGTGGGTGGCACGGTCAGTGCTGAAGCCCACTAGTAGCAAATAATTAGCAGGCCCTGGGCACATGTAGTGCAATTTACTAGGGGCTTATAAGCAAATTAAATAGGCCAACTGAGTATGAGCCCATGTTATCATGTTGAGGGGAGAGAGCACAAACACTTTAGCACTGATTAACAGTGGTAATAGATGCAGAGTCCTAAAGCCAGCACAAACGAGCATAGAAAAAAGTTGGGGAAAAACCAACCTAAGACTGTCAGGTCTAACAGAACCTTTTCCAGTGAATGGACCACACCACAAAGAGCATCACAAAAACGGCGGGAAATATAATCAATTGCTGCAAGGGAGTCCTCTATACTATCAGAGAGCCTGTGATAGCACCCGGACAATAATCTGAGCATCTTTCACATAGTGTAACTTCAGAAATCAGAGGCTCTGGCCAGAGCTACACAAGACAAAGGAGGTTTACAACCACAATAAACACACATTGGCAATGTCAAGAAGTCTCACCTTTTAGACATATAGGCTTTCCCAATGCTGCACAACACCAAGAAAGAACAAGCATTTGCAATGCAATAGGTCTCGCATTTTTTAAGAGCTGGAGCTATTATTATAAATATAAATATTCTTTGCTTATACGTTTAGTAGTGGATGGATGTGATGGCAATTGTGTGTTTTACAATTAATTTATAAGCAAGCATATTGATTGTGTTTCTGGTATATGAGGCTTACTGGGATACAGTTTAAAGCAATCTTGGATTTGTATTATCAAATTAATACTATACAGTTATTAAAAGACACAACAAGAATGCTTTATTACATAAAGAGAAATGCTGGGTATGGACATATTGCACCCAAGAGAATAAGAGTCACCTGATTATTTTATTTGTGGGTATTTAATAATGTTAAGCAGTGTGATGGTGCTAATTGTACCGGGTATTTAACACCCTGTTGGGTGGCTGCTATGAATCTGGTGCGATTATCCCTAGTGGCCCACAACGATCAGAATAAAGAGAAAAGTCAAAGTTGTAACTAGTAGGTTTGTGCACCGACTAATGAAACATAGCCAGAGGTTGTAATGATAGGATGAGCAAGGAGACAGACTGGGGAAGCACTGGACGCATAGGCACGGGGAGCCGAGACACGATGAGCAGGTCTTCAATGTGAGCTGAAGCAGACACAGGAATTACAGGTTATGAAGGCAGCGATACATGCACCAAAGGGGGTGCATTTGGGGGGTGGACACACATTGGAGCACGGGGTATCAACCAGGCATAAGGTAAGAAGAGGAGGATGAACACCCGCCAAGGCACAGAGACTGGGGGTGCCAGCAATGGACACACAGTGGGAGCAAAGAGGACAGGGGAGAGCTAGCATATAGCAGGGAGGCAGGGATACAGTGGGCACATACAGCTGCGGAAAAACCGAAGTGATGTATCTCTGCGTGAACCCATTAGGAGATAGCAAAGAAGTGTCCTGAATTTTTACTGTTTATCCTGAATTTTTACTCTCATTGTCCTAAATTTACACCAATGCCAGTTGGTCACTCCAGTTGATGGGGGTGCATAGAGCACCTTGGTGGGCCTAGGAAAGGGGGAAGAGGCTAGTGCCTGAGAGGAGGTAAAGGCTAGGCAAGCAGAGTGCTTTAGGTGAAGGAGACAAAGAAAGAGCTCCGGGGAGAAGGGGCAGTGGGGATTGCAGTGGGGATTGCTTCAAAGGAAGGACATTGTTAACGAAAAACCTAGCACTGGTGAATCATATTCTCAATGACATGGAGTCATCATGTAAACCTACCTGGTCAGTAAAGTCTTTGAGGGTGGAGCCATGACAGGTTTTCACAATATCCACCTGAATCTTATTTACATGCGTTAATGAAAATGGGAACCAGAATGGGTGTGTAGTCTGGCCCTCAACCAGCGTTGGATGAGCCTAATTTATAAACAATGTGAAAGCATTATCACGATGCTTCCACAAAAAGAACAGGCATCTTTTTGATGCTAATAATCAGATCTAAATGAAACTCACTTAAAAAAAATGCTCTAGCTAGGAAGGCATGTGTTCTTGATATGTATCGAATGACTAGATTATTGTCTTATTAAAAATACAAGCATTTTGCGAAGACAAGCTGCCTGCCAAGAGTGCTGGTTATTCCTTCCTCCTCAAGTGTCCTCCTCAAGGCTCGCCACTGATAGAAAAGTACCCAAGGAGGAATTTAGTGTAGGATAACTCTACCGTTTGTTAATATTACAAAGTTCAGTTTTTAACAAAGCAGTGAGGTATAAGAGCCCACTTCAGAGAACCGAGCATACTTCAGAGGTCAAAAGGTTCGAACACTAGTGGGGTCGACTAAGACTCTCATTGCAAATGTCGTGCAAATTTGGTTGTGATACTACTGCACCAATAAAACGTGATACTGCAGGGTGCAGTATTTATTGGATGTAATACTACCACACTAGAGGTATATTTGGATGTATGAACGTGATAACTTATAAATAGCACACGTTTACCACTATTTTGACTTCCTCAGTCTCGGAGCGCAGGCAACGTGTCAATTCAAAGTCTAAAATAGAATAACACTTATTTTACAAAAGATAATTACATTCTATGCACATTATACTATATAGATATGTGAATAAACTCAGCATCGGTTTTATTTTAGCTAACCATAATTCACGTTAGCCAAATCCACAGACGTCTGTGCCAAAAAATTAAAATGTCATGAGAATTTTTATGCTTGTGGGAGATATTTTAAATAAATACTTAGCACCAAAGCAAGACAACGTTTTGGAAAGCACTTGGGGTAGTTACATTCAATGCAATTATTAAAAGGAGTATAAAACCCCACGAATGACTCATTTAGAGGGTGTTGAGGTTCCGTAAAAATTATTACGATGTTCTGGGCATTGCCGAATATGGACGAGTTTGGTATCTACGAACCGTAAATGACGAGTTTGGCAGGTGTGTGTATTTTCGCTACGCTACCTGCCAGGGTTAGTCTAATATTACGTATTCTTCATCCGAACCCTTGGGTTCCATTTTAGATACGGCATCCATTTTGTTTCTTGCCCTCACGTAGTCAGCGAGCAGGTAACTGTTCGCCCCTTGACCCTCTAGTTCCCAAGCCTTGCGGAAGACTCATATTCCTTTCATGCGTCTTTATGGCCGGAGGAATGACACAGCAAAGGCAGATGGCACAGCTTGAGGGTAATCTGGTTGTACCGGTCTATTGTGACAGCCTTGCAGGCGATGGGATCCAACTCTTTGATCCTACGATCATGCTTCCGATATTACCCCCACACTCTTTTCTCTACACGTGTCTGACTTCCTTGCAGCTGCTCTTGTCTCTTCTTCTTTGTCATTTACAACTCTAATGGGTGTGCCTAATGGTGGGAAGATGTACTTATACAGTTGGGAACCGGCATGGCTATTTGTAATGATGTTCCGGGATTCTGAACACATGAAAGCGACCTCTTTGAAGTTTATTGTGGGAACTGGATTGTAATCTTTTGTTCACATGTTATGCAATGGCAACATTCTGTATAAAAGAGAGCGACCTACAAACCCATTTTGAAGCAGACTCGCAGAACTACTCCATGTACTTCTTATGACTCTTGTTTCCCTGCAGTAATAAAAGCTGATCTTTGACGCCGAAGGAAGTGTCCCGTGTCTCTGTAGTTTGTGCGCCGAAACAGGTATCCCATGAAGGTTATAGGTGTTGTTCCCTGGCACCGCTGGTACTGTTAAAAGTCCAGTCCTTCAGTTGGCGCCCAACGTGGGGCGACTTCAGCGGTACCGGTCCAAAGCCTGATGATCGTGAGGAACTTCCTGTGAAATCTCCGATGGAAGGTGCACCCCGCTTCATCGATCCTGTTGTCGAAATAAGTGGCCCGAAGTTTTTCCCTGCGAAGATTCCCGCCTCCTGACGGCTGCGACGGACCGATGCCCTGACTGTCGACCTGTCTTCGACGCCCGGCGCAGACCTTACGTACAAGCGAGACGATAGACGGGCCTTCCTGGTGACGCCATTGAAGTTCTGAGTTAAGTATTTGTGGGTCGCTCCCAGTCCTTAGTGGTTGTTCTAGCTTTTTGAAAGCTTTGTTGTAGCCTTTAAGGCTTTGTTGTAATAGCTCACTGAGCTTTGTGATAGCCTCCTCAGGCTTTGTTGTTAGCTCTCCGAGCTTTGTGATAGCCTTGAGGCTTTGTTGTATTGCATGGTTCCATTGCATTTGTGGTTCTTAGTATTGGTTCTTAGTATTATTTGACAGTTGCAATTGCCAAAAACCGAGGGTTTTGACTTACACGAGGTTTTATTACTTCGGTAATCCTTGAAGTTTGATACTAGGTTAGTGTGCACGATGCCTAGCCATAGTGGTTTGTTTCGTATTTTCCAATGTTGCGCAATGGATTCCCGGTTGGAGGACTCGTGTCCGATACCTCCAGTTGGAACTCCGATACATGATCTTTATAGTCGACATGGGGTGGGTCCTATAATATATAATGATTACTGGGTCCGCTATACGAAGAAAGACGGTGACCTTAGATGGCCACCACATGGAACTTTTGAACTTTCGATTTTAGATAATCTTGAGGCTAAATTATTTTTAAGGAAAGCTAGGCCAGCTATGTTTGATTCCTTTCGGATTTGGCGTAAAGAGGCCAAGCAGAAAGAAATCAAACAACTTAAAAAGGATCAAAAGCAAGGGTTTGTTCCGATAATGCAAACTATACGAGAATGTAAACAGGACAAAGAAGAAAAGGAAATGGAAATCTCTACTAGATTGCATCACATGAAAATAGATAAATGTTACCCGGTTTTACCGAATAATTTAGAAAGGAAAGAAGAAGATTTGAAGGAGGATTCCTTGTTGTCATATTTGATGAAATCACCACCTCCTTATGTACAGGGTGCTACTGCTCCTGTAGCTGCTCCTGTAGCTCCTCCTGTTGTACCCCTTGTTGCTCCAGCGGCTGCGGGTCAGCCCGTTGTTAACCCTACGTTTGTTCCACCACCTGTCCTTGTTCCTACTGCTCCTGTACCTGTACCTTCGCAGACTGTTGTTTCTGCTACTCCGACTATCTTGTCAGTTCCTACTATGCCTTCCTTCACCTCCAGTGTTGTTGCCCCTGTTTTTCTTTCTCCTTCTGTTCGTAAGCGTGTTCCTAACTCTGTTGCTACCCTTTATTCACCTCTTTCTGGTCCATTATTTAAGTCTAATTTATCTGAAACTCCTCAGAGACGGAGTCAGATCCCTAGTGGTAGGGAGAAAGAGACGTTAGTAACTATGGCACATAGGTGGATAAGACATCCTGCCAACTACACTCCTCGAGTGGTCTTCGACACGTTTTCTCAGTTTAATGAGCCTACGCAAAGATTCGTGTTTGAAGAGATGTGTAACTTTTTGAGGGAAGAATGGTATAATGATGATGTAGATAATGTACCGTCCGACATAACTGAACTTCAGAGTCACTTTTCGAACGGTATGATTATAGGAGACGATGTACGACGTGCCGTGGAACGTTTTTTAGCGTTCAGATCCACAGCACATTCTCGGGTGTCCTCAGATGATACCACTGAGAATTGGAAAGCGGTTCCTGGTCAGTATCCTATGAGAGAGGTTCCGCCACTTTGGGTGCCTGGAGATCCGCAAGCAAACCCTGCGGTTCTACCGCATTTTCGAAGAGTGTGGATACATCTTCCATGGAAACGATCGGAAGTTTTGCAAGTGAAGCAATCCTTGCCCGATCCGCGTAAAAATCCGGCTGGTTATTATAAGGAGTTATCACAACTGGTAGAAGCTTCTATTATGAACCTTGCCGACATCGACATGTTGTTTGGCAATGTTGTACCGCAACCAGTTTGGGCTAAAATTCGTCAAGCCAATCACGCAGTTGAATTAGGGGGTGATTGGGCTGCACTGCTAGCAGCTGATGCATTACAAGTTGGTGGGGCTAAACCTGACCAGTTGATCTTGGATTTGCCTCAGAAAATAATTACGCTCATGAAAACTCTCATGCCAGCGATGAAGGTGAACTGGGATAAGTTATCATCTTGTAAGCAAAAGAAAGACGAGAGTGTCTCGGATTTCTTTACAAGGTTTGAGGAAGCGTTTGTCGACCACAGCGGCCAGGACATGGGCGCTGAGGGAGGCCAGCGGTTATTTGTTGACAAGTTCGTATCAAATCTGTTGCCTGAACTAAGCAACAAATTGAAGAATTCGGAGAGTGCGTGGGCAGTTTCAACCTCTGCGCAAATACTTGCAACGGCCCAGTATTATGAGAATAGGGAAAAGGAAGAAAGTGATCGTGTAGAAAAGAAAAACGAAAGAACTCAAAACGAAGGTTTTGTTGCAGCAAGCATACCCTCCACGATCAAACCAAAATGACTCACAACAGCAGTATCGACCACGAGCACAGCCTGATAGGATGCAGCCGCGTTCTGATAACTTTGATTATAGATCTTCGCTTGGGTATAATCAGTGCGCATATTGTAGGAAAGAGGGACACCTAAAATATGATTGTCTTGCCTTACGGGACCGTCTGAATGGTGTGTCGACACGTGGAAACCGTGGTGGTGGCCCCCAACAGGCACCACGTGGTAGAGGTCGTGGTTCATCCCAAAATCAGATTGATCGCCATCAAAATCAATCAGATGCAAATAATTGTTTTGACCAGCGAAATATGGGGTCAGTTCGATCTGCACAGTATAATGTTGACGATTATTACGTAGAGCATGAGACTATTGTAAATGACCATTACTAGGACAGCCAACGACAAAGAGAGGGAGTAGTGTCAGTTCCGGTCGATCAGAGTGGGCCTTACGTTGCAGTGGCTACATCGGGTGTAGTTGAGCCTTTTCTGTTAGACACTGGTGCGACGAAAAGTTCCATCATGCATTCGAAACTCCCTGGCGCACCTTTGTCTGGCTTAACGAACGTTTCCGTTGGATTCTCTGGCGCCCCTGTTAGTAACCCAGTCTCTAATCCTTTGCCTCTTATGATTGGACCTCGCGAGCTAACGGCTCCACTGATTCTATCTACAGGTTGTGGTGAAAATCTTTTGGGCCTGGATTTGTTGAAACGATTATATGCAACATTGTATTGTTCCCCCGAAGGAGTGGAGCTTACATTGGGACGGAGAGTGATCTCTCCCATGTATTTGTCGGTCGATAAATTCCCACCGGAATTGAGTTCTCTCCCTGCGTCCCTATGGGCCACAGGTCCCAACGATGTGGGCCTGTTGGAGATTCCACCCTATGTGATTCAATTGAAACCAAATGTGCGATTACCACGTTTACCTCAATATCGTATTTCTCTTGAGGGCGAACGAGCGCTGTTAGCAATCGTTCGATCTCATTGGAAAAGGTGTGGTTGAAGAAACTCGTGGAAACGTGTGTAATAGCCCTGTATTGCCAATTCTGAAACGAACTGACCCAACTAAACCTCCTGTGTATCGTTTTGTAATAGATTTAAGAGAGGTGAACAAAATAGTGGTTCCACAATTTCCTGTGGTTCCCGACATTACGGCCTTACTAACAATGATTCCGGCATCTGCCTCCTGGTTCACAGTAATCGATCTAAAGAATGCTTTCTTTAGTATTCCGATTGCCGAGGAAAGCAGAGACCTATTCGGATTCTCGTTAGGTGGTCGTAGTTTTAGGCTAAAACGCGCTCCACAGGGCTACTGTGAGAGTCCGTCAATCTACAGCCAAGCACTTAAAGGTCAACTTGATGCCTTTGTTTTACCAACGGGTGCAGCTTTGATTCAATACGTTGACGATCTTTTAGTGGCAGCTGATACAGAAGCTATTTGCAAAACGGCTACAGTATCTTTGTTACACTATCTACATGACTTACACCACAAGGTATCGCCTTCAAAGCTACAGTATTGTTGTCAAGAAGTAACCTATTTAGGTCACTTATTGTCAAAAGAAGGGAGAAGGTTGACCCCAGAGAGAATTGCAGCGATTTCCCGAATGACTGTGCCAAAAACCCAGAGAGATGTTCGTGCCTTTTTAGGTATTACGTCCTATTGCAGACAATGGATTCCAAACTTTTCATTGTTGGCAAAACCATTGATAGCCCTTACGTGCAAGGATGTTTCATCCCCATTGCCTTGGACTGAAGAGTGTCAGAAAAGTTTTTCTGAATTACGTGATGCGTTGTGTTCGGCTCCTGTGTTGGGTACTCCTGACTACAGTAAGCCGTTTACACTATACGTTCATGAGAGGGATGGTTGTGCGTTGAGTGTTCTGACACAACCTTTTGGCGGCAAACAACGCCCATGTGCCTATTTTTCTTCGACTTTAGACCCAGTAGCAAGGGCCTTGCCGAGTTGTTTAAGGTCTACAGCAGCAGCTGCGGCGTCCATTCGACAGTCCGCAGGTTTAGTCATGAATAATATGCTCACGGTAATGGTTCCGCATGCAGTTGACACTCTATTGAATCGAATGAAAACTCAACATCTGACAAGCGCAAGATTGTCTGGATATGAGTTGACGTTGCTGGCCAGTCACATACGGATAAAACGATGTAATGTGTTGAATCCAGCAACATTGCTGCCAATCGACACAGAATCAAGTGGTGAAGCAGTACATGACTGCTATCTCAGAACTGAAGAGGAAACTAAGGGTCGTATTGACCTAAAAGATACTCCATTGACAGATCCCGATGGTACTTTGTATGTGGATGGTTCCTGTTTTAAGTTGCCGAATGGTGATGTGACGACTGCGTATGCTGTAGTAACATTGAGAACGATTGTGGAAAGAGCAAGATTAAGTCAGAATTCGGCCCAGGCTGCCGAGTTAATTGCATTGGCGAGAGCGTGTGTGTTGTCTAAAGATAAACGGGTGAATGTGTTTACAGATAGCCAGTATGCGTTTGGTGTGGCACATAGTTTTGGACGATTGTGGAGAGAGAGAGGATTCCTTACGTCGCATGGCACGAAGATTCAACATGGTCAGCTTGTAAATGATCTTTTAGATGCACTCACATTGCCTAAACAAGTGGCCATAGTCAAATGTAGCGCACATCAGAAAGTAACAGATGATGTGGGTCGTGGAAATGCGTTTGCGGATGAAACGGCTAAAGAGACGGCTAGAGATTTGACGAATAGAATGTATGTTACGAGCTCAGTGAGATGGCCAACAGAGACTGGTATGTGTGAAGACACATTTGAAAGTGTGAAAGGAATACAGAATGAAGCCACTGAGACGGAAAGGACTAAATGGAGAGAGAGCACGGGAAGATTGGATGAGAATGGATGTTGGGTTGATTTATCAGAGAAGCAGAGATGGATGTTACCGGATGCGTATGTGCTCGCTGTTGTTACGATGGCTCATGGTATGGCGCACATCAACACTAAAGGCATATGCAAGTTGTTGTCTCATGTATGGAAGAATGATGGGATTACTAAGTGTGCCGAGAGAGTGGTCAAAAATTGTATGGTGTGTTTGATGCACAATCCTGGTAAGGGCACCCCCACTCCACCTGGCCATTTGCCCCTCCTACATACCCTTTCGAAGTCATCCAGTTGGACTTTATCCACATGGACCGATGTAATAACTTGAAGTATGTGTTGGTTGTGGTATGTGCATTCTCTAGGTGGATTGAGGCCTACCCCCTTAAGGATAATACGGCTTTATCCACGGCAAAAATTTTGCTCAAAGAGTATTTTCCCCGCTACGGAATGCCTCGGGTCGTATGGTCGGACAACGGAAGTGAGTTTGTTGGGAGTGTGATGAAGAGTGTGTGTCGCGGTTTAGGGATAGTACAAAAATTCCATAGTGCAAACCATCCACAATCAGCAGGCTTGGTTGAGGGATATAATGGCACTCTAAAACTGAAATTGGCTAAAATTCAGGCAACAACTGGTTTATCCTGGCCCGACGCTTTGCCTCTAGCTCTCCTGTCGACCAGGGCGACTGTACACTCTCGAGTAGGGCTCAGCCCATATGAGATTGTGTTCGGCCGTCCTGCTAATGTATGGGGTGTCCCAAGACCTAAGGAATTTGATAGAATTGAATACCCTATGTTGATCGGTTATCTCTATGATCTGACTGCTAAATTGAGTTTGATTCACCAACAGGTCTTTGAGGCTCTGCCGTCACAAACAGAGGGTCCTGGTCATCGGCTCCAACCAGGAGACTGGATCCTCGTCAGAAACTACGGACGAAAACGAAACCTTGAACCAAGATTTGTGGGCCCGTTTCAGGTTCAGCTGGCTACGAGGACGGCGGTTCGACTACACGGACGTCGGAACTGGGTACATGCTACCCACACGAAAAGAGTCCCGCTTCCTCTGCCTTCGGACACCTGGATGAGAAGAGGTCTTTCTTCATCTGAGACCGACACTCCGCAACATTTCGTTCCATTCAGCGAAGCTCGGCTTGTATCTGACACCGTTGTTGATTCCCCTCAAACAATTTCCTCCACGTCAACCTTGGAAAATTTGACTGTTGAACAATCACCTGAACAATTGAACACTCCTTTGCCGTCCAATCCACTGTTTGAAGATCAGACTCGCCCTGGAAGTAGCCGATATTTTCTTCGTCCACGAACAAGCCACAAATAAAAAGGTTTTTTTGTTTCTAGGTTCTACATTGCTCTGAAAACAGTGGACATTATATATTGTGTATCTTTTTCTTTTTCGTGCAGCCAAGAACATTATTTAGCTAGAACCTACCATCCAGGTTGACCGTAAGGCCGTGCGGGTACTTCCTTCTGTTTAGCAGCTATCGACACAAGGTTGGTTTCTATTATCGATTTCTGGGAACTCCTGGAAATTGATAACCGCTACTCAGAACGAAGTGCGTCAAGAACGTCGCGGACGGTCGTTAGGGGATGGAATCATCATTGTCTAAGCTGTCGAAAAGAGAGGAAGTTGTGGCGCAAAGATCTGCATTGGATAAAATATTTCATACGAAATGGTTTTTCTTACAGGTGGTCATACTGTTCCTGACTATATCTATGTTGCTGGTGGGGGGAGTGTATTATGGGTCCCAATTCTTATTGTTTTCTGCTACATCTACTCTCCCATCTCGTGATCTATATTTCGTTTCTACTGTCTCTCCACATTCCTTTTATCCTCTGCCTCAACACGAACAAGTCAGACGTGCGGAATTCAGAAACAACTCTTTTATCCAACTCTTGCATCAGCATCAGTTAGTGGTAAACACTACCAACTGTTGGGTGTGTGGGTTAATGCCACATACCATGGATAAGGGTATTCCGTACTTAGTTCTGCCTTATAGTGCACAAGGGTCAGCTCGAGCATTACAAACTATGTTCCGTAGCGCACTAGATTCCTACCCCCATCGAGAACCACGCTCAGCAAACTCTGGTCCTGGCCCGTACCACAAGACTCTGGCGAGAGCTATTGCAGACTTAGATGGAGATATTTTTGACGCATCGCTCATCCCAGAGGAAGAGGTGCGAGCATATAAGGAACTAAGTGAGGCTGAGTACAGCTTATCAGTGGGTGAGAGGCAGCTTAAAAGCTCGCCACCGATATGGATTGTACCTCACCTTGGTAATTTCTGCTTGAAAGGTCTTGGTCGAAATCCGAGAGCTCAGTTTGGGGAGAGTGCTTGTACCGAGACGTATGTCTTACCGACGCTCTCTTCCCCTGTTTTCCTGCCTGCCAAGGGTACCTACTTTGTATGTTCTGATCGAGCCTATACGTGGTTACCTCATGACTTCTCGGGTACCTGCTATATTGCGAATCTTTTGCCTCCCACTTTCACTGTGGCCTCTGATTATCACAGAAATAGAATTGTAAGAGGTGTGGTTAGCAAAGAAGATACTTCCGGACAAGAAGCGGGAGACTTCTTTAAGGGTTTCCTACCGTTCTGGGGACCGATGAATAATAGCAGGAACTTGAGGCAGTTAACTCGTGTAGTAGAATCAACTGCCAACATAACTGCAAATGCCCTTGGTAATTTGACAACCGAGCTCCAAGCGGATAGACTGATGACGTTGCAGAACCGTATGGTTCTAGATATCGTTCTAGTAGATAGAGGTGGGGTTTGTAAAGTCATCCATTCGAGCTGCTGCGTATTCATACCTGATAACGCTCCAACGGTTTATCAAGCCATCTCTAAGTTGCACAAAATTTCGGAGTCCATACACGTGGACGAAGGAAATTGGACAATTCTGGGATGGTTTTGGGGTCTGATATCAACTTGGGGTTGGAAGATTCTGATGATCATAGGGGTTGTTGTGACATTTCTGTTTTCATGTTGTCTTTGTGTGCAATGTGGTCCTGCCTTATGTGGCCTTTGTGCTACGACGTGTATAAGACAGCCCGTTGTCACCAAAGAGGCATTGAAGGATAGAATAATGTATCAACAACATCTGGATGATCTGATGAGTATCGAAATCGATTATGATTCCGACTAGTGCTTGCCTACATGAGGGCAAAAGGACCGTCTGAGGTTCCGTAAAAATTATTACGATGTTCTGGGCATTGCCGAATATGGACGAGTTTGGTATCTACGAACGTAAATGACGAGTTTGGCAGGTGTGTGTATTTTCGCTACGCTACCTGCCAGGGTTCGTCTAATATTACGTATTCTTCATCCAAACCCTTGGGTTCCATTTTAGATACGGCATCCATTTTGTTTCTTGCCCTCACGTAGTCAGCGAGCAGGTAACTGTTCGCCCCTTGACCCTCTAGTTCCCAAGCCTTGCGGAAGACTCATATTCCTTTCATGCGTCTTTATGGCCGGAGGAATGACACAGCAAAGGCAGATGGCACAGCTTGAGGGTAATCTGGTTGTACCGGTCTATTGTGACAGCCTTGCAGGCGATGGGATCCAACTCTTTGATCCTACGATCATGCTTCCGATATTACCCCCACACTCTTTTCTCTACACGTGTCTGACTTCCTTGCAGCTGCTCTTGTCTCTTCTTCTTTGTCATTTACAACTCTAATGGGTGTGCCTAATGGTGGGAAGATGTACTTTTACAGTTGGGAACCGGCATGGCTATTTGTAATGATGTTCCGGGATTCTGAACACATGAAAGCGACCTCTTTGAAGTTTATTGTGGGAACTGGATTGTAATCTTTTGTTCACATGTTATGCAATGGCAACATTCTGTATAAAAGAGAGCGACCTACAAACCCATTTTGAAGCAGACTCGCAGAACTACTCCATGTACTTCTTATGACTCTTGTTTCCCTGCAGTAATAAAAGCTGATCTTTGACGCCGAAGGAAGTGTCCCGTGTCTCTGTAGTTTGTGCGCCGAAACAGGTATCCCATGAAGGTTATAGGTGTTGTTCCCTGGCACCGCTGGTACTGTTAAAAGTCCAGTCCTTCAGTGTGGGATAGAGGCAAACAGTTTGGACTGACAGTTTAACGGGAGAGTTTAGGTATTTGTCAAAGAGTAGAAGTTTCAGTTGCTTCTTCAATTGAGGGAATGATTGGTTGTCCCCTAAATCTTGAGGTTGTGAGTTCCAAATTCTAGAGAGGTTTCCAGAGAAACAACATGTGCAAGATTTCCCTCTCTTAAATTTTGGTGGAATCAGTAGTAGACAGAACTTCGGAGGGGTCTCTTTTGGACAGCTTTTGTTAATTTATGTGTGAGGTAGATTGGGCTTTTAGTGCCTTGCGCTTTGTGGGTTATGCACACAGTTTTGAATATAATTCTTGCCTTGGTTGGTCGCCAGTTACAATTCTTGCGAGCAGGAGTGATGTGGTTAGAGCGACTCTCCCCCGACAGAAGTCTGGCCCCTGTATGGAGTGTGGCTGTTTTTGGGGTGCCCGTGATAGTTGTGTTGCTGTAGCCTAACTTTGAGAGGACTAATGTTTTCTCCACAGTCTTTAGATCTTCAGAGGGGATGCAACTTTTTAAGGGTATTTTAACATCCAAGACTCACTTTTTGACTAAGGTGTTTATATGCTCTTTCATCCTCTGATTGTATTGTTTTGTAATTGCATTTATATAGTGCTTACTACCCTTGACGAGGCGCTGACGTGCTTTTCGTTGAGTAGCACGCTACTCCAGAACCCAAAAAGGACTAGTGGTAGATAAGTATAGTGACATTTTAGTTCATGTGAGTAGTGGACATGTGACTGTTAGTTGGATTGTAAATGATAATGGGGGGGGGGGGATAGAAGAGGGGAGAGACTAGAAAGTTTATTGGGAGACCATAGTAGTAAGAGGAGATTTTGCAATGAGTATAAGGAGAAATGGAGGGAAGAATCTCTAGAAATGGATGAAGGAGATCATAGTAGTACAATGAGTTTTGGGATGAGTCAAATGAGGGATAGAGGAGGGAAGAATTTAGAAAGGGTTATTCTTGAGGTCACAGAGTAGAAAGAGGTTTGGGAAGAGTCAGAGTGGAGGTAGAGGATTGGGCCATGAGTTCCGGTTCCGGGTTGAGACACGAGAAGCGAGACGCGAGGGGAGACGCAGCTGAGCAGCTGTGCGGCCGAGCGCCAGTCCTTGCCGTGAGTGAGCCGCGACATGGAGCAGAGCAGCGGGCCAGCTCTAAACGGAGCCGAGAAGTTGAAGAGAGGACGAGACGCAACTGTAAGCCGTGAGTCGTGTGACTGGGGGGGCCACTGCCGGCACAAACGGAGCTATGTTAAGCCGGGCCAGCTGAGGAGAGGAACTGGAGGAGACGCGGCAACAACAACTGTTCTGCAGAAACGGACACAGCTTTGAAAGCTGTGCTATGAACACACTCTCTAATGGATTCTAAGTGCACTCATATGCTGCATTTGTAAAGTGCGGTGTGGAAAGCAAGAGTTTGTGCTCGGGAAATCCAGTCCTGTTTTTGGAGAGAGCTGAGTGCTGAGAGAGCGGAGCCGCGGACAGAGCTGCTGCAGTAGCTGAGTGGGGAGAAAGCCTGACGCCCCTGCCCCTGCCATTCCCCTCGCCCTTACCGCCGGATCGCCGGTACTGCTTCGGCCACCATAGTCCCACCATAGTCCCGGTTGCCAGACGGGGGTCGGCGTGCGGTTCTTGCTGAATCGCTGCCGAATCGCCCAGGCCCCGGGTGGGGTGGCATGAGGGGTAAAGTGGATGTGAACTGGCACACTATGAGGCGGTGGCGTCGACGGAGGACAAAGCAGATCCAAGTAGGCCTTTTCCACCCTCGTACCCCCTGTACATCCAGTGACTGACTGAGTCATCTTTGGCTAAAAAATATTGGGGAAAATCTTGGAGAAGAAGGGTGGTTTTGGTCCTGGGCTGCATCCTATGCCAGTGGCGAAAGAGTTCCTATTTCAAAGGGAGGCCGCATTGAGATTTGGAGGCCTGGAACCTGAGACTTGAATTAATCAGACATATTTTTCCTTCTTAAGCCCTCTATGGTTGCTATATGAACTGTATGAGTTTTATATTACCGCATTATATTTTTATAATTTGTACATTTTTGATTACCACTTGATTTTTTGTTAAATTTTATTGCATACACGCTTGCTCTAGTCTTTAGTGCATCTCTTTAAATAATCCTTAAATATAATGACAGCAAAAAAACTAAGGTCTGGGCGACTACTGGTAGGTAGGACTTCCAGAAAGACTAAATCAAAACCTCTACGAAACAATGATGTTTCTGGTATGCTGTCGAAAGGAAAATGTCAACTATTTAGTTTATGGGAAAGGGGAAAGGATAGAAATCCCCAAGTTGGATCAAATATCGGACACAGAGATGGAGATGGAGGAGTAATTGTGAGTGGGAACAGCAATTATGTTGAAACAGTTGAAATGGTAAATACGGTAGAGGCTGCAGAACCACATACTATCGGGGAGGGTGGATCCCGAGAACCCCTGGAACCCCAGAGGCATTCAGCACGAACTCCTGGGGATCAAAATAGCTCACCAATCCTCCAGGGATCATCTGGACCTACTTTTAAAACAGTGGATGTGATTCTGCACAGACCTCAACACACCCCCTGTGGAATCATAGAAGAACCTCTTGGTCCCCATTTAGCTGAGGATGTTCGAAGTAAGGATTTTACTCTTCCGGATCTGGATTTAGAGCTTTGCAGGAGATATATCTCCTGCGATACTAGCAGTATTATAGAATTAGCAAATACCCCAGCAATAACAGTTCCTACAGGACTTCAATTATTCAGCAGTACCTCATCTAATAAATCCAATTATTCTCTATTGCAGTCACACACCTCTGCGAGCCCCAATTTAAATATTACTGATATCCAACCCAGTCAAACCACTAGGAAGGATATATTAGTCTCGGACTCATTATTATCTTTAGAACATCTATTATCCTCCATTCTAATGTTACTTGAAAAATTCGTAGGAGGTTCAGACTGTGTGTTGGAAACTGTAACTCAAATATTAAAGGTATTATTAAAAAGTAAACAGGAGAAGGAGGTTAGTTTAAAAACTGACTCTAAACAAGTAGAAATGGAAGTATAGATCGAAAAGGTGGTGGAGAATATATCTGAGAATGCTAACTGTCATCTAATCCATATTGATCATGATGGTAATCCCAGAACTGATAAGCAAATGAATAAAGTGGTGACGATAGAGAAGACCCTCGAATCTTCATCAAACGTTATCAGGTTGATTATGATCATGAGTTAGCTCAAGAAGTAAAAGACCCGGTGGACTCAGTAAAAAGGATAGATAAGGAGCTATTTCCTATTTTTTTTAATCAGTTAAATGATGAGAAAGAGGGTGCTCTGGAAGCTTCAGGTTTGGAAAAAAAGGTCAAAAATGGGAAAAATAAAAATAATAGAGGGAAAAAGATGAAACTAATATGAAGATTCTCAAAAAAGAAGCAAAGAAAAATTTGATTGTTTGTCCAACACGGAGTTAAGCACCCATCATGTCATTCGATCAAATATCCAGTATCACGGATAATAGAGCAAACACTAGCATATACAGCCGATCAAGCAACAGACATTTATTCGCTAATTCAAGAAGTTAAGGCATCTAACATCCAAGGGAATACAATCATACAACAACTAAAACAATTAGAATTTCTGGCAAGAAGGGAAGTCAATCACAAACTCCATGCATCAACTCTGATACAGTACCACAGGGTCAATCGTATACCACGCGGTTTGAGATTGCCCATAAAACCGATGTTATGTAGGTTTCATTTAAACAAGGAGTTCATGGAGAAGTGGTACGCCATTTTAAATAAATGCTTGTTGGATTTTATTTTATTACTGGTGGAAGAACTGGCAAAGGCAATTCATGAACTATCAATTGAACTAGAAGAGATCAAACAAAAGTTGGAACAACGGATGTATAAAGATGATTGGGAAAAGGTATTTGAACGAAATCAGTTAAAAATTGGATAAATAATCCAAGGAACTCCAGGAAGGCAAACTGAGAAAATTCAAACGAGATACGCTGGATTATAAAATAAACGAGGTCTATACATGGGCTGAGGTATATGCCCAAAGGAGAATTTATGCTTATAAAAAAACTGCAACATCGTCTGATGAGAGCATTGTGTCAGACACAGATCTAAGTGCTAGCAGACCATCAGTTCAGACACAAATAGTCAGTGGGAAGACTGCTACGGAAATACCTGATAAAGACGGAGCACAAGCATCGGAATCGACTCATTTTTTACCCAAGGCAGTGGATTCAAGCCAACCACCAGGGAAAAGCAAACCACCAGGAAAACCCGCCGAAGTAATAGAAGTAGCTCGCACAAGGAGCCAGAAATGAATCTTCTAATCAATATCTCAAAGTTTGAACTAACCAGACACTCCAGGATATCGCGATTTCGCGATTTTGCGGTTTGCCGCGAAATCGGCACTTTTGAAAAAATGCCGCGATTTTTACCAAAGTGCCCGCGAAATCGGCACTTTGGTAGAAATCGCGCGGCATTTTTAAAAAAGCCGCTATATCCTGGGGGGTCTGAAGCTGGCCTTGTAAGGAATGCCTTTGATAGCGTTGGTGTGTAGGTCGCTGCAAAACCCAGGCCTCCAAGCTCCTGGGAAACAAAGTAAAACACATCTCCCGTGTCTGAAAGTTTGACCTCGCTGGACAGAGCAGGGGTTACTCACGCACTTCATTGGCGTTGTAACATGCATTTGCGGTGTGTTTGGATGTAGCCGCCTTTACTGGCTGCACGGCCGGGGCCTGAATCGTGGCATCCTTTAGTCCGAGAAAGGCAGAACCAGAACGATTAAGTGTTTCCAAGGCACACTTTTTAAAGTGGACTGCCATTTACTGATTGGACGTGGCTCCTGCAATGAATAAATCAAGGGGGTGTCGCCGAGAGAGGAAGAAGTAGTGCAAAGGTTGCAGTGACCGCCCAGGTCGCATTGTGTAAGCCGCGTGTGTGGTTGCTGAGCGAGCTTGTGACAGGGCCGGAAATGACCGATTATTTTGTCATTATTCACCTCACTGATGCTTTCTGAAGACTGAAACCGCAAAAGCTGACGGCTAATCGGCCTACTGATAAGATAACTACCTATTTCACACATACACACACTGAGCATAACAACAAGCGAGGTTCCCTGAAAGAACACCGTCACAGTCATACATTCTTAGGCAGAGAAGGATGTGGAAGGAGGAGTGACGAGGGAGGGACCCAGCAAATAGCTCTACAGCGTCACTTCAATAAAAAGACTTTTAGACAGGCTGATGTGACATTTATTTTACAGTGCTCCATAAAGCAACGTGCACCTGTGCTGGTAAGAAAGGTGACGTCAAAAAATGAAACTGTAGATGATTGCATGCAAGTACAGCCCTGCTTTTAGTGGTTGGCGCACCATAGGATTTTTACCTTGCAGAACAAGTTCAGAATTGATGCTTCGTCATCCCATTGATTTGAATGGTGAGTGTGCTGACAAGGGGGCAGTGGGATTTCTTCAGGACCACTATTTGCAAGTCGGGTGTGGGCGGTAGGCATGTGGGGTTGATATCCAGCTACAGGTTTCAGTGGGATGGTTTATTGCTAACCCATTCAAGGACTTTATTGGTTTTGTATACCAGTTTGTGTCGGAAAAATGGCCAAATAAAATGCCGCTAAATTGCCGCTAAATTTCCATATTTGCGCCGCTAAATTTCCATTTTTGTGCCGCTAAATTTGCTAATCCATGCCGCTATATCCTGGGGGGTCTGACTAACGCAACAGGAAGGGAGAGTGTTGAATAAAGGTTTGGGATTCATCCCTACATATGTCACAAATCTCTTAGAGTGTGAATTAGCATTATTTAAATTCATGAGAGTATTGAGACTACGTAATTTCTTCTCAAATGTACTACCAAGTCAACTAGAAAAAGATGAAGCAGAGTTGTTGGAATTCAGACCTAAATCAAAATATCAAGCACCTGTGTCACACAAGATCCTTGATGCGTTTGAAAAATCTGTACGGAATGATCTTCAGAAATTGAACATGCAGAAAGCAAAAAAGTAAAATTTGTCAGTCCATGACAAGAATGTACTTAAAGCCCTTCAAGAGAATGAGCAAGTGACAATTCAGAAAACGGATAAAGGAGGAGCCATTATAGTTATGGACAATAGTTTTTACCAGAATAAAGTCAATGAACATGTCTCAGATGAACTTACATAGTTGCCGTTGGAAAAAGATCCTACAGATGAATTAAAGGCAACACTTCAAATCATTCTGAATCAAGCCCTTGACATGGGAAACATCGCACCAACAACTAAGTCATTGTTAACAGTTGAACATCCATGGAGACCACGACTCTATATGCTCCCAAAGGTTCACAAGAACCTCCACAATCCACCAATGAGACCCATAGTCACAGGATGCAGCACTATTTTTGAGCCATTAGGACAGTACATTGATAAATTTCTTCAGCCCTTTGTACAACAATGGCCTTCATATGTGAAGGATACGAATGAATTTTTATTGAAACTACAGGCGATCAGTCATGAAACTCAGATGTTGTTGTGTACAATAGATGTTCAATCTTTGTACACTTCAATCCCACACACATTTGGTCTTGAAGCTGTTGAATGGGCTCTGTTGAAGCAATCCTCCATAAGAGCAGACAAAGTTTTTATCTTAGAACTCCTTCATTTTTGTTTATACCACAGTTATTTTCAATGGGACAACAAGTTTTTCTTACAACAGAATGGTACATCCATGGGGTTTGCAGGGGCACCTGCGTACGCCAAAACATTTATGGCCAAATTTGAATCGGCCTTTATTTACAGTGACCAAGAATGGCAGGAACATGCAGCTCTTTATTGTCGATTCATTGACGATATTTTTGTGTTATGGCTCAGCAGCAGAGAACTTTTGGAAAAGAAAATCGCATCACTAAATGAGCTTAACGAACATATTCAATTTACCCACACCATCAGCGAGACTGAAATTTCATTCTTAGATGTGGCCATCAAACTCACAGCATCGAAAATCCAAACAGAAATTTTCACAAAGAAACTGATGTTAACAATGCTTTATTGTTCCAAAACTTTCACCCACAGAATCTAAAAACTAATCTCCCATTCTCACAATACATGAGGATTAAAAGGATCTGTTCTGAACCAAAGGACTTGGAAAAACATCTGGATGCACAAAGCAACAAGCATTTACAATGCAACGGTTTCGCCTTTGGAAAAGTTAGAGCTATTAGCATTGTAAATGAGAACATTTTTATTTATGTGTTGGCTTTGACAACATAAATAAATGGCATTGTCATTTACAAAGCCAATAGCTTAATCTCTCGCAAATGCGACACCTATTGCATTTGCACCCACACACAAAACCGGGTCACAAGCAGGCAACAGAGGCACACACAAAACCGGGTCACAAGCAGGCAACAGAGGCAAGGACCAACCTCCTTTAAGCTTAGGATGTCAAGATGAAATAGGAAGCATCCCACACGTAAACAACGATTTTTCAGTATCTACAGAAAACAACCAGGAAGAAATAGGACTACAAGTTATAAATTTTTCATCATTGCATCATCACCATGTCAGATGCTGCTGATAGGTCCAATACCTTTAATGCCACATTAAGACCGGCGTCTAAACTCAACTGAATCGCGATTTCTTGCACTGCTGTCTGTGGAAAACGAATTGAGAAGGGTGTAGCAGCTTGCGATCTTCAGTACTCCAGTACCACTTAATTCAGCTCGGATTTAAAATAATTTCATAAATACATATTTAAATAAGTATAAACTAATACTGTTAATAAAAATATGCTATATATAAAAATCTTTGATTGGAAACATAACCCTGTTAAGTGTTATACCCTTGCCATCTATATACTGCATGCACTTAAAAAAAAATTCATTGTGTAGAGCCATAATACAGTAAAAAACGTTCTAGGCCCTGCAAACACAAAGGTAACATTCTACACCAGCGGTTCTCAAGCTGTTGTCAATGGACGTTTGGGGGCTCCCGACGCCTGCTCACGGATCCCAGTATTGATTAAGTGGGGATCAAAAGAAGTTAAAATGTTAAATCACTGTTTTACACTCTACACCCTGTTGCAGACACAACTAATGTTTTCATATACCCATTATGGCTGGACTTATCTCTCACCCGATCACCAGTTCATGAAACGAATCTACATTTTGTGACGCTACGTAAATGATGTACATGAATTATTAAAACAACAATCGCCTTCTATATTAGTACAATTATTTAGAAAAAAAAAACCAGAAAGATACAAAAAGACAAAAAAATAGAAAAAAAAAATACAAAGGCTTACCTTTGTACGGATATTATATTATTTTCACGTTACCTCGTTTTTAAATGCACACCTATATGGAACTATAGCCCTTCTATGTCAACGTTCCTTCATTAATAGTATTGCAATGTCTTGCCTTAAATGCATTATCCCTGCTCAACATTGTCCCGACTGTGTGAATTTTGGAAACTTAAGTGAACTGCTAATTCAAACATAGCTGTACATAGAAAAACAAGGGTGTGCGGAGTAATAAATCAAGCCAATGAATATTGCACTGACAAAAGAATCACTTGTTTGTGGCTTGGAACATTATTTATTTATTTATTTAGTGTTTTATAGAGCGCACAGCTACCTCCGACGGAGGTGTCCCGGCGCTGAAGACCTTATCTCAGAGGAAGGAATGGGGGAGGAACGAGAGTTTAGATCTGGGAGAAGAACCAGGTCTTTAATTTTTTTCGGAAAAGGGGTTCTGAGGAGGCGAATCTTAACTCTGTGGGTAACTGATTCCAGAGTTTAGAGGTGACAACGGCGAAGGCCCTTCCACCCGTGCGTGTGAGGCGGAAACGGGGGGTAGTGATTAGACGTAGGTTGTTAGATCTGAGGTTACGCTGTGAATGAGAGAGTCTCAGTCTGCGTCGGAGGTATGCAGGGCCACGGTCATTGAGGGCTCTGAAGGCCAGGGTCAGGGCTTTGAATTGTATACGCATTTTTATTGGAAGCCAGTGAAGTTTGATAAGGTGGGGGGAGATGGAGTGTCGAAAAGGAATGTTGTTGATTAATCTGGCTGCTGCATTCTGCACTCTCTGTAACTGGTTGATGAAATAGGCAGGTGCCCCCAAATACAGGCTATTTGCGTAGTCCAGGTGGGAGGTTATCAGGGCATGGACTACTGTTTTCCGGGAGTCAAGTGATAGATAGGGAATGATTTTTTTTAACATGCGTAGCTTTCCAAAGCAGGCAGAGGTTACTTTACTGATTTGGGTTTTGCAGGAGAGAGCAGTGTCGAATTGGAATCCTAGGTTTCGGGCCGCTGGGACCGGCACAGGGGGAGGGTTTAGTTCGGATGGCCACCAGATATTGGGGGGTAGAGGAGATTTTTGATTAAAGAATAAGACTTCCGTCTTATCAGTGTTGAGTTTTAAGTTGTTCTCGGCCATCCATAAGGCAATTTTTACCATGCAGTTGCGGAAGTTGTCAAATGATTGTTCATCATGGTCTTTAAAGGAGAACACCAGTTGTGTGTCGTCGGCGTAAAAAGTCACCTTGACTCCACATGATTCCACCATTTTTGCTAGAGGTTTAAGGTAAACATTGAAGAGGAGAGGGCTCAGGGCAGAGCCCTGTGGGACTCCCCAGGTCAGTGTTTTTTTGTCAGAGAGAAACGATCCTAGCATCACTTGTTGGGTTCTGTTATTTAAAAAAGATTTTATCCACAGGAGGGGAGGGCCGCCAATCACTGTCTCTTGCAGGCGAGTCATTAGTGTGTCGTGTGAGATGGTGTCGAATGCAGCGGACAGGTCGAGGAGTACCAGCATGGCCTCCTCTCCCCTGTCCGTGCATTCTCTAATTGACTCAGACACTTCGAGTAGTGCAGACTCGGTACTAAAGTCCGGTCTGAAGCCTGACTGGGTGTCATGAAACAGGGTGTTAGATTCCAGATAGTCTGAAAGTTGGAGCTGGACTGCTTTCTCTAGTACTTTGGCGGGTTTGGGCAGAAGTGAAATCGGACGGTAGTTACTCAGACAAAGAGGGTCCATCCCTATTTTCTTTTGGATAGGGATAAGGAGCGCATGTTTCCAGGCAGCAGGGACCACACTGGTGGAAAGGGAGGAATTCCAGATTTCGAGAAGGGAGTCGATAATTAAAGGAGCAATGTCATTCAGGATTGAGGCTGGAGCAGGGTCTAGAGGAGAGCCCGACTTGCAGTCCAGAAATAATTTCGTAGCTTGTTCCTTAGTGAGAAGTTGGAATGCTGTAAAGGCCAGTTTATGATTGTGGTTCGTGTCGGGACTTTTGGTGATGACCTTGCCATTTTGTTGGATGGTGGTTGCAATGTTGATAATTTTCTCTTCAAAGAAATTTGAGAGACTGTCGCATAATGTTTGCGACAAGGGGATAGGGGCAACGAGGGCATTGGGCTGTGTAAAGTCTTTGACTATATTGAAGAGTGTCCTGGTGGAATTCTTAGCTTTGGCAATGGTATCAGAGAAGTACGTGCTCATAGAGTGTTGTTTGAGTTTACGAAACTCTTTAAGGCCTTGTTTGTAGAGTGCCTTGGCTGCTGGGTCATAGCTCTGTCTCCAGAGACGTTCAAGTTTCTTACACTTGCTTCTATGTGTCCTGAGTTCTTGTGTGAACCAGGGGGCAGAAGGTTTTTGCCTATTGGAGGTGAGAGGACGCAATGGGGCTATTTTTTCTATTGCAGAAGTGAGGTCATTATTTAGAGTGCACACAGCGGTGTCTAGGTCCTCCAGAAGAGGGCTGTGAGTCGAGGCATATATTTGTTCTAAGGCTGTAAGAGAGAGTTTGTGCCACTTTCTGCCATGAGTACTTATGACGGCGTTGTGTTTAACAATTTGGGGTGGGGAGATCTGAAAAGGTACTAAGTAGTGGTCAGACCATGTCAGGGGTAAAGGGGGAGAGGTTGTAAGTTTCTCATGGTTAGAGAAAATGAGGTCAAGAGTATGTCCAGCGACATGAGTCGGGCCAGATACCCTTTGTAATAGATTAAGATTTTGCATTGAGTCCAGGAGAAGGGCTGCGCGATTGCAGCTGTTGACGTCTACATGATGGTTGAAGTCTCCCAGAGCGATGAAATCAGAGTGTTTGAGGGATAGATCTGCTGTAGTAGCTAATAACTCTTGAATAGCAGATTGGGGAGAGTTAGGGGGAACATAGACCAGGATCCCTGAGGAGACGGCAGTGGAGGAGTCTATGATAGAGAAGTATAGAGCTTCTATAGGTTTGGCGTTAGTGATTTTCCTGGTGGTAATTTTTAAGTGATTCTTTAGAATTACTCCTATTCCCCCTCCTAGTTTAGAGCCTTCGCGGCTAAATCCAGAGAATCTGTAGCCCGATGGGATAGCTAGAGCGATGTCAGGGTTGGAACTGTCTTTAATCCAGGTCTCAGTTAGGAAAACTATATCCCAGGGTGACGAGGATAGTAGCAGCCAGATGTCATTGGCGTGGCCTGGTAGTGAGCGGCAGTTTACTAGCCCCATGGAGTAAGTTTTGGAAGGGAGGGGGTTGGGGATGGGGTCGGCTGGTTTGCGTGGGCAGGTCCAGATGGGGTGGAGTAAGAAAGGGCAGTTAGGGCATTTATGTGAGAAGGGGGTAGGTAGGGGAAAGCAGCAAGGCGAGGGGGAAGAACAAGATAACTTACCTATGTCCATGAGTTGTGATTTGTACCAGGTAAGTGTCTGGGTGGCCGGAGAAGTGGCAGCATGGCCGGGCCGAGGCACGGAACCGGCGCGGACGGGCGCAGGCGGGCTTGCCTAAGGCGCGCCTTCGGCGCGCAATCGGCGCGCCCGCTGCGCTCGTCCGCTGCGCGGTCGGGAAGTGCACATGAATGATGTGCAAAGGGGCGTGGCCTAGGGAGATGGGCGTGGCCTCGAAGTGCCGAGCGAATGGCGGTAATCGGTAAGTCTGTCCACGTCAGCGCTAGAGTCCGCTGGGCGTGGTTGTGCAAAGTGAATCAAACGCACACATCTGCTTTTAAGATGACTGACGGTGCCTCGTTTCTGCCAGCTCTTTAGCCCGGGCACTTTGGAACTGAAAGGACATTGCTTTTAATGATAAAGTCGCGCAATCCGGCAAAGCGACCTGTCAGGCAGCGACATTCCAGATCTTCAAAGCGGCATTGTTTAGGAAGATGAACGGCATACACTTCAGGACAGTAATAATTCAACGTCCTTAACCACAGATGCCTCGTGACCGCCATTGCAGACGGACAGCGCTGGCTGTCTTGTGCCATGCTTGGAATGCCAGCCTGAAACCGCTCGCATACCTGAAACCCCCAGGGCTTTCACGCTTCGAAATAACTCTTTGACTTAATATCCTATAATTGTTTGACACTTGCGTCACTGGGAGATCACGGTGAAATATACGGAGGTCCCGACTCCCGGTACATTGGCATTGATTGTGAGGAGAGGCGATTGTGCCGCATTTCTAACGGAATTGCTAGGGACCTTTGCTACCGGGTCGCTTAATGACAAAAAAAGGACAATTGGACCCCTGGGCCTGTGGCAGTGACCGCGCAGAGTAAACAAGCATTAAACACGGACAGCGGGGGGGGGGCGGGAACGGGCAAACGGCAGGCTCACGGACAGCGGGAGGCACACGGACAGCGGGAGGGGGGCGGGAACGGGGACACGAACAGCGGGAGGGGGGCAGGAATGGAAGACGGACAGCGGGAGGGGGCGGGAACGGGGACACGAACAGCGGGAGGGGGGGGCAGGAACGGGAAGATGGACAGCGGGCACACGGAAAGCAGTCACCTGGACCTGGACTGCCTCCGGCGGTGGTCGGCCACGGAATAACAAAAAGAAACCTCGACGAACAGAAAAATAAACCCCGCCCACCACCACACTGACGTGACAAAAGGGTCCGGATGAGAAAAATTCTCAGAAACGCCCACGAGTCGCCTCGCAGGATGACGGACGCCTCTGTTTGCCAATGGCTAGCGTCCTTTTATGGAGCTAGCCAATGGGAAACAGAGGCGGGACGAACATCCATACTGTTAACAAAAGTGTTTGCCTGGGCGGAGCACTGCGTGCTCTCGCCAGGTCGAAACCTAAAAAGTACATGGCAAGAGGGTACCCAAAAGCAGTTCTAGATAAAGCAATGAATCGTATATCTGCCTTTGACAGAGACAAACTGCTGAAACAACAACCAAAAAAAAGTGGTGGAGAGGCATTTATTTGTCTCTAAATTTTCGACCAGCTCAAGGATAATTCGAAACATTGTCACTTGTCATTGGGAATTATTGCAAAATGAACCTGATTTTTCGGGGATATTCAGCCAAAAGCCCATTTTTGCATTTACCCGGTCCAAAAATCTCAAGGAGATATTGATGAAATCGTCTGAGCAACAAAAAGGAAGAATTTTCAGAGGAATGAAAAGATGTGCAAATTGTGTGCACTGCCACATTGTAATTGTAGGAGCAACATTAAATCACCCTCACACAGGGAAAACTATTCCTTTAAAACACGATTCAGATTGCAATTCTAGAAATCTCATTTACTACATTAAATGCCCATGCGGGAAATTATATGTGGGGAAAACGGAAAGAAAATTAAAAATTCGAATATCAGAACACAAGAGCACCATCAGGAACCAGATGTGAAAAGCAATCTCGCCAGACATTGGCTCGAGTTTAAACACAACATAGCCCAGTTTTCTGTACTAGAAAAAATCTGAATTTATGAAGACATGGATCTGACTAGATCTCTGCTTCAAAGTGAGATTTACTGGATAGAACCTTCTCAACTCCTGAGGCGGAAAGCCGGGAGATAGCCACTAAATTGTTTTTAAAAAATTGTTTGTGTCACTTGTGATTATACTGCTGATTTTAATAGCACTACTCACTTGGCCTCACTGGACTCGGTCCAAAAGAACTTCGCACAGCTGCCCTCGCGCTGTCAGCGAACGCCCAAACAACCACAGCGCCATTGCCGGCGTGCCGATAGGACACGCCCCCTTGGAGGCCACGCCCCCCCCTTAGAACAGGTATTTAACCGCTGATTAAGAGCGCCGCCTGTCAGAACCTTCTCAACTCCTGAGGCGGAAAGCCGGGAGATAGCCACTAAATTGTTTTTAAAACATTTGTTTGTGTCACTTATTATTATTATTATTAACGAATTTTGTACCGCGCACGGTTACCCAGGGGCATCCCAGCGCTTATAGAGACCTAGAGCGAGCTGCACATGCAGAGCAAAAGAGCTAAAGTTATACCAGGAATAGATAGGTTTTTAAATGTTTCCGGAACCTGAGAAGATTTGGTTCAGAACGTAATGAGAGTGGGAGGGAGTTCCAGGCCCGCGCTGTATGGATGGAAAAGCTCCTGCCGCCTGAACGAGCTCTCCTAACTCTCTTCGTCTGAAGGAGGTGTTTGTTGTCAGAGCGTAGGGCTCTTGTAGGCTTGTAAGGCCGGATCATATCCTTCAGGATGGCTGGTCCTGTCCCCTGTATGCTCTTATGGGCAATACAGAGGGCCTTAAAGGTGACTCTCTCTCGGATAGGGAGCCAGTGGAGTGCTTTTAAAGCGGGCCTGGCTGACTGCCTGGCCGGAATGTTCAGCAGCAACCTTGCTGCTGCATTCTGCACTTGTTGCAGGATCTTGAACGTTGACTCCGGCGCTCCGAGAAAGAGCGCATTACTGTAGTCCAGGCGCGAGATGATTAGACCTTGGACTAACAGTTTCCGAGAGAGTTCTGGTAACAGGGGAAGAACCTTACGGGCCGACCGGAGCATTCCATAACACACGCCAGCGGTCTTCTTGGCGTGTGTCCTAAAGGACAAATCCGGCTCCAGCCAGACCCCCAGGCTCTTGATCTCCTTCTTTGGGTCAGGCGGGGTGCCCATACAGTTGGGCCAGCTGCTCGGCGAGAGGGCGAAGCTTGACTGGCCCAAGATCATCAGCTCTGTTTTTGAGCCATTCAGTTTGAGCGATGACCTGGACATCCAATCAAACACCTCTCCCAAGCATGAGTGGAGCATCTCAGGCTGTTTCTCCAGCTGTCTCAGACCCACCACTAGCTGGGTGTCATCCGCATAGCTTATGGTCTTGAAGCCAAACGGAGACACCACACCCTCCAGGGGTGCCATATACACGTTAAATAGCGTGGGGCTCAGGGATGAGCCCTGGGGCACCCCGCAGTGAAGTGGGAGGGGAGGAGATTTTGCGTTTCCTTCCCAAACCTCGAAGGTACGCCCCTCCAGAAAGGAGGCCAACCATTCCAGGGCCACTCCTGTGACACCTGACTCTGCTAGGCGTTGTATCAGCACTCCATGATTGACCGTATCGAAGGCCGCACTAAGGTCCAGGAGGATCACTGCCACTGACCCCCCTGCGTTCAAAGTGCTTCTGGCCTCCTCTACCACTGCTAGCAGAGCCGTGTCTGTTCCATGACCCGGTCAGAATCCCGTCTGGGAGTCCCTCAACCGGCCATTCTCCTCGAGAAAGTTGGAAAGCTGTCGGTTTACCAACCTCTCGGCAACCTTACTAACCCCTGGTAACAAGGAAATGGGCCTGAAGTTGGCCAGATTCAGCGGGTCCAAGCCGGGCTTCTTCAAAAGCGCTTTGACGACCGCACTTTTCCAGTCAGGCGGCACCGTTCCATGGGCGAAGGAGAGATTGACCAAATCGGTCAAGGGCTCTCCTATCGACAAGGCGGCCTGCTTTAAATACCGCATTGGGACGGGGTCCCGGGGTGAGCCACTTTTCAGGCTCCCGAGGAATACTTCGCCTGAGGTTGCAGGGCCAAATGACGTTAGTCGCTTTTCCGAGATGCTCGAGTCCCCAGAAGAGGCCGGAGCCCCCATAACCGGGGGAAGAGAGCTTATGATGGTGTCAATTTTATTCTTAAAATAAGTGGCCAATTCCAGACATTTTTCCTGTGGTCTGACGTGGACAAGTGGGGGATCAGGCGGTTTAAGAAGCTCCTTCATCACTAGAAAAGCTTCCCTGGATGAGGACGCAGCGTGCTTAACTCTCTCCCCATAAAAGGAGGCCTTTGCAGCACGTATTGCAAGTTTGTATGTCCTTAGTTCCATGCAATATTTTTCCCTGCTATCTGTCCCCAAATTCCTCCTCCATGTCCTCTCAGCCCGTTTACAGTTCTTTCTCAGGGTTCTGAGCTCTAGGGTATACCATGGGGCGGACCCCACTCTCCTATCCCTGATGAGCATCTTTTTGAGTGGAAGCACATGGTCCACTGCGTTGGTCAGCCAGTTCCTCACAGTGGCATCTGCAGTCACCGGGTCCCGACCCTTCTTAGGCAGGGTGACCTCCAAGCGGGCATTCCAGGCCTCTACAGGGAGCCTTGACCATGCCCTGTCTATTCTAAATTTCCTGGATGGGAGAATGTCGTCACACTTTACTTCCCAACTAGCCATAATCAATGAGTGATCGGACCAGGGAAGAGCGAGGGGGGGCATAGCTGATATACCCGCCATATTCGCAAAGAAAGGGTGCAGAAGGTGACCCTTAACATGTGTGGCCCCAGTGTTAATTAATTTAATCTGCAGGGCGCTCAGCTCGCTCATCAGATTAGTTGCCATTGGGTCAGTTGCCTCATCAAAGTGGCAATTGAGGTCTCCCAGCAGGATGAAGTTGGACGAGGCCGAAGCCAGGAGCGTGGTAGTTTCCATTAGTGAAGATATAAAATCACCCGCACTCCCAGGTGGCCGGTAGACTAGAAGGCCTGTCAGCGTGCTAGTAGGGGAGAATTGAAGGGAGAATTGGCAGCTCTCACAGTCTTTCACCCCTGCCTCCCGTGCCTTACAAACCAGTGAATCCCTTTAGATAATGGCCAGACCCCCCCCTCCCTACGCCTCTGTCAAGATGGTAGATCAAATATCCCGGGGCGAACGCTGTAACTACGTCCGGACCCGAGGTGTCAGATAGCCAAGTCTCAGTAAGAAACAAGGCATCAACCTTGTGGTCCAGGACTAGGGAGTTAATCTCCGTAGCATGGCAGGGGAGAGACCTACAATTCAGCAGGGCGAGACGACGCAAGATGGTAGGGGTAGTTTCTCCTATTCCTGGTTGACAGACTCTACATCCCCTAAAGCGCTTTCCCCCTTTTGCAATATAGCAGCACGTGTCAAACTTAGGTAGTCTATAGGATAAAAGATCAATCTTCGTGTACCTGATCCTAGCGACTTGTTGGGGGCTCGCATCAGGCATAGCAGCTGGCCCTAGTCCCGTGTGGGCCCGGACGGGCACAGACGGGCTTAACTCTGGCGAAACTCCGGTGCGAATCCGGCGCGTCCGCTGAACGCGTCCGCTGCGCGGAGCCATAAGGGACCGTTTATATAGGGCGACTAGACCGCTCGGCGAATGTGACCCCACCTAAGATGGCCGCCAAAACCGGATCGAGCCCGGGACCTGGTAGAAATGCACCACCCAGGGATCGGGGACCGAGGGAAATGCCTCGATCAAGTCTAAGCCCAAATGAGGGTAGGAGCGTTCAATTAAAAAGAATTAAAAAAAATTCTTAGCCTGAATCCTAAATGTAGTGCAAATGCAGGGGGGGGATCGGATACAAAGGAAAAATCAAGAGCAATAATTTTAAAAGCTAAAAACGACTGAGCGCTCAACTAGCAGCCTCTCAGTAAATCTCTATAGTCACTTGTGATTATACTGCTGATTTTAATAGCACTACTCACTTGGCCTCACTGGACTCGGTCCAAAAGCACTTCGCACAGCTGCCCTCGCGCTGTCAGCGAACGCCCAAACAACCACAGCGCCATTGCCGGCGTGCCGATAGGACACGCCCCCTTGGAGGCCACGCCCCCACCCTTAGAACAGGTATTTAACCGCTGATTAAGAGCGTCGCCTGTCAGAACCTTCTCAACTCCTGAGGCGGAAAGCCGGGAGATAGCCACTAAATTGTTTTTAAAAAAATTGTTTGTGTCACTTGTGATTATACTGCTGATTTTAATAGCACTACTCACTTGGCCTCACTGGACTCGGTCCAAAAGCACTTCACACAGCTGCCCTCGCGCTGTCAGCGAACGCCCAAACAACCACAGCGCCATTGCCGGCGTGCCGATAGGACACGCCCCCTTGGAGGCCACGCCCCCCCACTCCATCGCCCACGAGGAGGCACTGAAAGAATTACAAAAATACAAATCAGGTGATCCGGATGATCCCTGTCCCCCCAAACTCTGGAAAATGATGTCGGATGCAATTGTAGGACCACTCCTTCATATCTGGAACATGTCCATTGAGACTGGCACGTTCCCTGATTGCTGGAAACATGCCACTCTTCTCCCGTTGAAAAAAAAAAAAAATGGTGCCCCCGACGACCTGAGCAATCTCCGCCCCATCTCCCTATTAGCAGCCCCAGGTAAAATGCTCGAAAAACTAATTCAACGCCAACTTAATAGTTTCATCGAAAAAAGAGGTATACTACACGAAACACAGTCAGGTTTCAGGACTGGCTTCAGCACTGAGACTGCCCTCATCGAGGTTGCTGAGTCGATCAGATGGTCTCTAGATTCAGGAGCATCAGCCATGCTGGTGCTCCTGGATCTATCTGCCGCCTTCGATACTGTGGATCATGGCGGAATGATGCTTAGGGTGAGGGACATAGGTCTGGAGGACAAGGCATTGAGCTGGATGCACTCCTATCTTACAAACCGCTCTCAGAAAGTGGCACTGGGTGCCTTCTCCTCCAAACCAAAACGGCTATGGTGTGGTGTCCCGCAAGGGTCTGCTCTTAGCCCGCTACTTTTTAATGTTTATTTGGCCCCACTTTGCACCTTAATTGCCAAATGGGGGGGTTAAGGCGATCTCGTATGCAGATGACACACAATTAGTCTTCCCCTACACGGAGGTGTCAGAAACAGCTTTTAGCAAAATGAAAGGCTGTCTTAGAGATGTTACCAGATGGATGAACACTAACAAATTAAAATTGAACGCAAGCAAAACTGAGGTACTATTCTTTGGAAAAAGTATTCACCCCTCCCCTGATCTGTGGTGGCCTTCCGAAATGGGCCCAGCACCAACCCCCGGAACCAATGCAAAAAATCTGGGTGTAAGGTGGGACGAGACTCTCTCCTTTTCCTCTCACATACATCAAGTCACAGCTGGATGCCACCAAAAACTCCGTAACCTCCGAAAATTTCTCTCTCTTCTACCAATTGATTGTCGAAAAATGGTGGTCCATGCGACAGTCACATCCAGACTGGATTACTCTAATGGTCTTTATCTTGGCCTTCCGAAATATCTGGTACAACGCCTGCAGAGCGTGCAGAATGCGGCTGCGAGATTGATAAAGCACATTACTTTTAAACATCATATCTCTCCGCATCTGCACGAATTGCACTGGCTCCCAGTGGCGAGCAGAATAAAATTCAAAGCGCTCACCCTGGCGTTCAGAGCACAAAAAGGGTCATGTCCCAACTATCTAAAACTTCGACTTCCCCGTTACCACCAAGAGAGACACCTGCGATCGAACTCTCAGCTCCAACTTGCTGTCCCACGCGTTAGAAGGGCTAGACTTGGGGGTAGGTCCTTTGCTGTAGGTACGGCGAAACTCTGGAACTCCCTCCCCTCTGCCATCCAATCTGCCACATCAGAAGCTAGTTTTAAGAAACTCCTAAAGACTTGGCTCTTTTTGCAGAAAGCTTAGAACTTCACCCTGTAACCTCACTCTGCTGCTGTAATTTCTTTTCAGCGCCGGGACACCTCCCTGTGAGGTAGCTGTTCGCGCTCTACAAGAATCTGTATTATTATTATTATTATTAGAACAGGTATTTAACCTCTGATTAAGAGCGTCGCCTGTCAGAACCTTCTCAACTCCTGAGGCGGAAAGCCGGGAGATAGCCACTAAATTGTTTTAAAAAAAATTGTTTGTGTTACTTGTGATTATACTGCTGATTTTAATAGCACTACTCACTTGGCCTCACTGGACTCGGTCCAAAAGCATTTCACACAGCTGCCCTCGCGCTGTCAGCGAACGCCCAAACAACCACAGCGCCATTGCGGGCGTGCAGATAGGACACGCCCCCTTGGAGGCCACGCCCCTTCCCCTCTTCTCCTCATAAAAGTATGTGCCTACACCGTACGCGCAGCGGACGGGCGCAGCGGGCGCGCCGTTTGCGCGTCGAAGGCGCGCCTAAGGCAAGCCCGTCATCGCCAAGTCATTGCCTCTCGCCACCCCCTCTGCCCAAAAAACTCGGACGACATACTATTATGACAAAAATCATCTCCTTGCACTTAACCCGAACCGACGATGCGACAAGCTGGAGGGATGCATTGGACAGACTGCTCTTCAATGTAACTCCTGTAGCCTACTCATAGCTGAGCCGAGACTACCCTGTCTCAGAATTGATAGAAAGAATCTTTCTTCACTCCTAATCGCTCAGCTTAACGTTAGGTCCCTGGTTAAACACCATGCGGAGATACATACTTTACTAACAGACGAGAACCCGGACATATTATTCTTAAGTGAAACCTGGCTCAAGGACGATCTAACTAGCATCCCCAACCTAACTCTACCTGATGGGTTCTCTATGACCTCCATCAATAGAGGATCGAGGGGTGGCGGCATCGCCGTCATTTATAGAACACCTTACACCTGTACTTTTGTAAAGGAAGACATTACGGGCTGTGAAGGCGCGCGGTTTAAAATCACCACTAGCCCTCATTTCTCCCTCTCCGGCCTCTTTATCTATAGACCACCGGGCCCTTCCTCGAAATTCATAGAGGAACTCTTAGAAATAGCCCATGCCCTGGTCACAAGCTCCGCTAACTTCACGATCTTGGGGGATTTAAACCTCCACTTCGACGCCATTTCGGATTTGACCATCAGCAGTCTTTTAGCGGACCTAACAGCCTTGCAGCTGACCTCTATCATACAATCCGCTACACACTCGGCTGGTCACCTACTCGACCCGGTTTTCACTAATATTCTGGAAGCCAAAGCTGATCCTCCTACACCTATGGGATGGACGGACCACTTCCTTGTTTCTTTCGTGATTCCGGCCGCTACTCAACCCAACAGGGCATCGTCCACCTCCTGCCTTAAACGGCCCTGGCACAAGCTCCAAAATATAAACCTGCCTGCCAGTTTAGGAGAACCTAAATTTGAAATCACGAACGACATTAACGCGATATATGGCGCCTTTCAGGAATGGATCACCAAAGGTCTCGATACCATCATTCCAGCGAAATGGACTAGAGGACGGAACACCCCCTCGAATCCATGGTATGACGACAACCTAAAAATTCTTAGAAAAGAATGCAAAAGAATGGAGCGCCACTGGAGGAAGGAGTATAGGGACAAGGACAAAGCGTCCTACTTGACCACACTCAAGCGATACCATAAAGCTATACGCACTGCCCGTGCGTCCTTCTACGCCAAAGAAATTGATTTCAGCCCCAACCCCACAAAAACAATCTTCAAATTGGTCCAAAAACTACAAAACGGCGGCAACCCTGCCGCAGGCATTTCCTCCACTCTGCAGTGTGAGGACCTCGCCACTTTCTTTATAGAAAAGGTGAGAAAGATCTATAACACCTTCTCACAGAACTCCTCTGTTCCTGCCAGCCCTCTCCAGGTCCCTAGCAAAGGCCCCGGGCTCACTCATCTGCCGCCCATCTCCCACGAGGACCTAGCTAAACTCTGCAGAAAGGTGAAATCCGGCGCCCCCTCAGATCCCATGAGACCAGCCCAGTTTCTGGATACTCTGAACTTCTTTCTTCCCTCTCTGGCCATGCTCCTTAATCTTTCCTTTTCATCGGCCATAGTACCCACATGTTGGAAACAGGCCTGGGTCACCCCCATTATTAAAAAACCCACGCTGGACCCCACAAAGCCGGAGAACTACAGGCCCGTCTCACTGCTCCCCTGGGTGTCCAAACTGGCAGAAGCCCATGCGAACACCGTACTCACTGTCCATATGGCCGAAAATAACATCTTGGACCCTTCCCAACACGGGTTTAGGCCGGGACACAGTACGGAGTCCGCCCTCCTCTCCACCACCGAACACCTTAGGATGATCATGGACACCGGTCAGAGTGCTGCGCTGATATTGCTGGATCTCAGCGCGGCCATTGACACGGTGTCCCATGATATCCTGTTGAGCCGTTTGGAGGGCATTGGGATCAGTGATCGGGCACTTGAATGGTTTCGATCATTCCTCACGAGCAGATCCTTTCGTGTGTCATCTCCTCCATTCATCTGTCACTCTCACGCCATTAGCCAAGGAGTACCACAGGGCTCCGCCCTCAGTCCGTCCCTCTTCAATTTATACATGCAGCCCCTGGCGGCAGTGGCCAAAGAATGGGACCTCACGCTGGTGTCGTATGCCGACGACACACAGCTAGTTATCACCCTCACTGAGATGCCCTCTACCTCGGCTACAAAATTTAGGGATAGGCTGGCCGCTGTTGCCACCTGGATGACTGAAAATTGCCTACAGCTGAATGCAGGAAAAACCGAGGTTTTACTCCTGGGTAAGAACCCCAGTCACTGGAGTGACCACTGGTGGCCCCCCTTGCTGGGGCCTACCCCCCCTCCCAAATACCTGGTCAAAAATTTAGGTGTTTGGCTTGATTCCACATTGAACTACCAAACCCACACCAAAAAGGTAGCAGGTACATGCATTGGGCTGCTGAGAAGCCTTAACCCCATTCTAGGCTTCTTTGATCCCAAAACATGGCAGCTCATTGTCCAAGCCACCATCCTGTCCCGACTGGACTATGCGAGCGTACTACTATTAGGCGCTAACAAAGCCGAAACAACTAGGCTCCAGCGAATACAGAACTCTGCGGCCAGGGCAATTGTAGGCCTCCCCAGAAGGTGCTCCGTTAGAGGCACCATCCAGAGACTCCACTGGCTTCCTGTGGAAGCCCGTATTCAATTTAAGGCCCTCACCACTGCTTTTAAAATCTTGAATGCGGAGGGCCCTGAACTCCTCCAATCGCTGCTTACTCCATACACCCCCCAGCGCAATCTGCGCTCCATGGGTCAACCACCTCAAGTGCATCCTCCTCCACATCCGCTCCGTCCACAAGCACGCCGTCGAACTCTGGGATCTCCTCGACTCAACAACACCAGACGTCGCCTTCCTCACAGAAACCTGGATGAACACCTCCTCGGCCCCAGCTATAGCCATCCCGGTCGGCTACAAGATCACCCGGTAGGACCGCACCAACCAAACCGGAGGAGGAATCGCCATCATCTACAAGAACACCATCAACATCACGACCAATGCCAAAGACACACTCTCCACCGCCGAACACCTACACTTCCAAATAAACACCGACCCCAAGACCACCCTGAGAGGAACGCTCATCTACAGACGTCCGCGCACACAATTCAGCTAAACCATCGCCGACCTCATCAGACCGCACGCCCTAGCCTCACCAGAATACATCCTCCTAGGGGACCTGAACTTCCTCCTAGAGAAAAACAACGACAACAACACCGCCACCCTGCTCGACAACCTGGCCAACCTCGGACTCAAGCAACTGGTGGACACACCCACCCACCTAGCCGGCCACATGCTGGACCCCATCTTCTCCACCAGCAGCCACGTCTCGTTCAGTCACTCCACAGAACTACACTGGACCGACCACAGATGCATCCACTTCACCTTCAAAAAGAACACACCCCACCACTGCACACAACAAATCCCCCGCAGATGCTGGAGCAAAATCACCACAGACCAGCTCATCTCATCACTAATCCAGAACCCGCCAGCCGACACCGCGGACACCAACAACGCAGCTCACAACCTCACACAATGGATCACCAACTGCGCCGACGACCTCGCTCCACTGAAGAACCCCCCAGGCAAGACCGGCAACAGGAAAACATCATGGTTCACAGACACCCTCAAAGAATCAAAGAAATCCTGCCGGACCCTCGAAAAAACCTGGCGCCACGTTCGGACTCCAGAAAACATGACAGCCCTCAAAAATGCCACCCGCGAACCCCACCAGCTGATCCGCACCACCAACAGGACATCGTTCAAAGAGCGACTAGACAAGAACACCCACAACTGCAAGGAACTCTTCAGCATCGTCAAAGAGCTCTCCAACCCCAGTGCCAGCAACAACGGCATCACACCGTCACAAGACCTCTGCAACTCCCTCGCCACGTTCATCCACCGTAAGATCGCAGATATACAAAACAGCTTCGGACCCCAGACTCCGCCTCCAGTCACAGAACCAGCGACCCCTACCACCACCCTCAGCACATGGACACCCATCAGTACTGAAGACACCACCCACGTCATGAACACCATCCACTCCGGCTCCCCCTCTAACCTTTGCCCCTTTCACATCTTCAACTAAGCCGACAGCATCATCGCACCCCACCTCCAGAACATCATAAACAGCTCTTTCACATCAGCCACTTACCGGAGAGCTGGAAGCACGCAGAGATCAACGCCCTACTGAGAAAACCCACCGCGAGACCCATGGCGGACCCCAAAGACCTCAAGAGCTTCCGCCCCATCTCTCTTCTTCCCTTCCCGGCCAAAGTCATCGAGATGACCGTCAATAAATAGCTGACCGCGTTCCTTGAGACAAACAACTCGCTCGACCCGTCCCAGTTCGGATTTCGAGCAAACCACAGCACTGAAACCGCTCTCATCGCAGCCACCGATGACATCAGGACCATGATGGACAACGGAGAAAGAACTGCCCTCATTCTCCTAGATCTCTCGGCAGCATTTGACACCGTTTGCCATCGCACCCTAATAACCCGCCTCTTCCACACTGGGGTCCAAGGAAAGGCCCTGGAATGGATCACCTCCTTTCTCTCCGACAGAACCCAGAGGGTCCGCCTCCCTCCCTTCCACTCAACGGCCACCGAGATCATCTGCAGCGTACCCCAGGGCTCCTCGCTCAGCCCAACGCTCTTCAATATCTACATGAGCCCCCTCGCTGCCATCGCATGCAAACACAACATCAACATCATCTCCTACGCCGACGACACCCAACTGATACTCTCCCTCACCAAGGACCCAGCCACCGCCAAAACCAACCTCCAGGAAGGAATGAAAGATGTCGCAGAATGGATGAAGCTCAGTCACCTGAAGCTGAACTCAGACAATACAGAGGTCCTCATCCTCGGACAATCCCCCTCCGCCTGGGAGACACCTGGTGGCCTACAGCGCTGGGCTCCGCGCCTACTCCCACGGACCACGCACCTAACCTGGGATTCATCCTGGACTCCTCCCTCTCGATGACCAGGCAAATCAACGCCGCCTCTTCATCCTGTTTCAACACCCTGCGCATGCTCCGAAAAATCTTCAGGTGGATCCCCACCGAAACCAGAAGGACCGTCACCCAGGCCGTCGTCACCAGCCGACTGGACTACGGAAATGCCCTTTACGCAGGAACCACAGCCATTCTCCAGAAAAGACTCATCCTCGACATTCCCCGCCACAGCCACATATCCACCCACCTAAGAAACCTGCATTGGCTCCCCGTCAACAAGAGGATCACGTTCAGGCTCCTCACCCACACACACAAAGCGCTCCCCGACAAAGGACCCGAATACCTCAACAACCGCCTCTCGTTCTACACCCCCACCTGCCAGCTCCGCTCAGCCAGCCTCACCCTCGCCACCGTGCCGCGGACCCACAGAACCACCGCCGGAGGAAGGTCGTTCTCCTACCTGGCCGCAAAGACATAGAACTCACTCCCCGCACACCTGCGACTGACCCACGACCATCTCACCTTCAGGAAGCACCTCAAGACCTGGCTATTCGAGCAATGACAGCACCCCTCCCTCCCTTTAGCGCCTTGAGACCCTCACGGGTGAGTAGCGCGCTCTACAAATGTATTGATTGATTGATTGACCCCCTTTTTTTCTACTGACTTGCTGCTCTACTTCCATGACTATAGTAAAGATGGAGTAGTCTTTTCAGTTATGCTTCACTTCTTTCGACCCCAACTATGCGGACAATGTGAAATTACTAAAGATCATTGACTTTTAAGTTAGAGGTGAATATTTGCTTGTTTTCTAACTGTTTCCCCCCTTTCTATCCAATCACATCATTACTTGCTCACTTAATGGAATTAAACCTCATGTTTCTTTGTACGTGTGCTTACTTGCCTGGAGGGAGCACAACCCTTAACATCCTTGCGAACATGGACTTGTTTTTTTCTAATGAGGCTTTTTAATTTTAATTCCAATTTCAATTTGACAGACTAATGGTGCTCATCTACTTGGTGTTACATTTCAATTTAGTCATCACTTAGGACTTGTGAGATTTCTATCATCGTGCAACTCTTACACTCTCTTCCTGATTCTTTTTTTCATTCACGTCCTGCATGATTTTTTGAAGTCACTTATTTGCGACACAATACTAATACGATCAGCTGTTGTTTTCTGTGTCAATAATATTCATAGTTGATTGGTGTACAATTTCTTTGTTAACAGCCTTGGAAAAGTTGCATCAAGCGACAAAACACATGTCGGCTGTTTTGGCTGTATTTTCTATGTGTCAACAACTTGTTAAAAAGATCTACTGGTGATCAAGACTGTGACATATGGACTGCTTGAGGCTTGGAAAATAAAACCTTTAGCTGACAGCAAGCTAGCCAGTCTGAACTCTTAGACGTGCAGTGCTCTGCTATTTGATTTTTGTGCATGACATATGTGTGTTATTTACTATCTCACAATGAATGATATTGTAGGTGGCATGATATCTGCATTGAGCACGCCGTAAATACATTTATTGCTACTAACTGTGCAAACACTACAGAGGTGCTGGCTGTGCTTTCAGAAAACCACTGCCACCTTTCTATTTGTTCAGACTCAAAACACTGAGAGGAATTAAAAACATTATTACTAGCAATTAATTATACGGATCCAGAATTCCCCACACTTATCTGGTGCGACTTGTATTATTGTGTGCAGTCATTTAATGAATACCTACTGAATTGGGAAAAGAATGGTTCAGGGATGCAAAAGGGAACACAAAGCATAAAATGCTTTGGGAACAAGTAGTTCTGTTGAGAAACCAACTACCTACAGCTCACGTGACACACGTGCTGAGTCATCAACCTGATGGCGTTCACGTTGCAGGGAATTCATTGGCTGAAACAGCTGCCAATGACACAGTCCAGATGACTGCGGAAGCTGTAAACAATCTTTCACAGACAAAAATCGATGGCTAAATAATACTGGCTGTCAAGGCAACTAGCCTAGGCAATGGAGCACTACTTCCTTTGCCCTTTCCACTTCACTACTCATACACTATTGATGCGAACAGTGTCCCTTTTGCTCACATCCCAGGAGTGGGGGATCGTGTAATTCCAAACAGGGAACTGAGAGATAACTTAATGTACGAAACTCACTTTGGGGATGGTCTATGGCACCAGAGTTTTGCAACCACTGTGCGTGCACTGGAAAATACATATTGGGGGCCAGGCATGAGTACACAGACTCAAATTCTTATTAACAATTGCAATGATTGTGATCATTCATTTGGTGCACAAAACTCATTCAAAATTAAACAGACCAAGAAACATACATGCAGGAATCCTAATGGACACTTTCAGTCCCACAAGTAACTAGGTTCATATGGATGTGGCCCCAGCGTTCGGCTGACGCTCGAACTGTTATAAATGATTTGCGAGTCTTTATCCGCATATATGCGGTACACACACTACATTCTGATCAGGGTCCCGCTTTCAGCTCTAGGGCTTATAAGGAGGCCATGGCCAGTTTGGGCGTGGAATTGCGGTACTCGTCTCCGTACCATCCTGAGGGAAATGCCGTCGTAGAACCAAAAAACCAAGACATAAAGCAGTCAATAACAGCTAAACTATTAGGTTCGGGTGCTGGGTGGGTCAAACATCTACGTCAAGTTCAGCGTAGCATTAATAATAAGCCAAGAGCTTCTCTAGGAGGTGTCACGCCCTATCAATTGCTATTTGGCATGAGAATGTATGTTCCGGATCTCGAACACACAGGAACAGTGGTGGAAACGAAACCCTTTGATATCCAAGATCAGGGGCTGTTTTGCAGGACACTAATGCAATAAGATCGAAACAAAGTGACGTGTTCCTGAAGACCACCACCACTAGGGAAGATTTGGCTGTCACAGCAAGGCCTGTCTGGATTCCAAAAATCAGGGATTTAGTCAGAGAAAAGATTGCAGATAAGAAGGAGTTTGGTCCATCTTACAGAAAACCAGAACCTGTGTTGGTGATCCGCGGTTCAAGAACAGTACTACTGCCACCCCTTGCCGGAAAAAAGGAGAAAAGATGTGTGTCAATCTACCACATCAAACCACATCATGTGGTCAATACTCAATAGTAGGCCTCGTGGACTCCGACCTAGTAGCAGACATACTCCTCTCGCTACTATCCAAGAGGTTTAAACTGAAAGACTGATCACATTTGAAGAGTCTACAGTGAGAAATGAAGGACTAAGCAAGACTGCGATGGAACTTTTGCCTCTTAATCAACAAAATCAAGTAATCAGTTGACCAGACACTCCAACCTATGTCGACATGCAACATCAACAAGTAATTCTGCATCAAATTCAGCAATCTACACCAATCCTGCAGCAATACAGACAATTGATCGAACTGCCTCTGGCTATTTCATTAACTTTGACACTTTTTCTGAAGATCCCAGAGAATCAGAACCAACGCTAGTTTTTAAAATCTACATGCAACACTTGAAAGACTTTGCTAATTTTCTACTAACAACTTATATGGTTCAACCATGGACAATAATATGGATAATCTCAGGATTGTCTTTCTTTCAGCTTTAGCTAGGAACTGTTCTAACTGTTAGTATGATCATTAATGGAAAATTTCTATGAGAAGAGTCCATACAGCTGCCATTAAACATGACTTTGTCACCACACAGATCTTCACATGTATCGTATGGAAAAGACTTATCTACAGCACGCATCAATGCAACACCAAAACCTGATGGTATAATTTGGGACAAAATCAACTATAGTATTTTAGGCCTGGTTGAAATGTTAAAAAAGTCCATATGTGTTTAAAATTTCTCTCCTAGACTTTGTAGCATCAAACATCCTATCTGATAATTAGGACATTTAGAATGGGAATAATATGATGACAGACCTAAAAAAAAGTCTGCAGCATTTTCTAACAATGAAATGTTGAAAGGTACCACAAACTTTGAGCAAATGTTCTGTTTCCAGCATTTTGGAAATCAATTCCTACATAAATCATCTATACCACGAACAGTATTCAAATACAACCAATGGGAACATTGTCCAACTCCACCAAGAAGCAACTCAAGAAACTTTGTTAGCAAATTTCCTTACTTTGCTGGTTTTAATTTATCTGTGCCAACATCGTATTACTATAACATTGTGAATGAAACGATTATGTTAACAAATACAAAATTGAGTTATTCAAACGATTTTATTAATAAACTGCCCTCACATGGTTTTAAAATTTGGAAAAATACCATTCTCACAAAAACTGTATGGGGTACTAAAGATTGGCAAGTTCAAGGAACTGACGCCTTGTTTCGAGCATGTCTCATACCTAAACAGATTCTGTTTTTGAATTATACAGTGCACCAGACAACCTGCATAGGTCTAGCCAACATTAAAGACATAACTATTCCACGCATTCCTACACCTTTTTCTATCAAAATTGATAATTCCACATTTACTCAAATCATGCACTATAATAGATCCAACACCAATTGGGACAATTGGCTAATCTGGCCACTTGACAAATTTCGGATGTCATAGGCTATTCACGAATCAAACACAGGGGTTTACGGTACATAGACTTGATCTAATTTTTTACAAAGACAAGACCCATGGGTAGAGACTACTTATAGTATAGGAAAATGATGTTTAGATTGGATACAAATATCATCCTTAAAGCAAGTTCAAGTACATTTGGAATTGCTTACTGAACAATCCGATATTAGAGATTTCCGTAAAGGCCCTAGAAAATCACGTAACAAACTATGTGTTTATGTAGCAATATATGCAGCATATAATGAACATTGGAAAGTTTCACAGGCTAAAGCTGCAAAACAAATACGGGAAATAGGCCGTATTAATTTGGAAAAATCACTTTCAGTGATAGACAATGGTTTAGCAACCTTGTCATCCAGAATCTAGTAATTGTGTTACATTTCATCCTCGACAATAGATGTCATTGAAAAGTGTCCTAGCGCATCATGGGTTGCACACAAAAATGCCACAACTTTCTATACCATCGTAAATGTTGCTTTGGGTGTGTTTAGAATGAACTTTGTTTGTATTTTGCAAGGAAACACAATGTTTTGGTTTGATTCTTTACATCTTGGCAACAATCACCCAGTAATTCTTTCTCTATTGAATAATAATAAAGAACAGCAAATGTGGCTTGCTATCGCCAACCAGTAACTTAGAAGCTTAAGAAGTAGGTTTTTGTCCCGGTGTGAAGCTTTAGTCCACACAATATTTAATTTAAAAAAAACACACATACGCAGGTCATGGCGGGGTGAGCAATCTTTACAGCTATGCTAACTTTCTCTTTAATATGGCATAAGTATATTTCTAAACACAACTACGAAGTAATCAATAGTTCGTCAATACAAACTTTTTGTTGGACCCTTCTTGCTTTAAAAAAATACAAAGGTGTAAGAGCCTTACAAACCCTATTGAAAACAAAGAAACTCTTCACACCTAAATAAGAAATTAACGAGAAAGCCAAGCTGCCTTCTCAACAACAAATAAGCACAGAAACACACTGAACTTTCACAAATACATTTGTAAAACTCAGTTATAGTTTGTATGGAAAGGCTGTGAATAAGGCATGGATGAGGAAAACAATGAAGCAACGCATCCGAAGGCAAAGGTGTGGAGGGCACGGAGGGTTAACACTTTCTATCAGCACAGGAAGCACTTCGAGTAGGCTCCGTGTGTGTTTGCAAGATGCTGTGCATTGTAATTAAAAAAGTCTCATCACTAAAAAAAACAAGCATTTGAAATGCAATAGTTCTCTCATTTAGAAGAGTTTGAGCTATTGTCATTGTACATGGCAATGCCTTATAAAAGACATTGTCATTTACAATGCCAAAAGCTCCAACTCTCGTAAATGGAGACCTATTGCATCGTAAAGGCGTTAGGAGAGAGTGTGTCCTCCTTTTCCTGCAGCAACAGCAGGCAGAACAAATATCTTTGAGAAAATAGAGCTTGGGGGCTGTAAATAAAGTCTACCGAGCAACAACACTCTTAACAGAGGGAGTCCTAATGGGAGGTTACTAAAAGAGACAAGGAGGGGCTACGAAGCCTATCGACTAATGGAAAGCCACAGTTTACAGTGGACAATGACATAAGCCAATGGAACAACTGGGCGGAAAGTGGAGAGCTTCACGTCCATACCTTAATACAGCATGCCTTACAGAGCAGCGCATGCGCTGCCACAGGTTTGACCTAAAAAGCAGCATCCAAGTCTAATTGCTTTATAAACAAGCATTGGCAAAGGCAATAGAGCTCACTTACAAGAGGTTTGAGCTTTGCCAATGTTTCTTAGTCATATTGTACAGCAGCATGGCTTACAGGCAGCATGGCTGGAACTGAAAAATAAATAAAGCGTTATGATGCAGCCAGCGCCGGTCTTGTCATAGTCTTCTTACATGCCCTGTTATAATGTATTTTAGGTCGTGTACATAAGCCCACTGTCCATGAGGATTTTGCCATTTAAAACCTGGTCGTGTTGACCTACGCCACTATTACTAGCTCAACTGCAGAATAAATGCACACGTTTTTAGGTTATATTACAATACTGTAGTGATCACTCGTATTCAATGGTGAGTTCAACAGGAATTTATTGTAGAGAAACTACACAGCAGACATGAGAGCAAGGTGAAAACACATCCAGCTCCAACAGCTCTCAGTACCATTTGAATGCACAGAGTTATAAAGTATTTTAGGTTGTGTATGTAAGCCCGCTGTCCATGAGGATTTCGCCATTTAAAACCGAGTTGTGTTGACCTAAGCCATCATTACTAGCTCAACTGCAAAATAAATGCACAAAGTTTTAGATTGTATTACAATACAAGTTTATTTTTTAAATGAGAGTACCTTATTCGAATGAAATGTCAATTGGTATATACACCTCTCACCCTTCTGCCTCACGGAAATGAATATGTGCAATTAAAAGTCTGCATTCCTCTGGCCCTCACTGAAGACAACCAATCAATCACACTAGAACATATTCACTTCATAGCTCTGATGCGTCTCATTCGGTTAGCCTATGACGAGGCTGTGGGCCATACTAGAGGCATGAGACACTATACAAGTACTACAATGATAACCGATGTATTTTTAAATATTGCCTTTAAATATTTAGATTTTTTTTCAAGTATCTCTCCCTGGACCACCAGAGTGTAGGCCTCGCAAATTCGCTAAGAAGCGCAAATACTCAAGGTCCCCCGTCGAACCCTCTCCCTTCCTGTTTGATCCCTCGGACATTGTCCACCCTCGCTCATCTGATTGGGTCCCTCCCCCTACATTGGCAGACTATATGCAATCAAATTTGCGTAAAAGTTTTGATAAAGATGAGAGGGCTCACCTAAAATCTGAATGCCCCCATCCAGGCTGGGCTCACAAGGTGGTGCTCACTCCAGACATCGATGCTTCTATGACCACCTTCTTGGAGAAATACAAAAGGATCCATAGAAGGGGATGGACTGCGCCTTTCGGGCGTGTCAAGATAAAGTTCTAGACCTTTCAGGTCCTCTAGCCAAAATTCTTGCGTTAGCCCTCCAGGCACAGGAGACAGGGGCTGCTATTCACCCCGAGGTCCTGGCTGGATGGGCGCAAAGAGGGATTTGTATGCCTGGTAGCGCTAACTGCGCCTTGGCTTCCGAACGGTGCAAGTCTGTCTTGCTTAGGATAGATCCTCAATTGGTGGAGTTGGCCTCATCTGAACCGGGCCCTTTGGCTGAGGGACAGCTTTTCGGTGAAAAGTTTGTAAAGGACATTGCCAAATTCGTGAGCACATTCGCTTCCCTCGATAAGTCACAGTCCTCCTTGAAGAGAGTATTTCATCAGGTCTCTGGTAGGGCCGGACGCGGCAGAGGACGCTCGACCAGCCAATACACCAACCCCAGTCCTCAGAGAGGTTTCGCGCCCAGACGCAGGGGTTACACTCAGGAGCCAGAGCAGGCCAGCTTCTATCCCTCCAGGTCTCATGGCTACAGAGGCCGCTTCAACAGAGGTGTTAACAGAGGATATAAAAACTTTGACTCCCAATCTTCTGGTACGTCCTGTGTACCCGACAATTCCCCTAGGGGGAAAGTTACTGCATTTTGTTGTAAATTGGACGTGTCTGACCACAGATGTGTGGATACTGCAGACTGTTCAGGGCTATCAGATAGAGCTTCTGGATTCCCCTTGCCAGGTGACCCCGCCTCGCCCTCTCCTTTTTTCCCTTCAAGAACAGATTTTTATAGACTCCGAACTTCGAGAGCTTTTGGCCAAACAGGCTATTGCAGTAGGACCCTTCATTCCCAGAGGATTTTGCAGCAACTTCTTTTTGGTTCAAAAGAAGGGAGCAGGTCAACGACTAGTCTTAAACCTAAGAAATGTCAACCCTTTTGTAGTTTACAGACATTTTAAGATGGAGGGTATCCATCTTCTGAGAGATCTCCTGCTTGAGAATGACTGGATGGTCCAGCTGGACCTGAAGGATGCCTATCTCACAGTACCAGTTTGCCCCTCACATCAAAATTTCTTGCAGTTTCAATGGAAAGGGCAATGGTACCGCTATCGCACGCTCCCCTTTGGCCTTTCATCAGCTGCGTGGGTATTCACCAAACTCCTGAAACCGGTGGTTTCCTGCCTTTGGGAATTGGAAGTGCGCCTTATTGTTTATCTGGACGATATGTGACTTCTGGCGCATGATCAGAATCTGCTCCTCACTCATTTGGAGTGGACGATGTCACTGTAACAGGAGCTGGGCTTCGTCATAAACCTCAAGAAGTCAATGATTATCCTGAGCCAACAGATAGAATGGTCGAGCAATTTTCGGCGCATCCCCAGACATCATTGTCGAGTCCGGCGCCAGACGATCGGGCTGGGGCGCTCGATGTGGAGACTGCAACAGGCGGACATTGGTCTGCAGACGAGTTAAAGTTGCACATCAACAGCCTCGAACTACTAGCAGGGTATTTTGCAATCAGGTCCATATCTCCCCTGACGAGCAATTGTTGCATCCTCCTCCGGATGGACAATGTGTCAGCGGTGAGATTTATCAACCGCCATGGGGAAATGAGGTCCCGTATGTTGGTCAACATAGTGAAGAAGTTCTGGCACTTTTGCCTGGATCACAAGATCACTGTACTGGCAGAATACCTGCCGGGAAGCTCAACCAAGTAGTGGATTGGAATTCCAGGTTCCTCTGGGATTACAGCAACTGGAGGCATCACCCCACGCTGTTTGCAGAGATCATGAGTATGCAAGGCCACTGCAAGATAGACCAATTTGCCTCTCCCCTCAATGCTCAGCTCCCCTTGTTCTTCAGTTGGAGACTGGACCCGATGGCGTTGGGAACGTACGCGTTTCTTCACCATTTAGGTCCACAGAGGAACTATGCGGTTCCTCCTTATGCCTTGATCCCGAGATTGCCGGCCTTTGTCCGTCGACAGACGGCCTCAATATTGTTGGTGACACCTTTGTGGAAGACTCAGTCGTGGTTTCCCACACTATTGGAGCTGGCTGTGGATCTTCCTTTTCAACTTCCGATATTCCGGCTCTTCTGCAGGACCCAGTGGGGGCTTGCCACCTGCTGGTCTTACAGAACCAACTATCTCTGATGGTGTGGATGCTCTCAGGAGACATGAGAGCATTGCAGGCCTTTCACAGGCAGCTGCCGGCTTCATACAACAGGATTGGGCTCCATCCACCCGGAACCGATATTTAACTTCCTGGAAGCGATGGGAGGGTTGGTGCCTTCAACAGCAGGTGGATCCCGTGGGATCAGAGGTAACTGAGATGTTGAACTTCCTTTCTGAGTGTGCTGAATCAGGCCTGGCCTACAGGTCAGTTAACAACTTCAGGTCCGCAATCTCTGCAGGCCACAATCGTATTGATAGTAAACCAGTGGGGATGCATCCCCTAGTATGCAAGTTGCTTAAAGGTGTCACGGTGGCTGATCCCCCTCACCCCAGATATTCAACCAATCTAAGGTTGTCTCTCTACTAGAGGCTTGGCCGGATAATACAGACCTTTTCTTGAAACAGCTATCTGCCAAGCTCACCATGCAGCTATGTCTAATCTCCTGTTGCAGAATGTCGGATGTGCTTGCTCTGGATTTGGCAGGCAGAATGTTTTCTCCACAGGGTGTCTCTTTTATCATCACGAGACGAACAAAAACTATGTCATGTTTGGTAGAGTATCCTTCTTTCCCTTATAATAATAAATATGTGTTTGGCAATGTTTGAAATGTTATGAGGAACGCACTCTTGCACATAGCAATTCAAAAGCCTTTCAAACCGGTCTCTGCTACCATCTTAGCTTGGTGGGTCAGATGGGTAATATCAGAAGCAGGTATTGATATCTCAGTATATGGTGCCCATTCTGCTAGAGGTGCTATGGCCTCTAAGGCTTACATGTTGGGATCTCGTTTAGAAGATATCCTGAAAGAAGCGGACTGCTCTACAGATTCTATGTTTAAAGTTTTCTATTACAGGCCTATCTCTCATGTTTCTTCAGTGGTTATTGATGAGCTTTGCACCAGCATAATCAGAAGCCTCCGGTCCTGACATAGAATACAAACTTTTCCAGCTATCGCAACAAGAATTTTATATTCTATTAAAGACACGGAGGCGAGGATTATCCCACCCATTGGGACAGTTTATATCAACTGCTAAGTTGTTTTAGGGTTATGCTCATAACAATATTAAATGCCCACCCTATGAGAATCAAATTTGTGGGTTCCCTTTTTTCAACCTCGTTTCTATTTCCAGGAAATGATTCTAACAAGAACTAAATGGCTACTCCGGAATCACCCCCGTGTGAGAAGCGGTTGACCTCAGGACGTGTGGATTATATTCTCCGTTGAGAATGAAAAATAACTGTTTGCCTCTCAGTTGAGAGTTGGGACTTTGTTTTTTTGTTCATACTTTTGGACTGGTTTTTTTCAAAGAAAGAGGAAGCAAATATGGTGTCTCTCTGTTTTGTATATTTTGATCTGTTGCCATTGGCTGTAACGAGGAGGCGTGGTTCAAAGCCTCATGGGATATGATGTTTTTTCATTGTGTAGTTTTACTTTTATTGGCTGCTGTGAGTTCATTGAAGAAATTGAGACAGCATAATTCTCGCCTCCGTGTCCTTAATAAAATCTAAAATTCTTGTTGCAATAGCTGGAAAATTTTCTATTCTGTCTGGGGAAAATGGGGTTTATGCGCGCGAAGCGTCACGCTGCAGTGTCTGAGCAGTTGTTGGGCAGCGGTGTGTGCTCAGAGTACCCAGAGGAAAAGGAGATAAAACAAGTATTGACAAAGCCAAAAGGTCTCCCCTCTGGGAGAGGTTGTCAATTTGGCAACCAAGTGGGGGATGGCTAACGGGAGGGAGGGCTAGATAGCGAAATGATTGAAGAAAACCCTAGAAAGGGGACAGAGCTTTTAGGACCAGATTGCAGGAATGAGTGGGAAGGAAGGAAGGAGGGAAGGAGGAAGAGAAAGAGTACAAGGGAGGAAAATTAGACAGTGGGAAGGAGAGAAAAAGTAAGAAAAGGGGAGACGGAGAGATAGAACATGAACCACACATATCCGCAAAACTGTGTTTTATGAGATTTCGCTGTGAGTAACTGCTTTTTACGAGGGTAATGGCCTTCCATTTCTGGTGCTTTGCAGCAGTTTTAAGATCTTCCTAGAGTTTCTTTTTGATCAAATGGGCATAATTTCTGATATTTATATGTTTCCCTTATCTTCATTGCTTGATTTTGCTGGTGAGAAAGTGTCACGCATAGTCGTGGAATGTCACTCATAATAAGTAATCATAAATCGGTTCCTGGCTCCTCCCTGAGGCCCGCCCCTTCAGAATAAACAACCACAGCACTCCTCCCTGAGGCCCGCCCCTTCAGAATAAAGAATGAATATGCTACTTACCAGTATGCATCTGTTCTTGGCATGTAGGGCTGCTAACATTCATATCTTAGCATTAGATCGCCGCCTAGTGTTGGGTCCGGATGATCGCACATTGTTGTCCTGGAAGAGTCTTCGAAGTATCCTGAGATAGGTGGCTCCTCCCCTGGACTACAGTGCGCATGGGCATCGGCTCCATCCCCAGATTGTTTTTCGCCATTGTGGCAGAAGATGGAGTGAAAAGTGTAAAGGATGTCCATGCTAATGATTGAATACAATAGTATATCTGCAGCAGCGACAGGCACCGGGGAGGAGGGTGGGCGATATGAATGTTAGCAGCCCTACATGCCAAGAACAGATGCATACTGGTAAGTAGCATATTCAGTTCGAGGCATGTGGGCTGCTAAATTCATATCTTAGCATAGAATACATAGCAGTCCCTCCATCAGCGGCGGTTGCCTGTGCCAGCTGCAGAAACCTGAAAAAGTGTTTTGAGAACAGCCTGTCCTACAGCAGCGTGCTGCTTGGAATGCACATCAACACAGTAGTGTTTTGTAAAGGTATGTGGTGTAACCCACGTGGCTGCTCTGCAAATGTCCTCTAAAGGAATATTCCCCAGGAAAGCCATGGATGCCCCCAATTTGCGCGTGGAGTGCGCCCTTGGGGGTATTGTTAAAGTGCGCTTGGCCTTTTGATAACAGATTTGGATGCACTTAACAATCCACCTGGCTATTCCTGCCTTGGAAATAGGGTTGCCTTTGTGTTGTGGTGCGAAGGCAACAAAAAGTTGTTTTGTCTTTCTAAAGGGTTGTGTCCTGTCTATGTAGTACATCAGCGCCCTCCGTACATCTAAGGTATGGAGCATTCTTTCCGCCACTGTTTGTGGGTTTTGAAAGAATGCAGGCAAGTCAATAGTTTGGTTGAGATGGAACTGTGACACCACCTTCGGAAGGAATTTGGGGTTAGTGTGTAGCACTACCCTATTTGGATGAATCTGAATGAATGGCTCTTGGATTGTGAGCGCTTGTAGCTCACTAACCCTCCTCAGTGACGTAATAGCTATTAGGAAAGCTACTTTCCACGTTAGGAACTGGAGGTCACACGAGTGCAGTGGCTCGAAAGGTGGTCCCATCAGTCTGGTGAGTACCACATTGAGGTTCCACACCGGAGCTGGCGGTGTTCTTGGGGGAATGACTCGTTTCAGACCTTCAAGGAAGGCCTTAATGGCAGGCACTCTGAAGACAGAGAGTTGTTGCCTGTTCTGAAGATAAGCTGCTATGGCGGACAGATGTATCCGAATGGAAGTATAGGCTAGATTGCACTTGTATAGATGTAGCAGATAGCAAATGATGTTAGGGATAGACGCATCTAGCGGGTTGATGTCATTGGCTGTACAGTAAATGACAAAACGCTTCCATTTCGCAGCATAGCATGCTCTGGTGGTAGGTTTCCTCGCCTCTTTAATGATGTTCATGCATTCTGGAGGCAGGTTAAGGTATCCAAACTCTAGGACTTCAGGAGCCAGATCGCCAGGTTGAGCTGTTGCGGATCTGGATGCTGAATTTCTCCATGGTTCTGCGTCAAAAGTCTGGGCGTGAGGCGCAGTCTTTGATGCGGCACCACCGAGAGTTCGAGGAACGTGGTGTACCACGCTTGGCGCGCCCACGTTGGAGCAACCAGGATGAGAGTCATCGCGTGCTGCCTTAGCTTTCTTGCCACCAGCGGTATCAGAGGGGCTGGTGGAAAAGCGTACTCAAATTTGCCTGACCAGTTCATCCATATCGCATTCCCTTGCGACTGTGGGTGAGGGAACCTGGCGGCAAAGTGTTGGCATTTTGCGTTTTCGTTTGTGGCAAACAGGTCTATCTCCGGATGACCCCACTGCTGGAAGTACGGGTGGAGTACTGATGGATGTAGCTCCCACTCGTGCATTTGATGGCTGAATCTGCTGAGCAGATCCGCCATCTGATTGTCCTTGCCCGGGAGGTGTTCTGCCATGAGGAAAATGTTCCTCTGAATGGCCCACTTCCACATGCTCTGACCTAGATGAGACAGCTGTGGCGAGTGGGTGCCTCCCTGCTTTTGAATGTAGTACATCGCGGTAATGTTGTCCGTCCGGACTAACACTACCTTGTTGCACAGATGTACAATGAAGGACTTGATTGCCATGAAGATTGCCATCAGTTCCAGATAGTTGATGTGCATCTTCTGTTGCTGCGTCGACCATAGTCCCTGCACTGTGTAAGTGAGCAGATGAGCTCCCCAGCCCTGGAGAGATGCGTCCGTCGTCAGGATAATCTGTGGCACTGGCTCCTGGAACAGTCGGCCTTGCAAAGGTGTTGTGGAGTCCACCAATGCAGAGAGTCGTATGCCCGACTGGTAACCAACACTAGGTCTGTCAAATTCCCCTGAGCCTGTGTCCACTGATTTGCTAAGCACTCCTGGAGCGGGCGCATATGTAACCGTGCGTGAGGGACTATGAAGATGCAGGAGGCCATCATGCCTATCAACTGCATGAACACTCTCGCTGGAAGCGAGTGTCGTGGTCTGAACTTCTGGATTAGAGACTGCATGCTGTCTATCCTGACTTGGTTTGGTTGAGCCATGGCCGTCAGGGTATTGATCGTCGCACCTAGAAACTGCCGGACATGTGCCGGCTGAAGATGCGACTTTGGGTAGTTCAACGAGAATCCCAGATTGTGTAGGAGGTGAATGGTGGTCGACATGTCTGCAGCGCACTGTTGTTCCGACTTGGCTTGAACGAGCCAGTCGTCCAGGTAGGGGTAGACATGGATGTTCTGCCTCCTGAGGTGCGCTGCCACTGTCGCCAGACACTTGGTAAACACCCTTGGGGCTGTGGTGACTCCGAAGGGCAGGACCTTGAATTGGTAATGCTTTCCTTGGATAGTGAACCTGAGGTATTTCCTGTGGGACGGGTGTAGTGGAATGTGGAAATAAGCATCCTTGAGATCCAAGGTTGCTAAGAAGTCCCCTTGGTTTAACAAGGGGAGAATCTGTTGCAGTGTAAGCATATGGAAATGTTCTGACAGTATGTACAGGTTGAGGGGACGTAGATCTAGAATGGGTCTGAGAGATCCGTCCTTCTTTGGAATAAGGAAGTACAGGGAGTATACCCCCGTGCCTTCCTCTCCCACTGGCACGAGCTCGATTGCGCCTTTTTGCAGCATTGCCACTACTTCCTGCTGCAATAAGTGCACGTGCTCTGCGGACATAGGCCTTTGCCTTGGCGGGATGTTGGGTGGAGTGGATTTCAACTCTAGGCAATAACCATACTGGATTAGTTGTCGCACCCACCTGTCTGTGGTGATGTTTCTCCAGACGGGCAGGAACTGCTGCAGTCTCCCCCCGACAGGTGTTAAGTGGTCGGGGGGCAGTGACAGAGAGTCACTGTTTGCTAGGGGTAGAGGAGCGGGAGTTGTTGTTTCCTCTGCCGCGCCCTCTGTTGCTGTTATTTCTGTAACCTCCCTTGTTCTGTTTCGTGAACGAGGATTGTGCTCCACCCCTTGAGAATTGAGATTGTTGACCCATTTGTCCTCTGGTGACTCCACGTGCACCTGAGCGACGAAAATTATTGCCACGAAACTGTTGTGATTGCAGGGCCCCCATGGACTTAGCAGTTTCTGTGTCCTTCTTTATCTTTTCGAGGGTGGTGTCAACATCTGGACCAAACAGTCTATCAGGATTGACTGGCTGATTAAGTATTGTTGTCTGAATATCGGGTTTAAACCCAGATATGCGGAGCCAAGCTTGTCGTCTCAGCATGACGCTAGTGTTGATAGCCCTAGCTGCTGTGTCTGCGGCGTCAAGTGCACACTTGATGGCTGTGTTGGAGATCAGTTTACCTTCCTCTATAAGCAGTTTGGTGCCCTCTTGAAACTGTGGAGGCAGGTGTTGTACTATTTGCTCTAGGGTGTCGTAATGCGCCCTATCGTAACGTGCTAAGAGTGCTTGTGTATTTGAAATACGCCAAAAGTTGGCAGCCTGTGCCGCCACTCTCTTGCCCCCTGCCTCCAGTACTTTGGACTCCTTGTCAGGGGGAGGAGCTTCACCCGTTGTCTGGGAGTTGGCCCGTTTTCTGGCATTTGCGACCACAAGAGAGTCCAGAGGCAACTGTCCCCGAATGTATGCAGGGTCTGCAGGTGCTGGCCTGTACTTCTTTTCGATACGTGGATTGACCACTCTCGCCCTGGTAGGTTCTTTAAAGATGTCAGCTGCATGCTTGAGGACTCCCTTGAGCATAGGCAGCGTTTTCACAGTTCTTTCAGAGACTGAAAAAGTGTCAAAGAGAAAGTCCTCTTCCACTGGGTCAGCATGCATGTCTACATCATGATTAGCAGCTGCCCTCTCAATGAGTGCATGAAAACCTGCAGAATCCTCTGTTGGGGATGCACGTGCACTGAAAGGCTGTGGGTCTTGCCCCACACCTTGGGTGCCTTGGTCACCAATGTCATCATATGCATCTGTATGTGCATCTGGTTCATTTACTGGGAAGGTGTATTGGTCCTCCTCATCATAACCCTCACCACCAGAATGTTCTGGTGAGGGAGTAGGGCTTCTTCTTGGAGGAGGCTGGATAGGCTCTATGAGGTTAGAAGCGTCCAGAGGAACTCTTTTCTTCTTTAGTGGGATAACATAGGAGTCTAGAGGCTCTGATGTGATCCTTCTTTTGTATATTGTCAATTTGCCAGTGTTGGCGTCGATGAAGTGCTCAGAATCGTCCTCTGATTCGAGTTCTCGACTTGAAGGTACCCCTGCCGTAGAAGAATCCGCCTTCTTTGGCGTCGATTTTGTAGAAAAAGCCTTCGGAGCCTCTTTCGGCGGCAGAAGGAAGAGAAGCTTGCTTTTAGGCTTGGCCGGAGCATTCTTCGGCATCTGAGGCGACGGAAACGGAGCCGACGTAGCAGCGGCCTTTTCCCTGATTCTCTGCAGCGAAGCGGCGATGGGAGACGCTTCATCCACAGTGGCTTTTGGCGCTGACGAGGACGTCTTGACCTTCCCCTCGGATCCGACGTGATGGTGGCCCTTCTGAGGTTTGGACGCCGATGCCGTTGACGCCGACCTAGAGTCCTTGGATCGATGCCCAGACGTGCCAGCAGTCGATCCGTGCGCTTGAGTCGGTTCCGTATCCACTACGCTGCTGGCCTTGGCGTGCTTAGACGGTGTCGCAGCGGTTGATCCGTGCCGACCACCCTTTTTAGAGGATCCCTCCTCCTGCGCCGATTTCGTTCCAGCGGAATCGACCGACTTCTTCGCCTTCTGCGGACCGGAGCCCGACGGAGCCGATGCGGCAGCGGGTGCAGTAGGTTTCTGTGGGCCGGCCACCATTTTAGGGACGCTCGAGTCCATAAGTTTCGGTTTCGTTTTCGGGTCGGCCATTTTAGGTGTAGTCGACACCGCAGGTTTCGGTTTCGGTTTCGATCCGGCTTGCCCAGCAAGTACGTCCATGGCCGGGCCTGATGGCGGGGCCGTGGCTTGCGGCACTGGGTCTTGGGTAAGGCCACTTGGCGATCCCGTGACCCGATCTTGATCTTCGAAACCTTCGGGGCATAGCTCGTCCCCAGAGCTATCCGCCGCGGCCCCATAAATCTCTTCGACGTCCCCTACCTCGTCGACGTATTGAAGGTCTTGACCCGCGACTCCGTCGTCGTCTACCGGATCCGCCTCGACCTCCGTTTCGGGTGGGGAGATTTGGAGATGATGACCCTGTTCATCTTCTTCTTGGTCGCCGAAGATGTTTTCTGGATCCGGGGCCGCTTGTCTGGCCTCCAGGCGCACCGCGCGCCGGAGCTTGAGAGTCTTTTTGGACCGGAATTGAGCGCAAGCCTTGCACTTGCCGTCGTCATGGTCCGGTGAAAGGCATTTGTTACAGACCGGGTGGAGGTCTATATGTGGGTACTTGGACCCACAGAGCGGACAGTACTTAAACGGACTCCGCTCCATGCTGGAAAGTTGTAGTCGTGTCGCGATGAGAAGGCCTCGATGTCCGAAGAGTGTAGACTCCGTTGAATCCGACTTCAAGAGTTGGAAGAACCCGAGACCGTGCGCGAACAATACCGACGCTAGAAAATACAAGGCCTTTTGGCCTGAAAAAGTTAGTTTTTCTCGGTTCCGACAAAGAGAAGTCGGGACCGCATCCGAACCCAATGGCGGAAAAAAACAATCTGGGGATGGAGCCGATGCCCATGCGCACTGTAGTCCAGGGGAGGAGCCACCTATCTCAGGATACTTCGAAGACTCTTCCAGGACAACAATGTGCGATCATCCGGACCCAACACTAGGCGGCGATCTAATGCTAAGATATGAATTTAGCAGCCCACATGCCTCGAACCCACCGCACCCCTCCCTGAGGCCCACCCCTTCAGAATAATCCACTTCAGGACTCCTCCCTGGGGCCCGCCCCTTCAGAATAAACAACCACAGCACTCCTCCCCGAGGCCCGCCCCTTCAGAATAAACAACCACAGCACTCCTCCCTGAGGCCTGCCCCTTCAGAATAATCCACTTCAGGACCCCTCCCTGAGGCCCACCCCTTCAGAATAATCCACTTCAGGACTCCTCCCTGAGGCCCGCCCCTTCGGAATAAACAACTACGGCACTCCTCCCTGAGGCCCTCCCCTTCAGAATAAACAACCACCGCACTCCTTCCTGAGGCCCGCCCCCTTCAGAATAAACAACTTCAGGACTCCTCCCTGGGGCCCGCCCCTTCAGAATAAACAACCACAGCACTCCTCCCCGAGGCCCGCCCCTTCAGAATAAACAACCACAGCACTCCTCCCTGAGGCCTGCCCCTTCAGAATAATCCACTTCAGGACCCCTCCCTGAGGCCCACCCCTTCAGAATAATCCACTTCAGGACTCCTCCCTGAGGCCCGCCCCTTCGGAATAAACAACTACGGCACTCCTCCCTGAGGCCCTCCCCTTCAGAATAAACAACCACCGCACTCCTTCCTGAGGCCCGCCCCCTTCAGAATAAACAACTTCAGGACTCCTCCCTGGGGCCCGCCCCTTCAGAATAAACAACCACAGCACTCCTCCCCGAGGCCCGCCCCTTCAGAATAAACAACCACAGCACTCCTCCCTGAGGCCTGCCCCTTCAGAATAATCCACTTCAGGACCCCTCCCTGAGGCCCACCCCTTCAGAATAATCCACTTCAGGACTCCTCCCTGAGGCCCGCCCCTTCGGAATAAACAACTACGGCACTCCTCCCTGAGGCCCTCCCCTTCAGAATAAACAACCACCGCACTCCTTCCTGAGGCCCGCCCCCTTCAGAATAAACAACTTCAGGACTCCTCCCTGGGGCCCGCCCCTTCAGAATAAACAACCACAGCACTCCTCCCTGAGGCCCGCCCCTTCAGAATAAACAACCACAGCACTCCTCCCTGAGGCCTGCCCTTTCAGAATAATCCACTTCAAGACTCCTCCCTGAGGCCCACCCCTTCAGAATAAACAACCACCACACTCCTCCCCGAGGCCCGCCACTTCATAATAAACGACTACTGCACTCCTACCTGAAGCCCGCCCCTTCAGAATACACCACTTCAGGACTCCTCCCTGAGGCCCGCCACTTCAGAATAATCGACTACCGCACTCCTACCGGAGGCCCGCCCCTTCAGAATATTCCACTTCAGGACTCCTCCCTGAGGCCCGCCCCTTCAGAATAAACAACCACAGCACTCCTCCATGAGGCCCGCCCCTTCAGAATAAACAACCACCGCACTCCTCCCTGAGGCACGCCCCTTCAGAATAATCCACTTCAGGACTCCTCACTGAGGCCCGCCCCTTAAGAATAAACAACCACCGCACTCCTCCCTGAGGCCCACCCCCTTCAGAATAAACAACCACTGAACTCCTCCCTGAGGCCCGCCCCCTTCAGAATAAACGACTTCAGGACTCCTCCCTGAGGCCCGCCCCTTCAGAATAAACAACCATCGCACTCCTCCCTGAGGCCCGCCCCTTCAGAATAAACAACCACCGCACTCTCCCTGAGGCCTTCCCCTTCAGAATAAACTGACCATTAGCACAGGTTTGTATTTCTATTGCCCAATGGGGATGTTGTAAATCGAGATGAGAGCCCAGGATGGTACAATTGAAATAGATGGTCATGCAACATTAGAATGGGTATTGCCTGAAGACATGGTTAATTGGTTCTGGAAGTGTAGAAGTAGTGTTGTGTGATTTAAAAACAATAGAATCCTTTAGGCACCTGATGAACTCTGAAGACCTATGACATAATGGTTAGAGCTGAATGAAGGCAGGTCCAGAATGCTGAGTTCGCGTTTACACGCTGATGAATAAAGACGTGTAAAGCGTGTAGACTACTCTCCGTGTGTGCTATAGTCATTGGTGAGTGCCTAACCTGGGGAAGACGCTACAACTGCCGACGAGTTGGGGGGGGGGGGACATCAGTAAGCAGTAGATCGACAAAGCTCTTCCAGAGAGTTTGCTCCAGCCAAATGTTCGTGCATGCCGTGTGTGCAGTGCAGAATCAATGCGGCTGATGTGAAGTGTCAGCACAACACAAGCCTGAAGCATTTGACGATAATAACATACTGAAAATGTCTGTGCTTCACTGATTGACAATCAGACGGAAAGACTATAAATAAGGGTACTGAGCTACTACGCCATTTAATGCCAAACATCACACGGAGTGATAACGATAATGTTGTAGAAAATATGAAACATGAAAATATAGAGCAACAACAAACCCAAGCAGAACCCAGACAGCTGTTTGTGGTTAAAACCCAGTTTAGGTCCAAATCCCGCCCTGACACGAGCAAGGTGAAAAGTTCACTTAAGGCTGTAGTGGAATATGAAACTTAAAAAGGGTTTATGATAAAAGCCAACTCATGTCTAAGAGATTTGAAAGCATTTATGACATCAGCAAATAAGTCCACCAGCGCGTTCCCCATGCCTTCAGACAGATCATGGCCTGATGAGGCAATGGTTTCATGTATTTGAATTGGCCCAGGACTTAGGTGTTTGATTAAACATTGGGTGCAGGGAAGTAATTTGGTTCTGAGCACACAGAGGCCTTAGGGGCAGAATACTAGCAGCACACACGTCACTGAAATCGCGTTTACCTTGAAACTCACACACTTTCACCAGCAGGAGGAAACTCATTGGTCAAGTACTGTTTGGGGTGCAATAAAGAAGGTGTTCAGGATTAGGTCGTACCTTGAGGCTATGAGGTCACTTGTCTTCAAGTATTTTTCCATCTTAAATCTGTAGCTTGCAAGTTAACTCTTGTTTACTGTCTGCAATAAACCTTTCTGATATCCTGAATAAAAAGGCCTGCCTTCAAGCAGGAATGTGAGAGAAAGCTTGAGCGGGACTGAGGTGCAGTCCACGCTGTGCTGAGGGTTTTTCTCCCTGTCGCGATAGTTAGTAAATACTGTCTTTGCATTGCCAAGGAGAGTCTGTGTGGTTACTCCATTTTGGAGGGTCAAAGGTCACCCCACAACAGTTGTCGCCCACTTGATTGCGGGCACTGGAGACAGCCTAGCCCCGTTGCAGAGTTCAGTGTGCACTTTGTGATGAGGTGAGCACACACCGTGTTTGTTCTGAAGCTCTGCCTGTGCGTGGGGTTGGGGAGGATCCGTGGACAGCCACCTCTTTAAAGGCGAGAACAGGTTTGATCACTAACTCTGTTTGTGTTCTAAACGTGTCTTTCTTGGCAATCTTAAACACCGATGTAGAAATGTCATGAATATAAGATACAAGGCTGAAAGAGACCCAAGTCTACCGCAGGCAAGACTGTAGATTGTGTACATGTGATGCACAAAAGGTTAAGGCACCTACATGACTAGTTGAACTGTGACTCCAATGACGAGTTGGAAGTGGTCAGTTTGGGTCATTTGAAATTGGAAGGGACCTATCAATTTGTGTTCCATTTGACACCGAGAGACAGCTGAAAGGCTGGTGCTGCTAAACTTTACCTCCAGTTACAACCTGAACACTCCCAGAAAGCCACCAAATCAGGTCACCCCATGAATACCAAATCCAAAGAAGGCAAGTACTCCTAGACAGCAAACAAAGGTAGGAGACCCCCAATTTACAGGACAACTAGAACCGCAGTTCTTTTTGCACTTAGATCCTGCCTCTTCCCAGTGGGATATGACTGAAGAGCAGAGTTCAAGGGATGTTGATGACCAGGCACATATCAACAGCAACGTCACGTTTGCTACAGAAAAGGGGTACCACAGGAAGGGTAATTAGAGAACGAGCGAAGGATGCAAAGGATGCAGGGTGGAGGGACTGTGTGCACAGGCTGTAGGAAGGCTCAAGGAAGAGCTCAGCAGCGTAGAATGACTGAGGATAGTTTACGCCCTTGGAGGAAGGAGAAAGGAAGCGTAACAGACTCACCAGAGAGAGCGCAGGACTGGCTAAAGGGCAGTGAGAGTAAGAGAGAAGTAAGCAAAGTGAGGAAAGCAGGATAGAACAATGACCTTCCAGGATAAACTCAGAGGGAGACAAACAGATAGAATAGAATCTATACATCAGCATGTAAAGAGCATGGCTGAACTGCTCCAAAGCCCGGAAGCGAGTTGCCCTGCCTGTGATATCCAAGAGAGACCCCTTATCTACAAAAGGGGTGCATGCAGACTGCACTGAGGCGAAGAGAGCAAGACGTGCTTCCTAGAATTAGGAAACCTCGAGCCACAGAGCTTGAACGGTTGAAATTTCAAAGTACCCATGGGCAACCAGACCCCAGAATGGGAACCAGTGAGGTAAGGGGATGATTGACACGCCCCAACAGACCAGCACAGCAAACAAGCGCTCAATCAATTTCAAAGTAACCATGGCCAACCAGACCCCAGAATGGAATCCAGCGAGGTAAGGGGATGATTGACACGTCACAATAGACCAGCGCAGCAAACGAGAGCTCAATCAATTTTAAAGTACCCATGGCCAACCAGATCCCAGAATGGGATCCAGCGAGGTAAGGGGATGATTGACACGCCACAACAGACCTGCGCAGCAAACGAGCGCTCAATCAATTTCAAAGTACCCATGGGCAACCAGATCCCAGAATGGGATCCAGCGAGGTAAGGGGATGATTGACACGCCACAACAGACCTGCGCACCAAACGAGTGCTCAATCAATTTCAAAGTACCCATGGGCAACCAGATCCCAGAATGGGATCCAGCGAGGTAAGGGGATGATTGACACGCCCTAACAGACCAGCGCAGCAAACGAGCGCTCAATCAATTTCAAAGTACCCATGGCCAACCAGACCCCAGAATGGAATCCAGCGAGGTAAGGGGATGATTGACACGCCACAACAGACCAGCGCAGCAAACGAGCGCTCAATCAATTTCAAAGTATCCATGGCCAACCAGACCCCAGAATGGCATCCAGCGAGGTAAGGGGACGATTGACCTGCCACAACAGACCAGTGCAGCAAACGAGTGCTCAATCAATTTCAAAGTATCCATGGCAAACCAGACCCCAGAATGGGATCCAGCGAGGCAAGGGGACGATTAACCCGCCACAACAGACCAGTGCAGCAAATGAGTGCTCAATCAATTTCACGCAGGGCAGATCTCACTCCCTATGAGATTCTCACTGAGGGAGAGAATCACTGGTACCGTGTTATACCATCAGTAGATAATTTAGTAGATTGGACCGGGCGGTTAGCTCTGCAAATGAGTCCATGGCCACAAGAAGGGTCCAATGACCCCCCCAAAGGTATTTCAAATGTTGAAGACTGCGCTCAGTATGGTGGGGGTGACCCAGACTGGGTCCACCCTGTTAGAAATGGGATCCCTGGCTGGCCAGGGCTTGCGTCAAAGTCAGTCAGAGACCACCACTTCCACGTCAGGGCAAGGGAGTCACCCGGCAAGATAACCCCTGCTCATACCTTGGTAACGTAGCACGAGCAGTAAGGCTAAACTCTGAGATAATGTGAGTTAAGTGTTTGCGCACGCACCCCCAGCAACAACACCCAAGGCCCACCACCAAGGAAACTCCACACAAGGTTGTGTATAAAAATAGCCTTTGTATTACACCAAAACACTGGGACACAGTGAAAGTGCGCAGAAACCAAAGATCACCATCACCAGGTCACCATTAAAAGCAAAAAGTTTAGGGCTGAACCTGCCAGAAGGGCCAAGTCCAACACAACCACCTCCCAGCCAAAACGCAGGGCAGACCAATCACCACTGTGATGGACTTCCCTGCTTTGGGCGATAGAACACGGACGCGGGCCTGCACTGCAGGGACACCCTCCGGTTCTACGCCACGTTGATCCATAAGACAAGCACATACTTAAAAAAAAAACAGGCCCAACTAGGCTACCCCACTAGTACTCCTTAGTTGTCCACAGCTAGGACCAGGCCCTAGGCCACCCAGATACCACTGGTCCATGCCCATCCACAGAGTGGGGGGTAGTAACCCCTGGCCTACACTAGCCACTCTCCACTCCCTTTCTCAGTGTAGTTCCAAACTACCACTGATCCTTCAACCTAGGGTCCGCACCCTCAGGCTGACCAGAGGTCACGGGCAAGAATGCCCCACCCTACCTCTACTTCGGGGGTTGCGCACTCTCCCAGGAGAAGCACCCTCCAGAACACAACTCTCCCACCAGTTCAGGGCTCTCTCCCTCCACTGGTCTACCACCTGGGATCCAAATTCACCGGATGTGCAGGGGTCACCCCTTCCAGAGTTCTGCACCCTCCCACCGTAGAACAGGGTCCCTCCACTTAAGGTGGGCCCCACCTGCTCTCAGGGTAGTACCACAACACTCAGCCAAGAACCCTAAAGATCCCTGCTAGGCCTGTACCACCCCTTCTGGGAAACACAGGGTCTCTTCACTTAAGATGAGCCCCACCTGTGTTCACAGGGGTACCCCTAGAAGACAAACCGGCCAGGACACTGGTTACAGTCGCCCTGCCGTCCAGATCCGGAAACACCAGCTACTGGCTCCCCAACCGAGGGACGTACCCTTTGGTCAGATGCCTGGCGCACTAGGACTTCTACAAGATGAAAACAAAAATCTAAGACTTCCTCTCCTCCTTCAGCAGTAAGGCAACCACTGCAGTTCAATCCCCCATACAGCTTACCCGGTTCCTCCTCTTCAGGCAGAAGTTCCTTCTTGTAACTTCAGGACACTAAGTACAGTTGCCCTGACGTCCAGATCCGGAAACGCCGGCTACTGGCTCCCCAACCGAGGGACGTACCCTTTGGTCAGATGCCTGGCGCACCAGGACTTCCTTGAGGGTGACATATAACTAAAGTGGGAGAGGTGTGGCGCCGCGGCCAGGGCGACTGACGCTGGAATCTGGCGACCACGGTTCGATCCCCGGCTCCGGCGGCAGGTTAGCCCAGCACCATGCGACTCTGGGCAATAGCTCGCTTAATCTTCCCGACGGCCCCCAGCGCCTAGAGACCCTTACGGGTGATTGTGCGCTTTACAAATGTGGACTTTAATGCATCAGGTACAAGTCTGCCTGACACTCAGGACAGAAGTGGCATCACCATGGTCACTGCTTGGCGACACAACCCTTCTGGCTGGCCCCTGACCCACTGGTTCTTCCACTGGGGAACCTATCCCCCTCGCACCCCTCTATCTGGACTTCTGCACCCTCCCAACCGGAGCGGTACTGCCAGATAATAGAACTACTAGAGCCCTGCTTACAGGCGCTCCACGTTCTCTCCACACTGGGAGATGCCCCTCAAAGGACGCTCCATACGGACATGCTAGGCTCCCTCACCTGGTGTTCCTAAAAAAAACACCCAGACTACGAAGACCGGGCTTGTGCTCCTCTGAGCCACTTCCAGCACCGGGCTGGAAGACCAGAACTTTCCTTAGGGTCACTCCCCAACAAATAACACAATGGCACAGGGGCAGGCGGAAACTCCCTTGAGCTTCAGGCCCACCCATGAAATCCAACACATATCCAATTATTCAGTAAGCTCCCCATCTCAGAGAACTTACACCCAATTATTCAGCAAGCTCCCCATCTCAGAGAACTTACACCCCATTCTTCACAAACGCCCCCCCCAGACTGGTAAGGCAGTTTCTACCACCCCTGATTTCTCAACCTGACCACACGTGACACAGGTACCATTACTCCAGGACAGGGACAGGGGACACATGCACTGGACACATTTATGCTGCCACCACTGATTCCCACCCTTGTGGTGAATCCAGAAACCACACTGCACTTAGGGGGATGATCTACCCTCCCGAGCTAGGGACACTTAAATCACAGCGCACAAGAAACACATTTCCACAGAAATGACCTTTTTAGCAAACTTAAAACAATACTCCCCAAAATGTGATTTATCTAAAATGCAGAGTTTTGTGGTGCAGCCAGCTGCTACTGTGGTACAGCGCAAACACAAATCCGGATCCCTTCCACTGCCAGACAATGTTAGAAATGGGATCCCTGGCTGGCCGGGGCTTGCGCCAATGTCAGTCAGAGACCACCACTTCCACGTCAGGGCAAGGGAGTTACACGCCAAGATAACCCCTGCTCACCCCCTTGGTAACGTAGCACGAGCAGTAAGGCTAAACTCGGAGGCAATGTGAGTTAAGTGTTTGCGCACGCACCCCCAGCAACAATACCCAAGGCCCACCACAAAGGAAACTCCACACAAGGTTATGTATAAAAATAGCCTTTGTATTACACCAAAACACATTAGATAAAAACACACACTTTACAATGTGCCAACAGGCACGGGCAGAATTTACAGGGGATATGTACAAGACAGGGCCACCTGGACCACTGTCAGGAATCAGCACTTTTAGAACTAGAAATACTGTTAGAAATAGCACATTGTAGATCATAGAATAATAATCACTTTAGCACACAACTAGTAACTACTGGTACCAGGTAAGTACCACCTATGCAACCCTAACCACCTTAGAAGAATATTACGCAGGGAACCAGGACCTCACTAGCAACACCTGTACTAAGAGAAAAACAACCACCTAAGATTCACCATACATTTAGGAGTATAGGCCTGGGAACAAAACACATGATGCATAAACAACACATTCAAAGGTGTAATAACAAGGCACATGATGCATCGAAACACATTCAGAGGTGCAGCACAGGAGAACACATGATGCATAAAAACACATTCAGCGGTGCAGCACAGGAGAACATATGATGCATAAACAACACATTCAGAGGTGTAAGAACAAGGCACATGATGCATAACCAACACATTCAAAGGTGTAATAACAAGGCACATGATGCATCGAAACACATTCAGAGGTGTAGCACAGGAGAACACATAATGCATAAAAACACATTCAGCGGTGCAGCACAGGAGAACACATGATGTATAACCAACACATTCAGAGGTGTAAGAACAATTGCTAAGAAATCACATTAGTCACCACCAGTGACTGTACCTAGGCCAACTGGCCTCTTTAGGGTTAGGACGCCCTGTGTCCCAAAGTCAGGGGGGGGCCTAAATGTAGCAGCTGCCCACTAAGTGCTGGGCAGCTGTGGAGAAAATGATGGGCCAACGCTGGAGCCTTGCAGGCTCTGGCCAAAGCACTCGTGTCCCCAAGAGCCTCGTTGCTCTAAACAAACAGAATGGCACTCCAGAGTCTCTCTGGGGCTCTAAAACAACTGTGGCTGGGAGCCTCGCAGGGCTCAACAATATGCCCCCACGAACCTCTCTAGGCTCGCACACAAAATGCCGCCTTTTGGAGCCTCGCAGGCTCGTAAACCAACTATGCCCCCGAGCCTCTTCTGGGCTCCAACCAATTGTGGCAGGGCAACAGGGGAGAAGCAACCGGGGTCGCTCTACCCCTTCTCGATACTGCCCCCAACCAAATAGCAACACTGGGGAGGGGGAGGGCAACGGCAATGTGCCCCGATGCCCTCCTCCCTTTAAATGCACACACTTCCCCACTCACTGGCTCGGCTTCCCGGCTCCTGATCTCGGCGGGGGCTGCAGGGGAAGCTCTCTCTCCCCTCGGCTCTGCAGCTCTTCTCCACCTCCCGGTAAGCTTCTGGGTGAAGGCTCTTCTCCGGGGCCGCGGGGCTCTCTTCGGACTTCCGAGAGCCCTGCGCACACCTCCCTCACTTCTCTGGGGGGCCGGCCTGTTTCCTGGGTGCGCGCGGGGAAGCCCTCGGGCATGGCCAATCCATGCACGGCCCAGGAATGACGCGAAGGGTCCCTACGGGCGGGGACCAATCACAGCGCGGCAATACTTTCTCCGGGGCCGCCAATGGCAGCCCGGCCCTTGGGGGATGGAGGCTGGACAGCGCCTCACAGCAGATCCACGGGCCGGCGGTGGTGATTTTCGAGGGGTCACAAAAACGGCACCAGGTCCCTGGCAGGGTGGGCACCTGCCAGGGTACTTAAGGATTGGCAAATTAACGGGGCAAATGCTGGGTGGGCACCGGCTGAGACAATTAAAGCAATCGCAAGCGCTATAGACCATAAAGCGCCACTAGGCGCTAGGACACACATAAAGCGCTCACTGGCGAATGAGGGGTGAAAGTGAAGCGCTCCCAGCGCTAGAGCACAAATTACAGCGCTTCCAGGGGCACTCAGTTCAGCATGAAGCCTCCAAAAGAAATGACGCCAAAGTCTCTACAAGGTCCCAGAGTAGAAGCTAGGCAGCCGGTTCCTAGCAACAAAGTCCATCAGGCATCCAGAGGCTGGGCAGGGCCCAGGAAGGCAAGCCTTCCCCTGGGCCCAAGCAGCAGCACGCCCCTGGCAGGATTCAAGTTGGCAAACAAGAACATTTTGTAGGGAGACACAGCCCCTTTTTAGGTTTCGCCTGGCGATCCGCTGCGCAGGTGAAAACTTTTGTTTACAGTATGGGGCCTTGGTCCCGCCTCTCTGTTCCATTGGCTAGCTCCATAAATGGAGGCTAGCCATTGGAACAGAGATATGTCCGTCATTGTCCGAGGCGATTCGTGGGCGTTCCGTAGAATTTTTCTCTTTTTGCCCACGTCATGCGGCGGTGGGCGTTTTTTTTTTTTTTTTTATTCGGCATCCTTCGTCACACCAGCCGGACGGCTCTCCCTGTGAGGACGCAGACCAGACCCGCTCCCCACCGTGTACTGCAGCAGGAAGAGCAATCAACGGCACTGCTCCCCTCCCCTCCCGCTGTCTGTGTGCCCGTTCCCACCCCCCCTCCCGCTGTCCGTGTGCCCGCGAATACCCTAATAATCAAGCCATACCTTCAGATATCCATCTGCTTGGATAATCTTAGCCATAGTTTTCCAACGCTATTAAGATACAGTTGATAACACCTATCAGTTTAATACCTAACCAATATTACGGAGCACCCACAAGTCTTTCCTCTTCTGCGAAGAGAGACTCGAGAACCGGCAGGCATTTAGCTGCTGCCTGCTGCGGGACGTCACGTGCCGCCCAGCATGATCCCATCTCACTTAAATAGATGCCCTTTTGAAGCGGCTCGTTCTCACCATTCGGAGAGGAACGCCCTGCCACTTCGGGTAAGTCCTTTAGATGAGTTAGGTATTCTTAGACTTTGAGTGTTTTGACCCGTACACACCCCTCTGGGTCACTATTGGCTTTCAGTTTAGAAATAATTTAGGACTGGTTTTAAATGGCACGGGCCTTATCATTTTGCCTGTTACACCCGCATGTATGGTTAATTATATCTCACTCTGGCAAACAAAAGAGGCACGCTGTTAAGTATTCACGGCAACGGCGGCTGCCCGACAATGCATTCATTAGTTATACCGATGACCCCGGACTCCGCTGCCAGTTACTTTGTTTAACTACAGTTGCTTAGGCACTGGCAGGTGCTAGTTACCGCTCACAATACTTAACAGTAGGATTTCAGTTCATTACTCTCGTTTTCACTTTGTTTGAATGGCATTGGTCTGTATAATTTTCTCTGACACCCGCATGAATGGACAATTGTATTTCACAAAGGGCGCGCTGTTAGGTATCTGCGGAGACGGCTGCTGCTCGACAATTTATTCAGGAGCTATCCCGATGACCCAGGGATTCCGCTGCCAATTACTTTGTTTAACCACCGCTGTTTATGCACTGGCAGGCGCTAGAAAACAGTTTCCACAATAGGATTTTACTTCAGGTTTCCACCAGACGGCACAGGATCCTGTTCATGTATTTTGCATTTTGTAGCGCCATGACCCAGGCACTGATTCTTCCGTAAATAAATACTTTGCGTTTGCTCACTATCATTAAGAACTATGGATTTCTCTCTAGGCATTCAAGCCTTTTTACTAGGCGTCTCTGTATGCAGCATGCCACCTTCCATTTAGGCGCTGCTTTTTAGGTTTGAAACAATTTGGCCCTGCAGTTTGCCAAGCCCGCATTTTGATTAAATCTCCCAAAGCCATCTGACCTCGAGTTGTCATCTCCAATAAAGCATGCGTCTTCTGATTTTCATGAAAACAGACAAAAGCAGGTACAACATCCTTTCAAAAAGGGCTTCAAGCCAACTGTAGTAGCTATGGCGGGTTATTCGTTGCCAGGGCAACAGCATATCGCTACTTGCTAATGGCCTGTCCGACTTTCATTAGCTTCATGTAGGTCTTCATGTACTCCTGCCTGATGACTGCCTTGTTGTCACCCAAGACTTTGACAGTGGCGGAGATGACGGGCCGCAGGTACTGTCTAGTGCTAGTGGGAGTTCAAGCGAAGGATTCCCTATATGCCAAGGAGCTCCAACAGGTAACTGTGATTTCTTTCATTATTTAGTTGTAATGTATTGTATATTCGATGTTTCAAATATTGAGCCTGCTTTCAGAACTAAAGGCTGCTAACGGAGAGGCTTGTTTATCTGTGAGCACCAACTCTTCATATTTTAACATTAGAAATGCCAACACAAATTGCAGTGCCTCTTTGTCATAAACCCAGGGCAGTGCTACCACTCATGCTGTTAAAGATTCTGCATGTCTGGGCTGGCTACTTTCTAGCTCTGATCGTTTTACATGTGACTGGTGGCAAAGCAGCTGCATTGTGCATACAAAATCCACAGCAGGTGACACACACTGCTCCTCATCACAGACCAAAAATAAATTATCCATATTGATTAACATGCATCTATTTACATTTTGTAGCAAATGTTTTCAATGCAAAAATATCATACTGGAAACCTTCTCTGTATACCTGGGCCCACATCCGTGTTTGCCTGCTTAGAAACCACACTACTGTGTTGAGTTAATTATCACGGTGCGCCGGGAAACAAGATAACCGGGTGTCACACTTCAGCTGCTGCCTCTTTTGAATAGACTGTTTGCATGATTTATGTCAACATTTATCGCAGTTAGCTTTTGCTCTGGGTGGGTGTGTGTGGCTCTGGGTGGGTGTGTGTGGCTCTGGGTGGGTGCGTGTGGCTCTGGGTGTGTGTGTGTGGCTCTGGGTGTGTGTGTGTGTGTGGCTCTGGGTGTGTGTGTGTGTGTGGCTCTGGGTGTGTGTGTGTGTGTGGCTCTGGGTGTGTGTGTGTGTGTGTGTCTGGGTGTGTGTGTGTCTAGCTCTGGGTGTGTGTGTGTCTGGCTCTGGGTGTGTGTGTGGCTCTGGGGGGGTGTGGCTCTGGGTGTGTGTGTGGCTCTGGGTGTGTGTGTGCGTGTGGGTGGGTGTGTGGGTGTGGCTCTGGGTGTGTGTGTGTGTGTGTGTGGCTCTGGGTGTGTGTGTGTGTGGCTCTGGGTGTGTGTGTGTGTGGCTCTGAGTGGGTGTGTGGGTGTGTGTGGCTCGGGTGTGTGTGTGTGTGTGTGTGTGTGTGTGTGTGTGTGTGTGGCTCTGGGTGTGTGTGTGTGGCTGGCTCTGGGTGTGTGTGTGTGGCTCTGGGTGTGTGTGTGTGGCTGGCTCTGGGTGTGTGTGTGTGGCTCTGTGTGTGTGTGGTAGTAATTGCTGTCTGCTGAGCTCGTCCGTAGGGTACAATAGGTCTCACATTTGTGAGAGATTAAGCTAATGGCAATGTAAATGACAATGCCATTTATTTATCTGTTTTCAAAACCAACACATAAATACAAATTTTGTCATTTACAATGCCAATAGCTCCAACTTTTCCAAAGGCGAAACCATTGCATTGTAAATGCTTGTTATGCATTGAATTCCTTTGTCTAAAGGTACAGGGTGGGGGAAAAACCAGGCGCAGCTGGTTTGGGAGCACTCTTGATGTGCTCAGCCCCTCACTCTATTCACTGGCAGGGTTAGGGACATAGGACGCACCACAGGGGGCGGAGCCAGCATTGTGTGGGGAAAACCCAGCCCTATTCAGGACCCAAGTGCACCACTCCCTCACATCACACATGCTAATCTCAACACTCACCACCGGGCAGACCCATCATGTCTCATGGAGCCTGGCACCCCAGCCAGCTCCAGTCAATCTCACGCCAGCACACTCACTGCACAGACAGGCACACTTCTAGAAGTGGCACTTCCATATTAGACACAAACACGCTGCATACATCATTGTGCAGCATTCAATCACACGAGTCCGCACATACCAGACTCGAGCCTGCACACCCAGCGCATCAGGAACTACCAGGGACACATACATTCCCCATGCATTCCTATGGGAGGGCAGGCCTATCTCACCACACGCACTCAGAGTGCGACCGCACTTTCCACTGGGACACAGTGAAAGTGCGCAGAAACCAAAAATCACCATCACCAGGTCACCATTAAAAGCAAAAAGTTCAGGGGTGAACCTGCCAGAAGGGCCAAGTCAAACACATTCCTACATGAGAAAATGTCTGCAATGTGGCAAAGGTACGCCAGACAGCACACTCCCCACCATGCCACCCCCCTTTGCATCAAATGCCCATGATATCTAATGGGCCGCTCTTACCTGCAGCGCCTGCGGCTGCATAAAGAGTCTGCGTAGATCTCTCACAGGGGATGAGACACAGTGGCGTAACACAGGCCCCCGCATCCCCCGAGCTGCAGGGGGGCCCCTCACCGCAGTACTCAGGCTGGAGCACTCCAGATTAAACCGGAGCGGGCCCTCCGTGTACATTGAATGGGGGCCCCTTAAACTTTTGTTACGCCAGTGACGAGACAGACACGGTATTTCAGAAGGCTGGAGGTAGGAACCTTACCTTCGCTGAAACCAGGCTGGACAGAGACGAAGGGGTTGGGGGGGGAAGAATTACTATTCAAACTCCGCCAGATTCCTACCTCAGGGCAGGTGCTGGACAGTGACTGGGGGTCAAAACGACATTCACACCACCCGTAACGGTCACACGCTCATGTGGGACATCTGGACACATACACACGGCCCACACTAGCTCTCCCCGAGGTCGAGAGCCATCTGTGTCCTTATCAGATGCCCAAACTTGTTAATATATGACTGAGATGCTTTTCAGGAATGCAGGAATGACTTTATTGTATCTCACGAGATGTATACAATGTCAGTCAAACTTTGTAACCAAGAGACTTTCCTCAGACGCATTCTGGCGAGACTCCCCAGCCGCTGCATTTAATTAAACCAACTTGTTCCTGTTTTGCCAAACGCTTCTTGCCTTTTTCAATGATTGTTAGTGCTGTATATTCAATATCAGATACAAGAATAAGTAATATCCCTTACATAATTTCCACTGCAGTCTCTGCTCTGTACTAGTCACTTACACCGCATTCTCCAAACACGTCTTTCTAAAGTCCCTGCATCTGTACATCTAACCATTCATCCATCCTCTCACCCATCTGGACACTCTCATGCACGTCCCTCCTTGTGTCTTCACTGCGACAACCTCTCCCTCGCACACACATGCTCCTTCACACACTGTCACATAGAACACTCTTACAGTCAGCACATATGTGACCCGCACCCTCTGCTGAGAGGCCAACTATTGGATGGGCACGCAGACAGAACACCCTTTGACGCAAGGACCGGCACTGTCAGCAGCTCAATCTGCCTTCAGCCTCACCCCAGCCGAGCCTCGCCATGAAAACACAACGGATGTATGACGTTACAATGCATACTTTTACAACGCCTACCTTTACAACGCATTTTTTACAACGCAACATCCATTACAACGCATTCCATTACAATGCATGCATTTACAACGAATATTTAAAAACTACCTTTACAACGCATTCCATTACTTCGCATACTACCTTTACAACGCATACCATTACAACGCATAACATTACATTGCATGTAAGGTAAGTATTGGATAGTGTAGGGGTAAAAATTCTAACTCCAGGGGGTGCAAAAGTAGGGTAAGTGTTGGATAGTGTAGGGGTAAAAATTACTATTCTAACTCCAGGAGGTGCAACAGTAGGGAAAGTGTTGGATAGTGTAGGGGTACTATGTGTTGTAATGCTATGCGTTGCAATGACATGCGTTGCAATGACATGCGTTGCAATGACATGCGTTGCAATGACATGCGTTGCAATGACATGCGTTGCAATGACATGCGTTGCAATGACATGCGTTGCAATGACATGCGTTGCAATGACATGCGTTGCAATGAC